>NW_023416306.1:97831947-98371947 GCF_014176215.1 Rousettus aegyptiacus
ATGCCGATTTTGCAGCTGTTCTTGGGGATCATTAAGAAAGCAGATTTTAAAGGCATAATATTGACAAGAAAAGCTTTGTATTCTTTCTCCAATGCTGATCTGGTGGCTGATGGAAGACTGTTGTGGCAGGGCAATTTAGTTTGCAGACAGGTGAACACTGACCCTCGTATACCTGAACTCAGAAAGAAAATGCCATATTCTCGAACAGGAACAAAGAGAATGTATAATTTCTGACCTTAAATCTGCCATCATGGTCTTTAGTGCAAACTCCATCCTAGAAAGCTCTGTATAAAAACTACCAGTAAGTCCATAGAATTTCAAGAAAAGCTAAGTAAATTATAACTTACTTAAAAAACAAACAAACAAACACCCCAAACTAGACAACTTTTTCAAATTATCTTATACTTGGCAGTATCAGTGATCATGAATATAAAGCCAAACTAATAATTTCTAAGAGAAGCACAATTCCTGTTATTTCATATTTGTCTCCAGCTTATATTTCTTGTGATTGGCCAAGCCCGTGAGGAGTATGTACATTTATCCACCTTGGCTGATTTCTTGACGCACTGGGGATTTCTCGTATGCTATTTGCTACTGAGGAGAAATAGGTTTAAAGGGATCGATCTCAGACCTAGAATGGTTATAGCTACCAATGTTTCAAAAAGCCCCACTCTGAGGTGGTTTTCCCTAAAAAGTGGTCCTGGGGAATCGTGCTCTGGGAAGGTTTGGGTGCATTAACCTTTGTAATAGATTACATTAGATGGGCCTTGGACACAGGTCTGAGTAGAACAAAACCAAGATTAAATGGTACAGGGTCTTTTCTAAGTCAAATAACTTCTAAGGAATTTATCAAATATAACTTTCAGAGTGTCATCGGAGAAGTGAAAAATAATACTAGAAGTCATTGTATTCCTCGCTCGAGATTTAGGACAGTTACATTACTTTAAAATATATCTGTGTTCATGGCTGTCAGAAGAAATCCTAACAAAAGCCACACATTTGCCACATCCATTACCACTGTAAAGAATTGCTTTGAAATGCTCGCTCTAACAGTTGCACAGCTTCGACTTCCTCATTTGAGGCTGGACATTGCTAGTTCTGGGCTGAAAGTCTTCACCCATGGACCCAAACAACAGTGTGGCACCTACCAATTACTAAGTCCTTACATGCAGTGGAAAATAATAATAGCCACGGTCTACTGAGCACTTAGTGTTTACCATGCCTTGTATGTGTATGACATGTACTATGTAGTCAAAATTTAATTAACCGAACAGGACTACATGGCCTGTAATAATTTTTTCTTCATTTTACAGATGAGGAAACTAAGGAAAGAAATGTTAAGATTTTACTCAACGTCACATAGGTAAGTAAGTAGAAGAACTGGTTGCAATGCAGCTTGTTGCTGACTGTAGCATCCTCCCTGCACAGACAGGCTCATAGACAGTCATGGTTTGGGAGAAGCAGGTGGAGGACTGGCAGTCCATTCTACCTGTTTGACCAGAAGCATAAAATAATTCTATTTTGTCTTTAATATAAATTTAACATCAAAAAGAAAAACTTCCAAAATACATAATATAAAACGGAAATTTATATTAGACTGAACACAAATAGTCACCAGTGCTTGATGTGTTGAAATGTCCTCTAGTCTTCACCACAAATTCTTGGATAGGCTGCATATCAACTTAGAATTAAAACTGTCAAAATAAGTTCCCTAATCTCCAGTCCTTTCTTTTATAAAGTACATGTTTTAAAGCATTCTCCTTTCAAGTAAGCCTCCAAGCCTACAGGAACTCACAGCAAGCGGGAATCTCTTCACGGGAGACACATGCATGAAAGGAAACCAGTATGTGATTTGGGGTAGGTAGGGCCCAGCTCTTTGGTGGAGGAGATTTTGCACCTCGGCAACTGAGCAGAAGGCAATGTTTTACAACCATCACGTTTAGCACAACTTTTAGATTCTTGGATGTGCTTCTTCACGCTATGCAATCATTCTCCTTAAAAAATATACGGCAGTAACGACACGATCATCTTGTTTTGTGTTTAATAATGAGATGGATAAAAACCGTAGCTACTCATGAGTGCAAAAGTGAAAAAGAAAAATGGCAAACAAAAAAGGTAAGTCATTTGTTGTAAGAACCTACAAATAAATTAAACCTTGCCTAAGATGTATTGATTTTATGTGGCCTCGCCTGTAGAATAATGTCAAGGGTTCCTGACAATCCATTACATTCAATAGGCAAAATCTCCTTATAATTTTTTTTCTGTTTCTTGAACGATGTATAATCTATTTTTTCCTTGATGAAAAAAGCAGCGCTTTCTAAGCTTGAGGATTCTTTAAAGTAGTGAACAATGCTGATACTTTGTATGTGGAAAACTTTCTTTTGATCACTTCTTAAACATCATATATGGAGAAAAATTCGTTATAATGGACTGTACACATGTTAAGTCTAAGCCTATGTATACATTCTAAATATACCAGTTGAGTCCAGCAAACTGGAAATAATTATTGGGTCATCTTTATTGTAAAGTTAGAAACGGCATGGTAGAGTGAGTGCTTTGCATTTTTTACCAGAGATTTCAATATTGAAGAAAACTTAGAGATCTTTATTATAGATTCCTGATGAATTTTCAATGAAAAGGATTGACTTCTTAATACCTGTAGATCAGTACTGGGAACTCATTCTTTACTACTGTTACTAAGAGTGACCCCAAAGAAAACATTTAAAACATAGTGTATTTCACCGCTACTTAGAGACTTTTCTCAAGCCTGTAATTAAAAGATGATTTTTATCATGAAAAAACAAAATACCTCTGTCTATAGTGATGCCAAAGGAAAGTAAAGATATAATAGTTCTAGTAGAAAAATAGCAAATAGGACAAGATTATTATAATCTTTGAACCTGCAATTGTGATCGTACGCGCACGTGTGTGTACGTGTGTGTGTGTGTGTGCGCGCGCACGCGCATGCACACTCGCGGTGTTATCCATGCATGTTCTCCTTCTTCCTGCTGATAGTCTGGTAGCAAGGGGGAAATGAAGGTACTGGCAGTTTTTTAAATTTTTTAATAAGAAAATTTTTATTTTTAGTGTGTAACAGTGAATTCTGGTTTGAAATTGGCAATTGAGGGGCCTGGGGTGCCAGACAATGGGATTCTAGAACTTCAGGAATGTTCCTGAGGAGGGCCGCCTGACTGGTGAAAGTTTGGGAGTCCTGCATCAAACAGCCAGGCTGCTGTGGTGCATGGTAAAAATGTCGATGCTTATGGTCTCTTGGTGGTGGTTACTTGATTCTTAAGATTTAACCTAGACTTCCTTAGAAACTCTCCCAGGCTAACAAATACACTTAGACTCAGTGAAATGACAACTGGTTAGCTGCAGCTTTGGAAAGGTCTTCATATGTCACTGGTGAGTAACTTGGGCAACAGGAAACTCCAGCACAAGTGAAGCCCATACCCTAGGAAACCATTCACCCTAGAAAGCAAATTGCTACAGTTGTGCAAAACTTCTTATCTGTATTTGGACTTTAGGCAGGTAAATAAATAATGCAGATTCTAGAGTGAATCTGTAATGCTGAAACTGAGCATAGAGTCCTTCATAAACACATTTCATTCATCCATAAGCATCCAGCGAGCACCTATGACGGGCAGACACTAGGCGGGGCCGTGGGATGAAAAATCAGTGGGGCCCAGTTGTGTTTACAGTTCACAGGTTTATAGTCTATGAGAAGATACATGAAAACATAGTTACAATGCAGGTTGACACATGCCACAGGGGGATGTATGCACAAGGGCTAAAGGCTGGAAGAATCGACTAATGCTGCCTAGGGGGAGGAGGGAAAGTTTCACTGAGAAGATGGTCTTTTAAGGATCAGAAGAAACTCTCCAGGCTGACTGCAGGGAGCAGGCAGAGGACTGGGTGGATACAGTGACAGAGAGGCCCAGAGATGAGACAAGTTCAGGGTGGGAGGGCATCTGGAGGGGACAATACAAGTTTGATGACTTAGACAGGATGTTAAATCTGGGCAATGTGGCTATGTCTGATATTAGGTGACACTGGTGCTGTCACACGATTAAAGCAAAGAATTGAATGAACTTTTAAATTGGGGCCAAGACAGCCTGGGGAAGGTGAAACCAGTTGGGAGGTCCCCGTAATGTCCAAGGCCAGACTCTGCCTTGGAGGCTCTGTGTTTGCAGCCTCTGCCTCTCCGTGGCTGCAACTTAAGGCTTTTATGTCTCGAAAACGTACCTCTCCTCTAGTCCAAAATCCACCTAGTCTTTCTCTTTTTCTCTTCCTTTTTTTTTTTTCCTTTTCAGCTAAGTTTGTTGAAAAGTAGTCTAAGCTCCTACCTCCACTTCCTTATACCCCATTTCATCAGCAACCCTCTGTACACTGGTCTCCATACACCCCACTCTGAAACTGCTCTAGCCAATTCTCCAAAAACTGATAATCATCCGATCTGATGGACTTGTCATAGGCCTCTTCCTATCTGGCTTCTGCAGCATTTAACTTTACTGATCACTCATCCTTCTCAAAACACTCCCCTCTCTTTAAATGGCACTACATCCCCTTCTGCTTCCTTTCCTACCCCTATGTCTACATTTTAAAATGTTTTGCATGGGCTTCCCTTTTTTCTACCAGCTCTATAACTGTTCTCATGCTATACTTTCTTTTAACCAGTGCGTCTCACACTTGAGAGTACATCAGAATCTCCTGAAGGGCTGGACTCACGTGGCTGGGTCCCAAGCTCAGAAATTCTGATTCAACAAATCTGCAGGCAGGGCAAAATGGGCATTTAGAAAAACAAGTTCCAGGTGACACTGATACTGCTGTCTTGGGACCACATTTAGAGAACTATGGCCTTAGTCTTCTCTCTGCCCATGGCCACAGCTACCAGTCATACTGATGAGTCACTACCGTGGACATTCTATGCCTTAGACCCAGAGATCCCTTTTGTACATCTCTACCACAGCCTCCACCAGGACTCGGAAACTTAATCTGTCCAAAATGGAGTGAATCAAATCTCCCTTGGTCTTTCCTCTCCACACACCCAAATCTGCTCCTCCTTCTGTATTTACGTGGAGAAAGGCAACTCCCCCTCTGACTTAGCCTCTACACATCACAAACTCCCAGGAATTACTGCCTTCAAAATTCCCTGGCTCATACACTGTTCCCCATGCCCGCTCTCACTGGCCATGCCTGGGCCCTGACAGAACTCCTAATCTCTAGGCGTGCCGACAGACTCACAGCAAATTTGTTCTTCTTGTTTGAATTCCTTCCTTAAGGTTAGCTGCTCCTCCAGTGCCAACAGCGATGCCCTTATCATGAGCACTTATTATGTGCACGGTCTTAGCCTGGGCTACTGTCACAAATTACTGTAGACTATTACAAAAGCTCATGTGGCTTATATAACAGACACTTATTTCTCACAGTTCTGGAGGCTACGAAGTCCAAGATCAAGGTGCTAGCAGATTCGGTGTCTGATGAAACCTGGTTCGCAGTCAGCTGCCTTGCTATGTTTTCACAGATGGAGAGAGAGATCATCTCCCTCATATCTCTTCTTATAAGAGCACTAACCCCATTCATTAGGTCTCCACCCTCATGCCTCAATTATCTCCCCAAAACCCCACCTCCAAATATATCACATTGGGGATTAAGGTTTCAACATAGGGATTTTCGTGGTGGTGGTGGGGGCGGGGGCGGGGGGGGGGTGGCGCAAACACGGGGCCCAGAGCATGCTCTGCTGGTGTTTTAGAAACGCCTTGTGTTTAATCTTAGTTGCACCAGTGCCCAGTAATGTGCAAGGCACCCTGAAAAAACCCACATTTTGTTGTTTTGACCTAGGAAAAAATAAACTGCTTCCAAAATCTCAGGCACTGTTACATTCTCTTACATTTCTCTGGCAACTAAGCTGGCTCTGAAGGGCCTGGAGATTAGTTTTCTCTCTCGGATGAGCTTAGTAATGCTCCTAACAGATAATTCTAGGTGCGTTTCATTCCAAGAACAGTGATGGCTGGCATTGGATTTCTTTCAAATAAGTTTGTGTTCGAGACAATAAGCTAAATGTTATTCAGTAAAGTTGAGCTGCAGAGAAGGAGTTAAGGAGATTTGGACACTAGTTCTGGCTTGGCTACAAGCTGCCTACTCTCCATGGGCTTGAGATCTTTCCCTAGGCTTACCTAGGTCATCTCTCTAGGGCAGTTTTCAGCCCATTTGTTTAGCATATTAACAGCAATTTCGACCCAGGATAATGAATGAGTTGATAAAAGAAAAAGTGCTTTCTCTTTGTATGAATGCATGAAACATTAACAGGCAATTGAGAAACGTGCAGATGAGGGGCTATAACAGCTAAAGCAGAGGACCCTATGCATCAGGTGATATACTGAAGTCCACATGGACTTGGTCAGCATCAGGAAGTGGACTTGGATCCTTGTTCTGTGGAGATGCCAGAAGCCCCAGACCATAGACTCTGTAGTCTATGATGGCAAAAGAAGCCAAGTTCCAGGGAGAAATGTCACCAGTTATCCATAGATAGACGGTTTCATGGAAGTGAAACTCAAGTGAGGAATATTGCAATTTCCTAGACATATAGCAGTCTCTCTTTTCACTTTCTGTAGTTTTAGTTACCTGCGATCTGCTGCTGTCTGAAAATATTAAATGAAAACCCCCAGAAATAAACAGTTTATAAGTTTTAAACTATGCATTATTCTAAATTAGTGATAAAATCTCTTGCTGTTCTGCTTCCTCCTGCCTGAGACCTGTATCCAGCATATCCATGCTGTATACATTGCCTACCTGTTCTTCACTTAGTAGCTGTCTCGGCTATCAGACTGACCTTTGTGGTATTGCAGTGCTTGTATTCTAGGTACGCTAGTAGTAGCCTAAGGCTATATTATGATCCTTAAGTCATTCACCTCACTTCATGTAAGCACTGTAAAATCTCATATCATCACAAGAAGGGTGAGTATAGTACAGTAAGATATTTTGAGAGACCACATTCATGGTGCCCGATTTATAAATTTATCATATATAGAAAAAAAACCCGTAGTATATATAGGGTTTGGTACTATCTGTGGTTTCGGGCATCTACTGGGGGTCACGTTTGTTTAGGGAGAGACCTTAGAGAGGACCACTGTATGTTTAGGCTAGCTTTTTAGCAATTCACATTTTTGCATCCTCTGAGTGCCTTTTTTTTTTTTTTTTTTTACCAAAGTGCATATTTATGTTGGGGTTCACACTTTTTGTTACATAGTTCTATGAGTTATGTCAAATGCCATGTATCCATCATTACAATGTCATGCAGGTTAGTTTCACCAACCTAAAAAATCCCTTGTGCTCCACTTACTCATCTCTCCTTTCTGCTTCTGGGTGCCTCTTAATTCTTTTGTTTCTAATGTCTCAAATTGACATAGAAAAACATTATTGTCTGAAAACCACTTGCGTTAAAACAGTATCAAAATGCACATTCCCAGGTCCAAATCCAGACCTCTTGAATCACAAGCTCCCCAGGTGATTCTGATGAACTTGGAGAACCACGACTAAGTGAAAAGTACCCACTCAGGTAAGGCTAAAGGTGATATACTGAAGTCCACATGGACTTGGTCAGCATGCAGAAGGTCACCATCTGGTTCCCTAACCAGCAATACCCTTGCTTCTTTCTGCTAATTATCAGTTACACAGATACTAACTATTTTTGTTGAAAGTTGCAAGGCTAACCAGTCTTACTACTATAAAACCTATTTTCATTGTGATAGTATAAGATAGTGTCTATGCCAAGGTCCAAAATCATAATTAGATTCATCGTTGCTAGCTGGGGTAGCAAGGAAGAGGACTCAGTACTCCAGAAAGTCCTCTTTGATACAGCACATGCAAATGAAGGATGCAATTAATTAAATATTTCATCGATGCTGTCCAAACTCAAATGCATCCTGTTGAACTCTCCTTTGGCTTGATACCATGATCATCAAATACAAAGGCAGTGGAGGGAAGAGGCACCGTAATATGCAATACAATAAATATATCAATTGAAGACCAACATTAAAAGAGTTATTTGCTAATGGGCACCATGCCAGGGTTACTCAGGCAATGCTGCCTGCAGAATTCCTAAGCTGAGTTCACAAGATACAGATCGATGCACCTCCAAAGAGAGTCTATATCAATCTCCATTTCATTCATTAGCTCCCACTTCGAGCTGGTTGGCTGCTAGTTAACTCTTTAATGTGGGAGAAACTGTCAGTGTAAAGGCCACTGGGACACGTGCTCTTCCCAGCTGTACTTGACCTGTCAATATTTCTTGCAGCAGACTGTTTAAACTGGTACGGCTAATGGCAAAATGGAGACCTATGGGGTTTTGAAGGCTTTCATAGCTTTAAAATGGCTTACCGTCCAATAGCAGACATTAGTAAATTCATCCTGTTGCTGTATTTCTGCCTGTGCCTCACTATCCAGGTGCACAGAAACTGGGGTAAGATTATTTTCTATAGTTCTATTCTTGAACTCCAAGGTATTTTAGACTACACATTATGTAAATGTGGGCTCTACTATGAGATACGATCACACCGAGGACTTGGCTGCAGTGGAGATCGTTAATTTGTGATTCAGCTCTAAAGAAGCTCCGAACAATGAGGGAAGCAAAGCAGCCCTTTCTATAAAGTTAGAGTTCATTTCCAATTTGTATTGGTCCAGGGACAACTTTATTGTTGCACAGTGGAAGAACCTGGATGCACAGGGGGCTGCTCAATGCATGAACTATTTCGAGCCCTTCTGAAAATGTAAATAAGAGCCCTAAAACATAAAGGCATAATTACCAAAACAAAGAACAGTCTCAGACCACCAGGAATAGCTGGCTTCGCTTATTTTCTTTCTACAAATATTGAATTTACTAATTTCCCTTGCCTTACTGTTGAATAAAATCAATTTTCTCAGTAGAGCTGATCTCTGCTTTGTTTGAGGTTAGATGTGAAGTTGATATGCATCCTTAGATATACTGTTTGGGAGAAAGCCTTGAATATTTAACCCTACGTCACAGAGAGCCCTCCCTTCGCCATCCTGTGGGGCGTATATTGATTCATTATCTGACAATCAGGATTCTCCATAGGTTAATTGACATGTTTGAAATTCATGGCAAGAAAAATGTGTGCATTATTTTAAAACTCCTGTCAAATTGTTTATAGATACGGTTTGATAACAACACCTGTTTTTTCCTCTCTTGGCCAATACAATCCATTGAGAATCCTGGCTTAAAAAATTTCCCTGCAGAATTGTCAAACATATGTATTTGTATTTCATTACTTGGGTAATAGCTGATTTGCCAAGTTCATTTACTACTAGTTGCTTCTCAAACATCTCAGTGGGATAATTAAGGAATACTAAGATCTGAAACTGTACTAAGTTAGGAGGGGGCTGGAGCCATTGCCCAAATCCCAGTCCTGATTAAACTGCTGTCCAGAATTAAATATTCAATAACTGAAATGCTCTTTTCTTCCTTTACTCTGAACAACTTATCAAGAAGACACAGCTACTCCCCAAGTTGTGCAAAAGAGACTCCCCCTCAAATTATCTGTACTAATCAGATCAAAATCCTACAGACTTTCAAGTGAAAGGCATTTAAACTCGAAATTGGTAATGGTCTAAATGGTGCCTTCTCTCAGTGGATATCCATGTGGGGAGAGAAAGTAAATAGTAACTCCAGGATTATGTCCTGGAAGAGAGTAAAGAAAGGCTAGGCACAGTTCAAGGTTATGGCTGAATACACTGGCACTGATGAGAAACTGGACAGCTAATACCCTCTCTTGAGAAATTGTGAATGTGAAGGGTTCTGGAGAAGAGTGCTGAAGTATGCTAGCATTAGAGTCTAAATGCTCTCAAAGAATCTTACTGGCTCATTGCACAAAGAAAAGAGATATTTTAATCATAAGCTATCTATCATCACTTGAATTTGAATGCCTGTTGTTTGAAGTCACAAGCTACTGACTCCCATGATGTAGGTTTTCAGGTCTATTGCTGGAACAAAAAAGTAGGAAAACTGAAAAAAAAAAAAAATCTCCACGAACAACAACCAAATGGCTATGGAGCCAACAGAGAGAAGATATTATGTCTGAAATGCTGTCTCTTTCAAATTTTGAAAAAGAAGTGAAGATAATTGAATAATGAGTTTCTCAGAACCGTCCCTCTGGAGAAAATGGGAATATCTGAGAGACTAGAGAGAATGTGTTTAAAAATAAACTATTGAGGTGTACAAGCCCCGTTGCTATCATAAGACAAATGCATTCGATTCCTCAGGCCATCAGTTTTCCAAGTTCATACACATATTATAGGAGAGGATGCCCAGGGATCCCAAACAAAATTCTGTTTAAAATGCAGGCACCAAAGTAGATGGCTGAGCTCTGTTGTCAGAAGTCTGTTATGAAAGGGCAATTCTGATGATGATCTCCACTTACTTCCCATTTCTCCTGTTTTAATGTATATTCCTTTTTGACACATAGTTGATAGACTCAAGGGGGGCCCTTAATAATTCCTTAGAGAGATACACATGGTTTTCCATCAACTATGCATTGGGTGTTCATAGGGGAGGTATTATTGATTTTTCCAATAGTGAAAAAGTTACCAAACTTAGTACTGACATGGTCTTGTTTTATCCTATCTCGTTACATGAGAAAATTGTACAGTTTTTTTACCTTCTCAATGCCCAGGAGTCCAGGCTTAAGGAGGGGAAACAGTTCAAACTCTTCAAATAAAATAAAAGTAAGAAAGAAGAGCCGGAGAGCTTCTCTTGTCACATTTCTACAATTTCCGGCTTTCAAGCTGCCACTTACAAGTCACTGCTTGACATAATCTTTAGGCTTAAGCATGTGGAACAGTGGACCAACCAGCTTAATAAAAAGACAAAGATGATATGCAACTAATGGACAGAGCACTGCAACTAGGTGTTAACACATCATTCATTGAACTAAATGCTCTTTCAAACTCTGCAGCAGAAACAATTAAAGTACTGACGGCAGTCTTAAGTTGCTTCAGATTGTCTGGCACAATTGATCCACAATTATCTTTGTACTCCCTGAAGCCCCCGAATGCTACCTTCTTCATTGACTTTAAACTTCCTTTACAATTCTCCAACCTGTGTTCTGGCATACTGAATTTCTGACAAACTGAATATCCATTGGAGAAGGCCATTTTGACAGACCTAAGCATCCTAACTATCCTATTAAAAATCTGAGTCATATGCCTCTTGAAAGCTGATAACCAGCTTGTCACACAAATGAGAAATCTTATTGAAAATTTAAAGATGAGAGTTAAACTTTATGACAACTGTTTTATTTTTCCCATTATTTTCATAAGACAACTTGTTAGAGAAATTCTATGATATAGGATTTATAGCAAAGAGTCAAATTCTACTTTCAAAGTTTGAACTTTAAAATCACCCATGTCTAGTATGGCCAAGGAATTTTGTTTACCATTTTTGCACCCGTTGGGCCAAACTCTGATGACCAGTATAAACACTGTTGATAAAAAATATATTTTTCTGAACATTCATTTACATGGTTGTTTGGACATCTCTTTGCTACATAGAAAATTACTAAGTTGTTGATTCATCAGAATCACTGTGAACATTTTATGGAACCCAAACAGATGTGCTTTGTTTCATAAGCACTGCAAAAAAGAATTGTTTTGGAATGTAGGCATTAATACAATCTTATACAAATAAATGCCTTTCTTATAATTTATTTACCTTAATCTTCTCCATTTTTTGCTGTTGATATCTGGCAGGAAATTGTGCAATTAGGTGAGTGAAAAACCCTGAAGATGGAGAGAATCAGCCACCTTCATTGGTTGAATAAGGTTGCTATTGCCCTAAGAAAAAGATAGTATTTGATCCAAACTGAAAGGTCATTTTCAGCTGTTATGTAAAGACCTAGATTGGATATGCAGTGAACCTGAGATCGCTGATATAATTTAGTTAGGTGAAGAAGATAATACATGGATTATCTTTTTAAATCTAAACTGTACATTTGATTTTTTTTTCTCAGTTAGGTGCATTCTGATATAAACATGATGAAGAATATTTTAGTTGGTACCAAAATTAGCAAGATTTTTGGAACTTTCCAAAGTATAAACTAAACTGTGTTTGATGAGGGCATCAGAATGTATCTTTATTCAGTATTATCATGGAATAAAAAAGAAAAACAACTTTTATTTGTGCATCATATGAGAAACCTTTATCAGGATATTATTCTGCAATCTTAGTTCTGTTTTCCCAGCAACTCTGTGAAGAACCCTGCATTAATTTCCATGGTTCTTATTTAAAATGTTTATTAAAATTGCTACTTGACACAAACTTTACTGTTTTATACTAATTTCTTTCTATCTTTTCTGAATAATAATAATTCATATGGTTTATTGCAGGTATATGTGGCAAAAATGTGTGTGTGTGTATATATATTATACATCGTCTAATTCTTTGATGCTTTCTTTGTGGCTTGAGGGAAATGTTAATATTTTAGAAGATGTAGTTTCAGAAAATACTTTACTGTTAATAAATATATTAATATTTAATACTGGAAGCCCCATTCCCATGATACTCCTAATCTCTCTTTTCCTATTTACTTTTTTTTCCTTTTGTACTTATAATCTTAAGTACCGTATAATCACCTTGTTTGACTGTATTTTCTGTTTGTTATCTATTTTCTCCCACTGGAATAGAAAATCCGTGAAGGCAGAAGGCTTTGCTTTGTTCACTGGTGTATCCTCAGCACCTAGAATGGTGCCTGTCACATAGTAGCTATTCAACAAATATTTGTTAATGAATCAATGGTATCATTAGTCATAATAAAAGGCAGTGTAAACATTGAATACAGTTTTCATTCTATAATTCCTTGATTCTATCTTCCCCAATAATTTAATGATGGCCCAATAGTCTATGTTTAATAATCACCCTAGGGAATATTGCTAAAGGTGTTAAGTATTAATTGCCACAAACACAGTGGGAGGTTTATATCATTGGAGAAATTAAGTCTCATATAAGATCTTAAACAAGAAGCGCTGCTTTTCATATATTCAACTTTTGAGATAGTTACTTATCATCTGAAAAAGAAAGGCAAATTTAGGGAATATAGTGAAAACTTCTGCAACTCAATATTGTAACTGTACATAGTTCCTCCTCCAAAAGTAAATTCTATATGACTATAACTTTCAGTAAAATAAATAAGAAATTTTAATATACTCAGATGATTATTCATATTTATTCTCATGTTCCCTCCTCATTCTCTCTCTCTCTCATGCAAAGAATGTGGAAAAAAGAATGGTCAGAAAGACCCTGATATAAATGTATAAATGAAAAGAAGAAACAGGTAGAAGTCAGAATTCCTGGACTGTGGTTTCAGTTCTGCTAATACCTAGCCAAGCGATCCTGGCTAATTAATTTCTCTTTGAAGAGCCTGTTTTATCATTGATTACACATTTAAGATCCTATCACTCTCTAAAAAGTCTGTAATTATTTGATTGTATTACTCAATGTCGACCTAATGATTTTAACAAAAAGAAATAATCAGGAGTTACCAATAGGAAATATTATTGTTTGAGCACATAAGAAGAAGCACAGAAAATGAAACTAGAAATTAATAATGTTTCTTTCATCAAGTTTAACATATTAAGTGAGCAATTTTGAAAAACATATCAAAGTAGAAGGAAATGTTAAAGAACAACTATGTATAGATTGTAGTCACCAGTCTTTTATTTTTATTATTCTTACTAGTGTGTTCATATTCTATACATCTGTATCCTGATTTTGAAAATAAATATTTAAATGAAAAAAGCTGCAATGTTATCTATTTTTTATCTATCTGCATATATATGCAAAAATTTTTTAAGATTAATAAAACTGAATTTCCATTTGGACTCTAAAAAAAAGTCTATAATCCCACAAATGGAAGATAAGGTGGGAAAAAATTTGTGTATATGATTACAATAGCCTTTCAATTTTTGATGGATTAAAAAAATCACTAATTCCCATATTACTTTATTTCTAATTTTTACAGCCAGAACATTATCATTTGGAGACAACAGTATTAATGTCTGGTCCCCCAACTCAGAGCATTGCCTTTGGTGAACAACTATGTTGCCTATATAATTAATCAGAGGAAATTTCAAAATACTTTATACCATCAATCTCTTTGACAACATATCTAACAGCTTATTTTCATCTTGCCTTTGGAATAATGCCAGATAGCAAAATCTAGCACCTTTAGGAAAAGCTTGGTCTAACACCTGCTTGCATTGTTACCTGCCCTGCTGGATGGACGTTGTTCACCCCAAACAAACCAGTGTAGAGAATTTCATTAATTCACCTCTGTTTTCTTTAATCAGCACCAACTTTTCCCCAGCTTCTTCGAAGGCATTCACCTCTATTTGTCACAAGTGGACCCGGTAGCAGCTCCTTTGTTGTTACAGTAAAGGAAAGACTTTTCCTAACTGTATCAGAACCTCCTTCCTATATGTTGGCTACTCTGAAAAGGGTCTTGCCTCTCCTGTTTATGCCTACGGTTTTACGCTTTGAATTTAAAATAAGCTGGTGATGACTGGAACAATTTAGGCTGATTTACATTTTATATTTTTAATTAGTCGAGACCAACAAGATAATTATATTAGTCCCACTTTAAAATTTAAGTAATCAAGACAGAGCAAGTACCAAAATCTCCAATTAAGTCCCTAGCAAGACCAAGATTACAACACAGGAGTTCTTGGTACAGTATTTATGTTTCTAATTATATAAAAGGTCATCTTGCACTAAGACAGACCCTGCACAGTCAAATAGAAAACACACTGGATTGGAAATCAAACAATATGGATTTTAGCACTAATTGAATACAATACCACAGGTAGTTATCCAAGTTGTGACTATATTCATTCAATACTAATTTATTTAATAAACAATTAAATACTCATTTTGTGCATGAAATAGGCAGAAAGTAGTTTCAAGGTGACAAACCTGACAAGAGTGTGTATAAACCACAAGTACACAAATGCTGAGGGAATTTGGAGGAATTGCTCTTATGGGGCTCTGCTGGGATGACTGGTTTTGATATCTGGCCCTTTCATTCAAACTGACAATGACAGAATTAACAAAATTATAAGGATATTTTAGATTTGTGAAAATACAACTTGAAACTTTTTTGGCCTATCAATTTTCCTATGTGATTCTCCTTATTTTCTATCAAGGACACTGAGAATCTCATAAAACTATAAAAGCTCATACCCAATCCTAAATAACACATGGACACAAATTTTGTATTAATTTCAGGAATTCACAAGTTCCTCAAATCCTATCCTAGACCCCAAGTTAGAAACCTGAACCCTAAACTAAAAGGCAGCACAAGTTTAGGAGTGCATCTTCTTCATTTGCTGTGATGATCTTGATGCTAGCTCCACAATCCATTTATTCCTCAAATATTATTGAGCATCTAATATGTGCCACATGCTGTTCTAGATGACGGGTTATCTCAGGGAACAAGACAAAGTTCCCTAACTTTGGAAGACAGACAAATAAACAAAAGCAATAACTAAATTACAGGGTGTAGCAGTAGGTGATAAGTACTATGGAAAAAAAAATAAGGTTGGGAAGTGGTTTGGGGGTGCCAGGGAGCACGGAGGACAAAGTCTACAATCTAACATATGATGGTCAGGGAAGCCCCACAGAGCATGTGGCATTCAAGCAACAAGCCAGGTATAGATCTCTAGGAAAAGTACTCCAGGCAGAGGAAACACCAGTGTAAGGGGCCCGCTGGGTAGGACTGGAATGGAATAAGAGATAGGAAAATAGTGGAGACAAAAATCAGGGAAGTAAAAGGTGTGTGGGGAGGGGCCAGTGGCAGGTCACAAAGGGTCTCTACATCTCTGGGATGGGAAAATACTTGGAGAGTTTGAAGCGAAGTAACATGATCTGATTTATGTTTGAACGGAAAGGACCACTGTGGTTGTTGGGTTGGGAGGCAAGAGATTCGCAGTTATGGGGTCACTGTAGAGATCCAGAGACAGACGATATGGCGTGGACTATGGTAGGAGCTGGGAGGGGGTGAGAGGTGGCCAGATTTTGGATGTATTTTGAAGGTGTATCCAAGTGTCGATCTATTTGTATGTGGAACATGGTGAGAAAGAAGTGAAATATGCCTCCAAGGTTATTTTGGCCTGTGTTGCCATTAACTCTAACTGCAGGGGGAACAGAATGGGGCAAGAGGGTGGATGGTGGTAATGACAGTACAATCATTTGAAGGTTTACTGGGAAAGTACCAGCCACTCTGTAGACTGTATTTAAATTTCTCCACTTTCATTTATGATCAGTATTTTCAGCAGAAAATTGAGCTTAATATTTTACTTTTTTATTTAGTTTACAGATGGATCCTTGGCTATTCTAGTCTCCCTCTCTGAAATCACAGCCCAGTTTGGCCATGCATTTGCTGTTTTTAAAATTGTTCTCTAAGTGCTATGTAGGTCTTGATATTTTATCCCCCTAATTAGATGTTAAGGTTTAAATATGTAGTAGCTATTTTCAGTCCCTCTTTTGTGTCTCACCAACTGTACCTAGCACAGTGCCAGGCAAGTTGAATCATTTCATACAATTCTGGCTGATAAAAAAAAATCTTATGTTGTACTTTGCATCCCCAGGTGGATACTAGACTAACAGGGAAGGGATCACTTTGTAAATTATATATGTCTAACCACTTTGCTGTGTACTTGAAATTAATAAAAATAAATATTGAATGTCAACTCTAATAGAAAGAAAAGGAATATCAAACAGAATTTAAAAAACACCCACATATCTGCAGTTTAAAAATAAAAGAGGTAATTACAATTTAATTAGGTTAGAATGGTTAGAAATAAAAGAATGAAATAACTCATATAAGATAAATTAAAAAAAAATTCTCTGCAGAGTTGTTCCTTACAGCAACTTCCTTTCTTTTCATTTTTGCTCTCAACTCTGAAAACAGAACAGCTTGAGACATCAAAGCCTTTTACAATTTGACAAAGTTTGTATAATCGGTGAAAAGATAAACCACATGCAACACATTTGCGTCTCAATACATTTCCCGAGCCGCAATCTGGATGTGAATAACTAAGGCCGACACTTGGGCAAACTCAATGGAATCTGAAATTTTGATTAATGCTACAACCACATTCAGATATTTTGTGTCTTTGAGAGAGAACCATGTTTAAAGATCTGTCAATTCTGCTCTGTAGAATTTGAGTGTTTGATCTCTTCAGTTTCTTTTTATTTTCTTACAAGTGAAACATCAGGTTCATTATCAATTGATTAAATTGGCAGGCAGTCAAGTAAAGAACACAATCATATGTGGTTACCTGAACTATTAAGGTACCACTAACTTCATTATGTTGGCACAGCAGAGGGCTATTAAAGATTTCAGTAAATGTTTCTAGTACTTTCAATAAATTTTTTTTCCGCGAGTGTTCATCTTTCATTTTAGTTGTAAAGGAAGCTTCTTCCCATGGTTCCACTTTATTGATACATCCCAATTCTGGACCTAGTATACTTTATTTACTCATCTGTATCTGACTAATGTTTATTTCTACTCTAATCAGTTCTGATGTTGGGAAGAGTGGTCTTGAAGGTTAGGAGCAACACACTTGGGGAGAGAGATGGGGTAAAGCAGACAGATTGCCACGTTACATCATTTGTGGATCACGCTAGTGGTTACTGGTCTTCCCTTCTGTTAGAGTCATTAAAATTTACCTGTTTTGAATTCTGACACTGGACAGACTCTTGGGCTCTCTGTCTCCTTTCTCCCTCAGTATGAGCTCTGCACAGGCGTTTATTTCAAATGAACTTCCATTACAGACAGTGCATTTTGCACCATGTCTTTCCAACTGACCTTTCCCTTCTTGGAGTGTCTTCATTTCCAGAACTTGAGCTCTTCAAGAGGAGAGGATGTTTGTATTGGAGAGACAGCAAATACATTTGCCTTTTTTCTATTTTCACTTTTTACCCCTTGGAATTTGCTTATTTAGGTTTTGATAAGGAAAGGGAAATTTCTCTAATTTGTGAGTTTTCCAGGTCCTTTATTTCTTAGTCTTTGATGGCTCTTCTCTCAATTTTAGGTAATCTATTGCTTGCTACCACATCTATCAGAAAAGAAAGATGATTAGGAAAATGCATATTAGCCAATTTTGAAACTTGCTAGCTATTTACATAAGAAATTTTATGAAGATGGGATACGGAGGTAATTAAATAAAATTAGAGTCTTCTACTATAAGATTTAAATGGAATTATGCTGTCTCTTATTATCATGAGTAATCCATTTAAAAAAACTTACATGCAGTGATTAAAGGAGTATGGACTGTTATAAACTTGAGGGGAATAGAAATATTAGACTGTAGACTCAACTGATCTTGTTTCACACAAACACTCTGATGTGCCAATCTTGTATGTGGGGAAAAAGTATTTTTGACACTATTTGGATACTATAATTTTACATCTGACTTCTCCCTCAAGCCTATACTTAAGTTCTACTTCCTCTACAATACTTGCCCCTAATTCAAGGCATCTTTCAATGTGTCCATAAATATGACTTTCTTCCTTCCGTTTTTTATAGTTCCATATCCACTTCTACTTTATCTTTACCACCTGATGTGTTACTTATTTCAACCTTACCATTTTACAGAGTTGGAAAGTTCTTGACAGTAGTATCATGTCTTTAACGACTTTTACATAGTTCATAGTCACTAGTATAGTTCTGACTGCCATAATCATCTAAATGACTAATTTGTAATAAAATTGCATACATGTGTTTTGCTACAGGTAAAAAATTCTCATATATGATCAGATTCATTAACTTTATAACAAGTTATTGGATGATATATCATCTCATGTTGGCTTTAGATTGCTCAGAAAAACAGGAAAACTCATTCTAACTGAGATTGCATGTACTAATCATTTTCTGGGCCCTTTTTCCTTAGGGACACTCTGAGAAGAAAGATTGCCTGTTTATTTATCAGTCAAGTTGAAAAAGAATAAATCAATAAGACCAACCTGTGGGGATAAATTTGTAGCCTATGTAAACAAGAAAACTCAGAGAACAAAATAAATATTTGGGGCATTATAACTGACTAAATTATGTTTATAATAATGTTCATTTTAAAAATTAACTTTGAAATAAAAGTTAAATTGGGGAAGACTGCTTTATTCATATATTCTGTCTTATCTTTGCTATTTCTTTGAAATCAGTTTCTATATTCACATAATGGCCACATGCACACATAGAATATATACACTTAAATTCTTGCTCTTATAGAAACACATCTTCATTTTCGAAGAGAGTTTTACTTTTTATGGGTGTGAGAACAGAAGCAAAAGAACCAAGGACCTGTATAGTTCCATTTTCATAATAGAATTCTGTTGTTCTGGAATGATTTATTTTTGAATAAGAAAAAATGTAAGGAATTTGGAACACAGACAAAAGTACCTTCTCATCAAAGGTTGTCTATCGTTTCATGAATCACATGTGATGGATGAGATTTATGAATTAGAATCTGTGTGAAAAGATTTACAACATACTAAATTAGTTATGACATCTTCTCGTCGGTGCGCATAAACTTTCAACAAAATATCTATATCATCACCACAGGAGCATGGCCGGCCCAATTCTTTCATTCTACTGCAGCATATCCAGACCCTGTCACTGTAGTTGATGAATTCTTGAAGGAATGGGCCTCAGATCAATTAAAATAAACACCACAAGCTGATTTATCAAATCTTTTCTGAATGCTCTCAGAAAATGTCAAAAATCTGATCCATTGACAGAAAAAAGTCAGAGAATCGTGGCAGCCTATGGGATCACAAGACCTTTTCAAAACCATCATAAATCACCACAGAAAACAAATGGGGCACCATGTGATAAGATTTCTTCTGACAGCTTTGCCTCAACAAGACATATATGAGATAAATGGATACCTTTGTCTATACACAATTGCTAGCTTACAAAGTTCCAAGTTGTCAAACTGTAAAATACACTGGTATCAAAGTCTTTCCAAATAATATACCTTTTTGGATATACAAGAGTAGATTTAAAATATCCCTTTCAGTTCTATTTCATTGTTGCAAGCTATGTAATATTCCTGCTGGTGAGTGCGCTTTTTGGGCACACATACACATGGCAGACCCCAAACTTACCTTCATATACATCTTTGTCTAAACTAATAAAACTTTCTTTCCTTTCCATTATTAAAAGAAAACTGCTTTATAGAGCTAAAGTGCATCTAATCAAGGTACACTTTTTTTTTTTAAAATCACCTCAGTCTTGCCTATTTCATGTAGATTAAGAGCACATTTAGAGACAGGCAATGATAGGTTAACCTCTCCTAATCTACTTCAGGAATAGAGAAATGCTTCCATTAATGAATTTTTGCAAATATGATCAAAACCTATAGGCATAATGTATAGGTCTTGGATTTCATAGTAAGTTTTAATGATAAATTATAACTCATATATTCCTCTGTAGGTGGCAAAGAAAAAGTCACACAAATATGAGAAATTTCATGTTATAGAGAGCTGGTTTCCCTAATTCAAAGGAGTCAAAGAGCCTCATTCTCAAAGAAGGACTGAAACCTGAATCAAAGGAATGACATCTATAAATTTGAGTTTATTATGAATGTTTATTGCTTCCACAGTAAAAAAAAAAAAAAAAAAAAAAAAAGAGTGGAGAGCAAAAAATCCAGCGGACCGGAGACACAGTTCCCAGCATATACCTACAACTGATAGTATCTTGCCATTTTTTTTTTTTTTTTTTTTTTAAGATTTTTAAGGCCTACTCAAATCCTACCGCTTCATGAAACTTCCTTCTTCAGCTATGGAAGGTCTGATTATTCGATTACTAATCCAAGTTGCTCTCACTTCCAGGCCCTGCCACTTACCAGTTTCTATGAACCATGGTGAATTAATCAATTTTAATAGTAGGGAACTATTTCATTACTATCAAATATCTGGGTAGTGTTCTAGGATTAGTTTATAGTAGATATCCTGAAACATGTATAGAGCAAGATTTGATGCTTCTTTGTTCAGAATAGTTTAAAGAGAAAAAAACATTGTTGAAATTGTTAAAAAGAAGAATTGTAGTTGATTCAAAGATTTCATTTATTTCACAAACATTTGCTGAGTACCTGTGTTTCATCGTACTGGGCTAGACCCCAGAGTTACTATGCTCAACAGCTATCACTGAGTAACATTTGGTAGTTACTAGTGGAGAGAGAGAAGTCTCACCCATTCTTTCTTTGTTTGCTTGGTCACTTGGACAGTATTGCTAGGGAAGTTAGATGGCAACAACTCTTAGAGACCCTTCTTTGTCAATTAAAGCATCAAAGAATAGTCTTTGCTTTCTAAGCAATAGTCAACAGAGAAAATAATGTAAAAATTATTCTTACCAGGATGTCTAATTTGACAGCCCATTATCCCAATGATTTCATACACGTTATGTTAGTGTAACATGAAATTCCACCCATTCATTCAGAGCAAATCTCAGGGACATCAGTGGTCACTCTGAAATATCTATTAATTTAAAAAATGAACAGGAGAGCCCATTACTTCTGAAGGGCACAAAGCAAATGTGCCAAGCTTATTATGGAAGCAGAAGAGCTATAACAAAGATTACAGGTGGTGAAAACTGTTCAGATCTTCATCTTAGCCAATACATCAAGCTATGAGCAGCATCTTTGTGAGAATGTGGGTATATGTCTTTTCTTCTGAATTTCCTCCCATCTGGGATTTTCTCTCAGGGGAACAAACAATGAGTTGATTTCATGGCCTTCAATTGCTCTTGTACCATGCTAATTTCAAAATTCCAGCTAAAAATAAGTACTTTGCTATGAGTCAGTAAATGGAATACATTAATAAAGCTTGAGTGTTTGGCTCCTTTCCAGATTTGAGAACCTGATCATGCTGGCTGCAATGGAGTCTCCAATTTTTTGTTTAGCGTACGGGAAAATTACCTTATACAGCTTTTAACTCCCCAAGGCTATCCCTAAAAGCCTTGCTCAAACTTCTAAGGTGCCTGGACTAGTATTTGAGCTTAGAAAAGCTGTTGGCAAATCCCAGTGAAAATTTTTGACAGATTCATCTTTTAGCCTTTGGGAAAGTGAAGGTGCTGCAGGCAAGATATTTGATTAATGCCATGAAAAATAGTGTTGCTGGCACAGCTGGTATGTTGGGAGAAAAATTCATCACTAACTCTAAAACTGCCATGTAATTTTCTCCCCACAGTTCTTTTCCTCACTTGACAGAAGATTTGCACAGGACAAACTACGTTGACAGAGGACAAGTCAGCCAGATGTTGAGGTATCTCTAAACATGACAGATCACTATGTTTTAGCTCAGATTAATTCGCTTATTAGAGGTAGACCTAAATCACTGGTCATTGTCAAATCAGTTGTCACCACTAGCAAATCATGTCACATTTCTGAACAAAAATAGTTCCAGTTTTAAAGAGGTGCTCTAACCTCAGCCCCTTTCTGCTGTGAGATTCCAACAAATGGCACAGACAGGACCTCCCTCTTACTCAAGGCTAGCATTTCAAAATGTGCAGTTTTAGCTAAGTAGCTACTCAAAGACATGCTTTTTGTCTGTCTAGGAGGAACAGGGAAAGTGTGATTTCAGAGTGTGACAACTGCCAAGTTCAGAATTGCTCTAAATTTGTGATATCACCTTTTCCCCTCATCCCTCATCCCTTGCTTTTCCATAGCATTCCACCAGGTGTTACCATGCTCCTGATATAAGGCATGGACAAAGGTAAACAAAAATTTATTTGCCAATAAAGAAAATGTCAACAGTATCTTTTGGAATGAGCAGGTATAACTCTGTTCCATAAATTCATACCAAGCATCTTCTCCTGTGAGGGCTTGGTGGCCTCTACCAGAATCATTGACTCTTTTTAGCTCAACTCCCAACAGACCAGTTGTCCAACTTATGAAATCAGGACTACGACTGGCCCCAGAGATGGTGGGCTTAAGAAGAGTGTCAAGGAGTAAAAAAGCCATAGAAAATAGCTAATCTCTCCATCTCAGCAGGCTGAGTTAAGAAACAGGAAACACTGACAAAAGAGCAGTGGAAAATTTGACAACTATGTTTGTACTGTGGCTGTCTTGTGAAGGGAGAATGACCTTCTATTGGGCTCATTGGGAGCTGGTGCTCCTGAGAGTAAAATTTCCTTTCAACTAAATGTAATAAATCAAAGAAAAGTGCCGCCATAAAAAAGCAACATTTCTGCCTCTTGTGTGTGTTTTTTCTCTACAAGACCACAGTTTAGTAATTTAAGCTAGGTTACAATGTAGAGCAGACATTGACTACATAGAAAAGAATATACGGTTATAGGGATACTCAGCATGTACCCTGGATTCTTAGTTCTTATTTTGTCTGAGATCTCAATATTATGGTAGGTCCCCACTTAATAAGGAAGTTGATCTGTGCTACTTTTTGGCATAACTCAAAAACTACTGAGGCTTCTGGTCAGTATGGCAGAGTAGGAAAATGTTGTGCTTGCCTCCTTTCAAGACCACATCGAAATTACAACTAAACTAGAGAACAGCCATAATTGGGAGTTACCTGACGTCTAGCTGAACAGAAGTCTTATGACTGGAGACATACAGAAGAGGCCACCTTGAGACCGGTAGGAGGGGTGGAGATACAGAATGGCCTGGTCCTATCCTGTGTGTGGTAGTTGGGAATCAGGAGGGATATCGTGGCTACAGAGGTTCCTTTGGAAGAGCGAGGGGTCCCAGCCTCACAGCAGACTCCAGAACAGGGTTCCAGTGTCAGGAAAAGTAGTCCTCACATCTTCTGGTTGTGAAAACCAGTAGAGATTGTGGTTGAGTGAGATGGAGAACAGCTGGAGTCACAGACATTCCTCCAAAGGGTTCTGTGTGTGGTACCTAGTGAGGGACTCATTCACTCTGAGCTGGAGCTGCAGCTTGAAAGGCTCCAGAGATATGTGGGGTGGAGCTGAATTCTCTGGCTTCAGGGCAGAGATTGAGGGGCAGCTTTCTCCCAGATGAAAGTGCTGCTAGAAGCCATTGCTCCTTTGCTGAGCCTTCCCCCATTCTGGTGCACAGATGTAGGTGGCCACCATATCTGAGTCTCCATCAACCTGGCTAATGCTGGTCACCCCGCTGCAGTAATTTTCTGAGACTTCTCCTCACCCAACTAGCAGTCCTACTGAAGCCATTCCAGAGGCATTTCAATATAAATGGCCTGTCTTGGCTCATGCTCTAGATTTTTATAAACTTTCTCAAAGGTTCACAAAACTCAAAGAAGCAGCATCTGGCCTCTGAGTATCCCGTATTTTTTGCTGAGCATCTCTGAGCCCAGCATCAGCAATAGCCAGTCTGGGTTTATGGCTTGGCTTCTCAAGGCATCTAAAAGTCCAAGGAGGGTGGCAGCCATCTGCAAATTATTTAATGACTCTTCCAAGTGGCCCCAGCATGGCACAAGCTATGGCTGAACTTGGCCTGCTGTGGGGCCCATCCCCAGAGTCTCTGGGGTTGACACACTCAGTGGCCAGTTCTGAACCAAGACAGGGCATTACCTGCAGCTGCCTCTGAGGATGACACCCCCAAAGGGCAGACTGGGCAAGCACCAGAGTCCTGCTAAGGTGAATCCTGCTCCATAGTGTCAGCAACTCACAGAGGCTAGTCTTCACAACCAATCAGCCCAAAGATCAATCCCTCTCATTGACATGCAAACAGCAACCAAGGCTCAACTACAACAGGAGGTCAAACACATCTCACACAAGGGGCAAACCTGGAGCACTTGGCTAAGGTGACTAGGGAAGATTGCACCATTGGGCCCCACAGGGCACCTACAACATACGGCCACTCTAAGCTTGGGAGACATAGTAGCCCTACTTAATACATGAAAATGAATACATGGAGACAGCCAAAATCGGGAGAAAAAGACACATGTTCCAAATGAAAGACCAGAACAAAGCTCCAGAAAAAAATTAAACAAAATGGAGACAAGGAATCTACCAGATGCAGAGGTCAAACACTGATTAAAAGGATGCTCAATGAACCTAGGGGAAGAATAGATTAATTCAGTGAGCCCTTTAACAAAGAGATAAAAACAAAAGTGAAGGTAAAAACATAAAAAAGAACGAGTCAGAAATGAAGAATATAATAACTGAAATGAAGAAGGCAGTATAGAGAATCAACAGTAGATTAGATTAAGTAGAGGATCAAATCAGTGATTTAGAAGATAAGGTAGTAGAAAACACCCAATCAGAACAGTGAGAAGAAGAAAGAATAAAAAAAAATAGTTTAAGGCACCTCTGGGACATCATTAAGCATACTAACATTTCCATCATAGGGGTACCAGTAAAAGAATAGAAAGAACGAGAAATTGAAAACCTATTTGAAGAAATAATGACTGAAAAATTCCCTAACTTGGTGAAGAAAATAAGCATACACGTCCCAAACAAGGTGAACTCTAAGAGGCCCACACCAAGACACATTATTAAAATGTCAAAGGTTAAAGACTGAGAATCTTAAGAGCAGCAAGAGAAAAGCAATTAGTTACCTACAAGGAGGCTCCCATAAGACTATCAGCTGATTTCTCAACAGAAACTATGAAACTATGCAGGCCAAAAGGGATTGGCATGAAATACTCCAACTGATGAAAAGCAAGGACCTATAACCAAGATTACTCTACTCAGCAAAGCTATCATTTAGAATCAAAAGACAGATAAAAAGCTTCCCAGACAAGGATATGCTAAAGGAGTTCATCAACACCAAACCGGAATTACAAGAAATGTTAGAGGGACTTCTTTAAAAAGAAGAAAAAAAGAGATTAAAAATATAAATAACAAAATGGCAATAACTACATGTCTATCGACAATTTCTTTAAATGTAAATGGATTAAATGCTCCAATCAAAAGACACAGGTGGCTGAATGGATAAGAAAACAAGAACCTGACATATACTGCTTACAGAAGACTCAGTTCTCATGGAAAGACACATATACAGTAAAAGTAAAGGAATGGGAAAAGATATTTCATGAAAATGGAAATGAAGAAAAAAGCTAGGGTAGCAATACTTATGCCAACAAAATAGACTTTTAAACAAAAGCTATAATAAAGACAAAGAAGGACCCAGTAATTCCACTTCTGTGTATATATCTGAATAAACCCAAAATACTACTTCAAAGAGATGTGCGAATTTGTATGTTCATTGCAGTATTATTTACAATAGTACAAAATGTAAATAATAGCTAAGAAATGGAGGCAATTTGGATGTCCACTGTAGATGAATAGATAAAAAAGAGGTGGTACATATATACGATGGAATATTACTTGGCCATAAAAAGAATTTCCATTTTCAAGAACATGGATGGACCCAGAGGGTATTGAGCTGAGTGGAGTAAGTCAGACACAGAAAGACAAATGCCACACATGGAATCTAAGAACAAAACAATCAAACAAAATGGAAACAAACTCATAGATACAGAGAACATTTTGAAGGTTGCCAGATGAAAGGAGATTGGGAGGGTGGGTGAAAAAGGGGAAGAGGTTAAGAAGTACATATTGGTAGTTAAAAATAGTCATGGGGTGTAAAGTGCAGTATAAGGAATATGTTCAATAATATTGTAATAACTATGTATGGTGTCAGATGGGTACTAGATGTATTGGAGTAATCACTTCATAAGTTACATAAATGTCTAACCACCCTGTTGTGCACCTGAAACTAATATAATATTGTATGCTGACTGTAATTGAAAAAAAAGTTATTAAAAAAAGAAACTCAAAAAAAGAATATACAACTGAGCATGCAGATGTTTAAAAAAAGTACTGAATTCTATGAAATGAATTAATAGAAAAAACTGAATTGTAAAGAAATAAATATCCTCAGTGTATTTAAAAAAATAAAGGAAATAAGATACCACTGTATTTCTTTTAGAATAGTCAAAATGCATAACAACTGACAATAGCAAAGTTGGCTCATGAGATCAATGTTTATAGAGACCATCCATATTCATAGTAGCTTGTATGTGGCCTTTATAATTAAAGGAGAATTTTGCTTAAAAAAACTATAGCAAAGGGAGCATGAAATAGACTGATAAAATTAAATCTGAACTAAAATGGAAATAATTTCTTTCTGCTCATATTTCCATTGATAGTACCTCTACTTTCCAGGTCAGGGTCGTCAGGACTGACATGTTGAGGTAACCTTCAAGGTCTCCCTGTCTCTTTTCCTTTTCTCTTTCAATATCAGATCAGTAACACCAAGTCCTCAATTATTCCTCCTTACTCCTTTTCCAAGCCCACTGCCCCTATACCAGTTCTGACCTTCTACCCCTACAATCACAGTTATAACAGTTTCCTAATCTTCCTGCCTCTCACCTCTCTCCTATAATCAATCTGTCCAGTACATCACATCCCAATTGAACGTCTCTTAGTATTATTAAGTTTATGCCATTCTTTGCATTAAAAACGTTCAGTGGCTTCCTATTGCCAGTCAGATAAAGTATCACCTCCTTAGCCTATAATTGATAGTGCTCTTAAATCAGGTTTCAATATAGACTGCTTATTGCCCAACACAAATCTAACTGTTGGGCCACAGTCAATTCTTTATTGTCCTCTGTGCTGCCCTTTTTCATCTCAGTACCCATTTCATCTAATGTTCCCTTCACCTAGAATGGCTCTTTATCAGCTCTAATTGTTGGACTTCTACCCATCCTTCACAGTCCAGGCTTAGTGCACCCTCTTCTGTGAATTCATTTTTGTATTCCCATCTCCTCTCAATTTTCATGGTTTCATTTTTCCCTACAATCCTCATGTTACCTCTTACTTTGTTTTGCACTGTAATAATTTTAAGTATGTATTAAATGGTAAATTCTTTAGGAATCTGGATGAAGAAATAGTCACCTTTATAGTCCTATAATTTTTAACTGAATAGGTACTCAACATATGTTTTGAATGACTGAATTTGAAAAAGGTTTAGTTATTTAAAATAACCTAGAATCTCAAAGTCTCTATTCCTTAAACTGAAAATAGGGGTTTGAAAGCTGAATGACTAGATACTGGTCTGATTTCTTTATTACTGTTTTGTTCTGATCTTCAAATAGGTAACAGTACTTTAAACTACTGAGGTCTATGACCCCAGGTGGCTAAGAATATGGTTTCTGAACCAGGCTGTACTCTTGCTTAAAATACAAAGGTGGTTGCAAGGCCTTTAGTGGCCTAACCTCTTAGTCCTAATACCCTTACTGTTCCTGCCTTTCCCGGGCTCTGATCTTTCATCTTTCTATGTTGCTACTCTGGGTACAACAGGAAATTTAGGGCAGTACTGAGGATGTAAATCTCTACCCGCCAATATACTACACGAACATAATTCTCTGTAGAAAGCTCTGCATAACTTTATCATGCCCATTTTAGCAATTAATTACTTTTATTAATATTTTTGGGCCTTTATAAGGTGCTAGGCACTATAACCCAGTAAGAGCCTTCAGAGAGGCTTAACGGTTGCCTTTCAACCTGATCCTGAGTAGTTTATATTGGTTGGAGAAGCTACCAATGACATACATGAAATGCCTGTAAAACATCGAATTCAGTGGATAAGTTCCTATTTTATAAACTTGGATCTTCTAGGCTTTTTGTATTTTTTTTTAGAGCTTATCATATTTTAGTTTCATAGGCCCATAAAAGCATCATAAATTATGAGACAGAGCCTACTAAGTGATAACTATTATGAAAGAAAGCACATTTCTGACCTTAAGAAATTTAGAATCTGACAGGTGGATGTGACAAGGACAAGCACATTATAGAATTACCATATAAGAAAGAAAAGTGGCATCATAAAAATATACACATAGCAGCCTTAAGGTTCTGAAGAGACTTGCAAGACTGGAGGTCAAAGAAGGCATCATAAGATAGATTTAATTGGAATTTGAAGGATGGATAGACTTGAGAAAAAAGGTAAATCATGGATTCCAACTCTGAAAAGTTAGGAAAGGCTTCAGGGAAGAAGATACAAAGGATGAAAGTAGTAACCTGATGTTATATAAAAGGGAGAAGGATGGTCCAGGCAGGGTCACCTGGCTAGTCAAAGCCATGGAGGCACGGCACACTCTGCCAATCACACAAATGTGATAGGGCTGGAGCATTGGAATGGGGGGAGGGGGAGCATCAGGAGACAATGCTGAAATATAAGGTCGGTAGGACTAAGAGGTTAATCCTGCTAGACAGATGCGGTACCAACAAAAAAAGGAGGGGAAAAGTTTTTGAATATGGTCAGTTTGGAAACAAGGAGAAAAGTTCAACAAACTCATTTCTCAGGACCTCAATCTCCTTAGCAAAAAGAAAGGATGAAAAGGCTCACCTTCTGATCTCAGCACATCCTTACTCACAAGTCCTCAAAAGATAACTGTTTCCTATGTCAGACCCAGGTGTAGAGTTTCTAAATGGTCTCAGGGTGCCTTCTCTTCTGAGAGGTAGGATCTGTCGGGCCAGGAGCAGGTGTTTTGGGGCCAGCCTGTCTGACCAAGCCCTGGTTCAGCCATTTATAAATCGTGTGAATTTGGGCCAGCTACTCAGTCTTTCTGCATTTTTCTTTATCCATATTTAAATCCCCACTGATTTAAACACAATAGTCACTCAATAAAAAAAAAATGAATTAGATTTTCAATTACCTTACATTGCTGTCTGATCTCTACCAAGAATTATAAAATATGAAAAAAAAAAAAAACCCAGCAAGCTCTAAGAAACCTGTTTTTGGAGGCTGATGGGATTTTCATAATCCTTGTTTCTATTCCAAGTAATTCAAAGGAAAAAGAAAGGAGGGGGGAAATTAAGAAACCCAAACACTTTTTTTTCCAGTGATTCTACTTTGCTAAAAATTGTGGGAGAAATAAGTCTCATATTTCTCATCTTAGGACACAGACTATATGAATAAAACTTAGAATCTTCCTTATATTAACTTCTATTTCAAAATTAACTTAAAAATAAACATTATTATAGACATAACTTGGTCAGTTATAATGTCCCAAATATTTTGTTCTGTGAGTTTTCTTCAGTTATTTAGGCTATAAATTTATCCCTACGGATTATTCTTAACTGACTTATTCTGTTTCAATTTGATAAACATATTTTTTATGGGATAAACAGAAATATTTAAATAATCTGTTTTGGGAGGCTATGAGTGGTGAGAATTTCGTCTAGTCTTGGCAGATAATATGTTCTAACCCTAAACTGCTTTTTCTAAAATGTAAAAGTTGTCCTTAATTAAGAGACTACACTTATAAAGCCCCTCATGCCCCCACACACTGACCCCACAAATGGCATATAAAGATTTTAAAGAGAGGTGTATTCAATATTTTTAAAAACCCAGATGAACTAAAATCCCTCTAAGGGAGAATTTGATTAATTTTTTAAAAAGTGATGTAAATGCTGTATTACTTTGCCACAGAACATCTGCTTGGAAGTTGACGTAATTGGAGAGGTGAAAATGGTGTGTGTGCCAGCGGAGGGCAGAAAAGACGACAGGTTTCAGGGAGTGGGGAAGGCAGAGTGTGGGCGGTGATAAAGAGGAGGCTCAGCGGGATACGTTGAGCCACTCTGAGCACAAATGTGAATGAGAGAGAGAGATCAGCTGAGCAGTGGGGCATCACTGTTCTCCAGATTCAACAAGAGGTGATTTTTTTCCTCTCTTTTCATTCTCCCAGGCAGGGGCCTTCTGACCAATTTCCATTGCCTCTGCCTGACAGCATACTGGATTTCCAGAGCTGGTAGACACATCAGAAGAGGGAAGCAGTGTCCAGGTGCACGGTGCTGTGGAGGCAGGTCCCCCAAGGCCCCACCTGGGTGGGATTCTAGTGGCTTCACCAGGAGGCATGCAGCCACCTTCCCCAGAGGCTTCAGGGCCAGCAGGCCCCTTTTCACATTTCAGTCAGAATAACTGAATTAATTTCACCCAATAATTCAAAATTAATTTTTTAAAGAGAGATGATTTCATTTATTTTTAATTTATTTCATTTCTCTTAAAGCTTTTTTTTATAGATTGTTAAGCTAGATGAACTAATTTAAATAATTTTTAACAAAAATTAAAACAAACATCTCATTTATCATTAAAAAAAAAAAAAGCAATACATAGAAACAGAGGCCAAATGGATAGTTACCAGAAGGGAGGAGTTGGGAGTATGGGTGAAAAGGGGAAGTGGAATATAGTGTATAATATTGTAATAATTATATGGTGTAATAAGTTTATACAATAATATTGTAAAAAGTTTATAAGCATAATATAGTCAATAAGTTTATATAGAATTAGTGGGGTGATCACATGTAAGGTATAAAAATGTCGAATCACTATATTGTACACCTGAAATGCATATAACCAATATAAGATTGTATACCAGCTATACTTAAGTAAAAAAATGAATTTGAAAAAACAATACAATGTAGCCAGTTTTACTTGAACACTAAAACGTTGATGATGCAATTTTTACAAGAAGAAAAATTAGCCTTATTCATCTTGAACAGAGATTTATTTTCACAAACAACTACTTCCAGCTCACTCGAATGACTGGAAAATATGTACTCGAGGAAAATAAGTCATGTTGTAAGAAAATAACCAGTACCCCCTTGAGGCAGTAAGAGAGTTAGAGCTAACATTCCTGAGGCTTTACAAGTTCTAGGGGTAAGACTGTCCTCCTCATTCTACATTTTATTCCCCCAGTATAAGACTCCTCCAAAGTAGGCATCTTGTCTTGCCTCTCTCTCTTCCTCTATAGGTTCTCTCCTTGTAAAACATGCAAATTGTCAGTAGTGTCATACATGTGTTTAATGACAACAAACAAAAAACAAAAACCATAAGCTCAGAATGGTCTGTTTGGCTCTTAGTGTCCCCAGAATCAAGTAACAGCCATTCCATTTTCACCATTCCCTCCTACCATTGGTAATTTGCAAAACATTTTAACACATGTTATTTCATAATAATTTCATTTTAACAACAAGCCTGGTATTGCTGGGCAGCCATAGCTCTGTGTTCTTAGAGAGATCTGTTGGCTTATCTTGACTATTAGGATATTGTCTAGTCAAATGCATCAATGACTTAGGAAGAGTCCACGGTATAGTGTTGGAAGGCATGTAGCAACACTCATCAGGAGACATGCATGACTCCTCCACGTAAAAGATTTCTTTTTGCACACATCCCTTGATTTCGAGAACACACAGGATGAAGATAAAAAGAATGATCATCTGCTGGAAGAAAATTGTAATCTGCCCCTGTATTCTGTTGCTTAGAATCCTTGGGTAACATTTTTAGGAAAAATCCTAATTCAAACTGCTTACTAAAATTCAGCACTGGCCCCAACCAAAGTTCCTACTTTCTTGCTAATCAATGACCCAATATTTGGAGAAAATGTTATCCAGCTTCAGAGCAACTAACACTTGTAATCAAATGACGTTAAGTTTGTTATGGAGATTAGCATAGAAACATGCCTAAAAGTTGTTTCATTTTTCAGTAAGGTGTTGGAAAGTTGTGGAAAAAGGAATGAGAATTTTTTCCAGCATATTGGTTTTGTGACTTTTATTTAACAGCAATCGACATGAATAATCAACAGTTTCATTCAACAACTTTTTCTTTTCAAATATTGGTAAGAGTGTTATAAATTACTGAAGGATAAAATCATAAAAATAGCATTTTGTATGTCACCTAACAGCATCCTTAATTGTGGGCCTACTCAAGAAATAACTCCCTCTTTTAACAAAACTATGAAAAAAGGAAAGAAAAAATTATTTTGTAATCTTGTGAGAGGTAGTTTGTCAGTGAAATTGGGAGCAAGTTAATGAAGAGAAATATCATAAAAGATCATCTTCCAGGAATTATCTAGTGACTCTATACATATATGAAAAAAGCATAGTTAATTTTCTAAGATGTACACTATTCTGGGAAGATAAACTTGGGGTTGGCAGATAGTAGTTTAAGATACTATTTTCTTTTTTCTTACTAATTTTATATTCTTCGACTTGGAGAGTCTTTGAAATAATTTTTTCCCTCTTCCTAGGTTCCCAGATTTATTTCAAACATTGGTTTGGGAGGGACCAGTATGACCTGTTGCTAAAATAGGGAATGAAAAGCAAATAGCTGTCACTAACTTGGTAGTCAGAAAGTGATGTAAAAGATTAGACAGTAACACTTCTGTTGAACTGAGGTCTGTATAAATCTTTCCTCTAGGCAATACTACATTTGGTTAAGGAAATAAAGACCTAAACAAACAAATAAACAAATTGAAACCCCAGCTCCTGTTTCCCCACCTAACATTGGGGACATCTGGGGACGATGCTTACAGGCTCCTGATTGGACCAGACACAGTCAGAGACACAGTGCTGTGGAATGGAAGGAACAGTGTGTAATGAGGCATCAGTGCCCAGTGAAGAAAGAGGAAAGATGAAAAAGAATAAGAATTAGCCCCTGGTGCTGCAGAACTCAGGAGACCCACAAAGGCTAATTTCAAATGGCTGGAGCTCTTACATCTTAGGGATGAACTTGCTTCTTGATGCACTCGTAGCTCCCATTAATGTTAATGCTGCCAAGCCCACCGAGAAGAGAATAGAGAGCTCCTTAGTTTGCTTTCATCAGATTCCCTTTTTTTTTTAACGGGTGGGGGAAAAATCTGGTTACCTTTATGAATTAAGACAGGAACCTATGATAATGTACAAATATATTTGGGTTGAAAAAGAAAAAGAGAATAAGCCATGAGCCATAACTCTTATCCAAAGTACACAGAGGAGATGGTAGCTCACAGAAAGCCATAGCAAACATCCTCAGCCAGTCTATCCAGTGGCTTTTGATAATGATGAATTCAGAAAATCAGAATCATTTTTCTTTTTGGTACCATTCATACAGCCCCTCATCTCCCCCCAAAAACATGCATGTCAAAAAGCTGTTAATGTCTCTCTCGTAAATGCTTGATCAATACTATTAACATTTTTCCAAAGAAAAAAATTAACGTATCTTTTAATGATTAGAATAATTCAATGAGAAATAGAAGAAGATGAACGTTGCAAAGATGAACAATATTTCTAAGACATTCATACCATAGTCTCAGAAGAGACTCACTAATCCAGGGTAGACTCTGTGGGATGATATGGGCATGGATCTTGAAGACTTTTAGTTTCATGTGTGCCCTAAGTCTGGGTGAGTTCAGTTAAGGTCTTTGTGATGTGGATGACTGAGTCTCTGCATACAGTGGAAATGACTAGGGGGATGGAACATTTGTAGCAGAATCATCCTTTCCACAGGCTTCTAAGCTGGGCTCTCATAACTATCCCCACGAAAGCTTATTCTGAGCACAAGTGAGAACTCTGAGCCTCATTACATTGGTCTGCAGTGTTCTCTTTAGTTCTACGTTGAGGAATACTTTTTCAATCATAGTTCTCACTCTTAAACCTAACTCCTCATTCTGGAGTCCATCTTTTATTCACTGTATTTTTAAATGAATAATGGAAACTAAAAGCTATAGAGATAAACAAACAGTGTTTGAACACTTCAAGTCTGCGTTTCAGAAACTTGTTTCTGTATTTGCATACTCTTTTTAACTGCCATCTTATTTCTGTTCTTCAATATTTTTAAATTTTATATTGCCTAATTCTGGAATAAATTAACATAAACCACTCTGATAAAATCATGCAAAGGTCTACTTAAGTGAATGAGAAAGAAACATAAGGCCAGACAGAACAGTGTAGTCGAATGTCGTTATGTAAAGTGAACCTCATCGTTAGACCTAAAGAATGTTAGAAATAGCCTATTCTATACAACAGAGAATGTTATTTAAAATGTCTCTTAACAAATGGTGCTGGGAAAATTGGACAGATATATGAAAAAAAATGAAACTAGATCACCTTCTTACACCGTATTCAAGAATACATTAAAAATGGATTAAAGACTTAAATGTAAGACCCAAAACCATAAAACTTTTAGAAGGAAACATAGGCAGTAATCTCTGATATTGCTAATAATTTCTTTTTGGATACATCTCCCTGGGCAAGAGAAACAAAAGGAAACAAACACACACAAAAACCAAATGGGACTACGTCAAACTAAAAAATTCTGGAAACCAGCAAAGGAAACCAGCAACAAAACGAAAAGACAACCTAATGAATGGGAGAAGATATTCACTTATAATACATCGAATAAGGGGTTAATATAAAAAATATATAAAGAACTCATAAAACTCAACAACAATAAAAAACAATCCAATTAAAAACTGGGCAGAAGACCTGAATAGATATTTCACCAAAGAGGAAAACAGATGGCCAATAGACATATGAAAAGATGCTCAAGGTCACTAATCATCAGAGAAATGCAAATTAAAACCACAATGAGGTATCACCTCATACCTGTCAGAAGGTCTATCATCAGTAAATCAAAGAACAACAAGTGTTGGCGAGGATGTGGAGAAAAGGGAACCCTTGTACCCTGCTAGTAGGATTGCAAATTGGTACTGCCACTATGAAAAACAGTCTGGAGGTTTCTCGAAAAATTAAAAATGAATATACCTTTTGATTCAGCAATTGTGTCTCTGGGTATTTATCCAAAGAAACCAAAACAATAATTCATAAAGATCTATGCCTTTTATATTTTTTAACTTGGCCTTATCACACTGGCTAGAACCTCCAGGTCAATGTTGAATTGAACAGTTGACATCCTTATCTTTTTTTGATAGTAGAGGCAGAGTCTGATATTAATATAGCCACTCTCTCTTTCCTTTTGCTAGTATTAGCATGGTGTATCTTTTAACATATTTTTACTTTTAATCTATTTTGTTGTCATATTTCAAATTTATTTCTTATAGGCAGCATATTGTTGGGTCTTACTTATTTTTAAATCTAATGTGACAATCTCTACTTTTTAATTTGGATAATTATACTGTGTACATTTAATGTGATTGTTGATATGGTTAGGTTTAAATTAATCATCTAGCCATTTGTTTTCTATTTGTTGCATATATTCTTTAATCCTCCTTTCCTCTTTTTTCTACCTTCTTTTAGATTAGCTATTTTTTATGATTCTTTTTTATCTCCTTTGTTGATTTATTAGATATAACTCTTTGGTGTATTACTTTTGGAATTGTTTTAGAGTTTATAGTACACCTCTTTAACTTATCAAATCTACCTTCAGGTGACAGTACATTAGTTCACATAAAAGAGACTTACAATAGTATCCCCTTCCTCCCTCCTAAAATTTGTGCTAGATTTTCATGCGTTTTATTTTTATATATGCTATACACCCCATACGACATGACTATTATTTTCATTCAAGTAGTCCATTTTCTTTTAAAGAGATTTAAATATTAAGAAAAAATCTTGTATGTTTACACATGTTGCCGTTTCTGGTGCTCTTTATTCTTTTATGAATATTTATATCTAGTATCATTTCATTGGGTATAGAATTTTAGGTTGACAATGTTTTTCTTTCTGTATGTTAAAAATATTGTTTCACAGCTTCCAATGAAAATCTGTTCTCATCCTTATCTTTATACTTATGTATATAAGGTATTTTTATTGGCTGCTGCTTCTTTTGCTGTTTGAAAAATGTCCTCTGTCACTGGTTTTGAGCAATTTAATTAAAATGTGCCTTGGTGTGATTTTCTTCATGTTTTTGTGATAGGGGTTCATTGTGCTTTGGGATATAGATATATAGTTTCCTTCAAATTTGGAAAATTTTCAGGCATTATTCCTTTGATTATTTTTTTCCATTCTCCCCTCTCTTCTCACCTTCAAGTGAAAACTTACATGTATATTAAGCTGCTTAAAGTTGTCACCCAGCTTAACGAGTCTGCTAATTTTTAAACGCTTCTCTGTCATTACAGTCTCTATTGTTATGTTTTTATAGTCTTAATATTTTATTCTGCAATGTCTAATTTTCTGTTAATCTTATCCATATTGCAGTCTTAATCTGTAGAAGTAAATATGGATTTCTTTTATATCTTCCATGTCCCCACTAACTTTTCGAACACACATAATATAGTAATACAGTAATAATAACCATTTTAATAGCTTTGTCTACTAATTCTAACATCTGTGTCAGTTGTTTGTAGGTTTTGATTAATTGATTTACCTATTCATTATGGACTATATTTTCTTGCTTTTTTCTATGGCTAGAATTTTTTATTGGATGTAACATTGTGAATTTTACATTTTTGGGTCATCAATATTCCTGTATTCCCATAAAGATTTTTGAGATTTGTTCTGGGATGCAGTTAAATAACTTGGAAACAATTTGATGCTTTTGGGTCTTGCTAAGATTTGTTAGGTGGGAACGAAACAGTGTTCAGACTGTGGCTAATTATTCTCCACTATTGAATTAAGATACTTTTGTATCCTCTACTTGAAGCTCCATGAGTCTTGATAGTTTCCAGTCCCATTTCAGGGGTGGACATTGCTACCTCTAATCTGGTCAGTAGGTTCTTCCCCTGTTCTTGCCTGCTTTCTTCACATGAACACACTTATCAGTGCTCTTTTGAATACTTAAGGATGCCCCTCTCTGGATTTCTGGAGCTCTTTCTTTGCGCACCTCTCTCATTGCTGGTTCTCTGCCTGGTGCATTCTAGCCATTTAGATCTCCATATACTCTCAGCTCTGCTTCCTCAACTCAGGAGATTTTCCAGGCTCTGCCAGTGACCTGGTCTCTATAAGCTGTAGCAACTTTAGAACTCACTTTTGTTTCCTATTTCAGAGGAATTACTGTCCCCCACCGCCTAATCTCCAGTGGCTTGGAAAGCAGTGTTTTATATATTTTATCCTTTTTTTGATTCTTCAGGTAGGAAGATAAAGATCTAGATCCTGTTACTCTTGGTTAGAGGCAGAAGTGCCCATGCTCACGGTACATGTAAAGAGATTAAGCTTCCCTTTAACTTAAGGAAAATTTACCTCTAAAAGAAATCTATGGCATCAAAATATGATGTATATTTTTTTAAACAAAATATTAAGATCAAGTTATTTTGAAAAAAAGCTGTAGTATTTTAGCACACATATTCAGCTAGTCCCAGAGAAGATGCTCTTGGTTTGGTATCTGTCTTAGGCAAGTAAATCAATTGGATAGCTGTCACTGAGAGCCCTGAATGTCTATTTTTTTTTAACGCAAATTAAGGAGATCAAATTAAATGTGATTTTCATCTCCAAGCTGGTTTTCCAGTTTGTAATAAGTCTAAGACCACATTTTTCCTCTTTTGGTTTCAAAGCTGAAGGAAAAAATGGTTTTCCAAAAATATATGATAATTTACTTTGCAAAGCTGAATTCTGAGCCACAGAAACTAACATTGAATCAAGAGCTATGTTCAGAATTGCATTCATCAAACTAAGGTTGGATTTGCCAACCTGGGGCACTGCCCGATTGTCATTTCCAGGAAAATGATGTGAGAAAATACTTTGAAGAGGGAAAATAATTATCTTCCCTCAAAAACTTCAAAGGTAGTCCTAGAAAATGAAAATGAATCCATTTTTCCTGACTTTAGGACCATATTATCAACTATGAACTTGTTTCACAACATAAATTCAGAGTGGATAGTATGTTTCTCTGAACTAGATCCATACAGTACGGAAAGAAGGTATTCACCTCTGTCTTTGGGTTCCAGCTGGTGGGGCTAGAAGAGGTGCTACATGGAGTAGAAGGTATGCTTCTACTTTCTCACAGCTGCTCTATTAGAACCTTGTGAAAAAAAAAATCAGAGCTTATGCCAGAACATAGTGCTTGCTCTGGTCTCACCTCTCCAAATATTTTCAAGATCCAATGAAAATCATGAAGCATGAAAGGCCCATGAAGCCTTTCCCAGATAAATCGACTTCCATTGCTCTTTTCTTATCTGTTTAGTAGTTTGGATTGTTTAAAGTATATGTTTTGGTGTTCAATCTTATGCTATTTAGATTTTTTAAAATTGTTTCTGTGCTTAATGTCTTATTAATGGACTGGTAAACTACTTTAGGACAGGAAATATAATTTTCTTTTTATCTTTTTGTGTCCAATAAAGTAGTCACCACTTCCTCTGTCATCCTAAACTAGTCATTTTTATTTATACATCAATGGGAAAGTCAACTAAACTCTGTTCAGTCCACAGTTCTTAAATCTACACAATTTAGAGGTCAGATTAGCTACTTTTCACAGTTATTTATGGTACAAAAATTTACAATGCTATCGATTTTATATAAAATTCTTTTTATTCAATTTACATGTGTAGAGCCCAAATCTGTGCCAAGTACCAATGATAGGTGCCATATACACAAAGACAATTGAAACACAGAACTCATAATTTGGGGGAGAGAGGATTGGTTAAAGGGCAGAAAAATGTGGATAGAAAACAATCTAGCATAGTTGGATAAAACGCATTAAGGAAATTTTTAATCAGCTTAGAAGCAGACTCACAAATTCCATCAACAATTTGACCTTGGGAGAGTGGAGCTTGATTTGAGTATTTAACAAAGATGGCCATGTAGTTAGCTAATGATACATAAGACAATTCTCCCCAAAATTCAATATTTAGTTATTCTGTGGATACTATGACCCTCTGCTGAATATCGTCTCCATGAAAATATTCGGAATGGTTCTTCTAATCACCAAAAAAGGAACACAAACATCAGATATACTCTGTACAAATATCTAGGAATTTGGGGGGGAGATTCCAATCCCTGGGCTAGGTTTCCTAGGGGGGACAAGATCTTACAGGATAGTAGACCTTATTTAACCTTCCTAAAATGTATCAGTATCTAGGTCTTCTAGATTTCCTCACTGTCATCAGTGCATTCCTCAGAGTCTGAATTATATTTTTCAATAATCACCACTCTTCAGTGGCTAACCAAAGGCCTTTTTGAGTTGCCCCTGTGTCCTTTATGAGTTCCACAAATAACTAGCCTTCCCTACAAAAGTAAGCATGAAAATGGAAGAAAGGCTCTGTGAACAAGCTTCAGAGATCTGAGTCAAGATCTCTTGAGCAAGCTCCACAAAGCTTCCTTTCTCCTCAGAGCTCTCTCCAGAATTAAATGCTTAGTGACTTCACGCTAATATCCATTTAGTAATCTGCCGTTTTTGTTTGTTTTAATATAGCACTCAGTTTTACAGTAGAAGGGAATTATGCAGTTTAGAAGTATGAATATTAAAAAAGGATTTAATTAAATCTGTTGCCTGAAACCTCTGTCTAAAGCTATAATGACAAATTTAGTCCATATTTATTATGGTGCACAGGGGACCTTAACCAGATCATTAGTTTATATGCCTTACTCAGTAGTGAAGTTCTAAAACTTTACATTTTGCATATTATTACATTATTCATTTTCCAACTAGGCATAAAATATGACTTCCCATGAGTACAATACCTAATTCTTCAAAATATACAAAGATCGCAATAAAATGATTAAATTACAACTCTTACATCTGTTCTTCTTGTCTGATTATAAATTAAAATGTTTTAAAACAGGAGAAAACAATTCAGGTAACAAATGGATTTAAACTGTTCAACTTCTAATAGGTTGGGGAACAAATAAATACAACCACATAAACCTAGTAGATGGGCACATGGATATGAAAAAATATGGAAAGATAGTCACTTAAAACTGAGCTTATTCTCACTTTTCATGGCTTCTAGTCCCTGCTTAAAACATTGCCTAATAAGAGATTCCAATAAGTTAAACGGACTCTCTTCTGGTGATGACATAAAATTTGAACTAGTCAATGGAGGTGTCAAGTCTGAGGAATAACTGAATGAAGGAAACTGCAGTGTATATAAAATATCCTTTATTTTAAAGCTAAACTATAAAATGTTATGTCTGCCAGGAGGAAAATATTTAATGCCATGCTGATCCATTAGCTATCACTGCAAAATGCTGCCTTGTGTTGTCTTTAACAATCACATATTAACTCATGGTTAATTTAATGATGGAAATAGACATGGGCATAAGACACCCTGAAAGCACTTTTGAAATAATTTGTGATGGCATCAACCATTTCAGGTTCTGCAGGCACCAGCCACAAAATACAAACTTGAAAACTCCTATGAAATCATCTATGCTGCCTTGAATTTAAAGTTAACATCATAAATGGATTTCATTAACCAATGTCACCACAATAAAAATAAATAAATTTAAAAAATAAAGTTAATTTATAATAAAGTCTCAGCACCAAAAAGTGCGTACAGTTTTTTTCTTTAATCAGCAGTAGCCTAACATATGCAACTATGTAATTCTGGAATCTATATTTTATGGGTCAGTGTACATCTGACCTCCTTAGATTTCATGGCATTGTCTTCAAAGGCTACTGCTTGTCCTGAGAGATTTTACATCAACTGTTAAGAACTAGATTTAGACACTTGATCAGATGAAAATAGCATGTAGACCTGTAGAAACTGTCTACAGGCACACACACACATGCTCAAACAATTATTAGGTGAAACCAAAAATATTAGGAGCAAAGTCAAAGAAAGACATATTTAGTAGGCCGAGAACTCTGGTCTTCGGGAGAGCACAGATGGAAGAATGTGTGGAAGAGCTTTGGGCAGGATAGGAAAACTGGAATATGAGCATTAGTTCTTTGGGAAAAACACCTACAACTAGGAAATGGTCAGAATAAAGGAGATTGAAATCATGATGAATTTGTTAGAATCATTGGAAAATTCCTGGGAGAGGAAGGAGAGCATATGTCCTACTAAGTTCAATAGCAGTAACTCACTCTTCAAGAGAAGGGACTTCTAGTTTGTCTTAGTTTGATTTTTTTTTTTTTCATCTCGGAGATTACCAAAGAATTAAGAGAAACTCAGGTTCTGTATATAGGAAATACTGCAGAAAGCATGGATATATATATATATATATATATATATATATATATATATATATATATAAAATTTAAATAAAGAGTCCTATGAATGTTCAGAATGGCTTTCAAAAAATAAAATTTGAGGACAGTAAGACATATTTAGTCCCTCTTCTTCTAAATAGGGCTACACAAAAAGTTCTCATTCAAGGCAGCTATGTGCCTACTCTTTGAAAGAACAGTCACTTTTGTGTCTTCTCAGATAATCGGTAGAAAGACTACCGCTGGCCAGCTCAGAGGAAACTCATAGCTGGAATGCTTCCATCTCCTCTGTCTGACACAGCTTCCAGAGCCATGGGACTCTCAAGCAACTGCTGTCCTCCTGGTGTGAAATTAATAAGTTAGGGTTTGTTCACTTGGTACATATTTTTCTCCATGTGTGTGCATGAGGAAAGCCAGCATGATAATTCAGGGCTTTTGAATGTTTCTGCATCAGCTGAGTTTTCTTCAAATTTAGGTGCTATGAAATACTTTGTTTCTTTTATCATGAATGAATGTATTTACTTTAGATGAAAAATACTCTTTATGTTCCCACGACATATGCTTTCCAGATAAATTTGATGATGATATCACAAAGAGTTATTATTATCATATTATTATTATGACTGCTTCAACTGCAAACTGAAACACATGAAATGAACAGCCATACAAGTAGAAATGAGTCAAATCTCTCCTAGTTACTCATCTGAATATGAGGAAGCTATAGTGCCCTGAAGATTGAACTCATTTGCTATGAAAACAGCTCACAGCTGATAATGTGGAAAAAAAGAATCTGAATACTATTCCCCAGGAAAGAGTGGAGGAGAGGCGGAGAGAAACAGGGACACACACAGAGAAAGGCCCGTTTTGAACAAATGAAATCTGTCAGCTTTCAAAAGGAATATATTACAGTTTGGTCAAATGACCTTATTCACAAGGCCACCTTTGATTTATAAAATAATCTGCAGAAATCCAGTCCCACCTCCAAATCTGTAGGAAACAATACACCACCAACACAACTCTGGCTTTATTATAGGACATCCCCTGATAAATAAAATCTAGATCTGGCCTCTGTCCACTGCTGTTCTAAATGAGCCCAGCCAGCCTGGCCCATGCTTTTTCATTTTATTTTCTGGAGCCAAATGACTACCATCTGCTGTCACGAAGCTGTCACACAATCAGTAATGGAAGATTTCTAAAGAATATAATGGCCAAAGAATGAATATATGACAGTCCAGTTCCTATCTAGCAGGAAGAGAACAGCAACCCGTTTGAAAAGAAACAGCAGTGTGTTCTCCCACTTCTCAGCAAGTGCATTGTAATACAAATCTTTATTTGGACTCAGGACGTTGACAGGTCAATTGAACAGAATAAGTCTAGTTTATGATGCAGTTGTCAGCACTGGTTAAAGCAGGAGTCTGTTTACCGACGTCCTGAGATATTCCAACAATTTTTCTTGCAAACCAGCACCTTGAGGTTAATTACTTTACCAATTTGAGTAAATGGCAAGCCATATTCCCATCTGTCTCCATTAGTTCCCCACTATTTCTCAATTTATGATGACTGGGGTCAAGGCTGTGGTACAAAAGAAGAAGTAATAAAGCATGAATGGAGTAATTTTGTTTATACAAGTGTGGTGGCCACAGCATAAACAAAGCACAGACATTTCAAAAGTGAATATTCTTATCTTTGAAACCTCTGGATGCTAACTAAATTTACAGTAAATGTGTCTCCTAATTTGTAAGTGTAAAACAAATACAAGTGACAAACTGCACTTTCCATATTTATGGGCTGCAAACTAAACTCTGATATCATAGTTAGCAGGACTTTGGCTGGTCTCACAGGAGAAGCCAAGTTGTAAAAGATTCTGAAAGGCCTAGGAGAGTCAATTTCTCTTAAGCTTCCTTGTGCACCCAAAAGCAAGCTCTTTGGGAAAGTAAAAAATATTAGACTTCTATGTTGGTATCAGCATAAGGTATTAATGAATCTTTTACATTGGCATAAATGTTTCTTGGTATCTACATAAGATCCAATGTTGAAATACCTTAAAATCTATTTACAAATACAGAGATCTAAACATTTAGTTTTCAATATTTTCTTTCCTGTTTTCCCTTACTTCCACTCTCTCCCTACCTGTCTCTTCCTTCCTTCCTTCTTTCCCCTCTATTTTTATCTCATTCTAATCACTATCAAACAAAATAATTTAAAAAATTTTATGTGCATAGGTTCGAAACTAAATCCTAAATATAGGATATACTTTAATTTTGAATTCCATAGCATATTATTTCAGTACACAAAATAAACGGTAGTTTTTGAAGCCCTTAATGTATAATTTAAGAAGAAATTATAATCAATTTCACCAGTTTATTAATAGATATGGCAGATTGATATATTTTTTTAAAACCTAATCTGCTTTTCTCAAACACTGGCAGTTAAAAAAAAAAAAGGCAGAGAAGATAAATTTTTGGCCACTTGCCACAAATGGTCAAAGTGATCATTAATTAAGTACCAGAATAAAATAGATTTTACAGCAAATGAGGCATAAGACATATATTTTACATTAAGGGATTCAAAACAGAATGGAAGCAAAACTACTGCTCCACGATCACTGAAAAGTTCTAGGGTCTGACACTGTCATCGATCAGGCACACGTCCAAAGAAAATCAGCTTTGAGGAAAAACTAAGAGGAAAAAACATATTTTTCATAACTTCTAATGGGTCACATAGAATAACAAAATTTTTTCTCGCCTTTCAGAAGGATTCCGGCAAATGGTTTTCTTGGACCTTCCCTCTGGAACCAATGCCCTTTTTTTGTTGTTGCTTTCAGGATGCCTCTGTGTGTCTTCTCCCTTCACTGTCCCACATCTCCCCTTTCCCTGTCACCCTGAAACAGCAGCTACAATTTACATGGGGAAAAAGAGAAGGTCTTCAGACATTTTGGCATGGCTCTTGCTCACTGAGGCAAAGAATATATTAAAATGTAAGCGGAAAATTCTCCAACTTTCTCTGAGCTTCTAGGAGGCAGTTTTGTTGAGGTTAGGCCCATCTTCAGTGAAGCTTTCTTAGGGCTGAGTCCTAAAGAGGATTTGTGCTTCCTCCTACGGAGGAAGCTGGAGAGGCAGGGTCTGGATCTGGGGTTCCTCAAATAGCATGAGTAGAAAAGCAGGTGGTATGGGAGAGTATCAGAGGAGAGGCACAGAGAATTCTGGAAGGGAGACTTGCATCTTTGCTGAAGAACACAAAGGGAATCAATGAGTGGGAACAGCTGATGGTAAGCCCCTTTTTAAAACAGATGTGTTTAAGAGTATATAAACAGATCTATTCATTCAACTAAGGTATATTTTAGCTCTGGCTAGATGTCAGAAGTATGGCATTCAGAGATACAAGACGGATTCTTGCCCCTGAAGACATCCTAGTAAAGTGGGCAAAATAGACAAGAAAATAAATAATTACAACATGTGAAGTGTGTTAGAACAGAGGTAATGTGGGGTGCTATCAATAGGATGCTCATGGTAGGGTGCCTGAGTCAGCTGCGGGAGGTCCGTGGAGTGGGACTGACCTGTTGGGCAGCGTCTCTGCTCACAAACACTTCCCCCATTGTCTGATATTCTGCCAAATAAAGAATTACCTCCACCGATGAGTTCCCCTTTTAAGTTGCAAAAACCCTCAAGGGTTAAAAGTAAGGAGTGGTGGTCATTTGTTTTTAATGTGAATTCATGGAAACATGCTAATTTCTCAGATCTTAGAATACAGAAGGTGAAGAAAGCTTACAAACCTTCTAGTCCAATTTCATCATTGTACTGAAGAGGAAACTACAGCCTGGGAGGTGAGGGAGGTGTGGGGCTTGTGAGGGCTCCTGCTGGCTCTGGCCTGCTGCAGAAGCATGGACTCACAGCTGGCTGGCATTGGTGGATGGCAGCAGTGAGGCTTTCCATATCCAACTAAAGATCTTTGGGCCTGACATTTTCTGCCCATTGATACTATTCCCTAGTGCATTTTCTTGCTATCATTCATAAACATGCACTGAGCATTTCCTATGTATCATACACTGTGATAGGTGCTGTAAGCTTTTAAAAGATGGAAAAATAACTAGTAGAAACACAGAGAATGGGCTTTGGAGGCCAACAACACTTCTGCTTAATAGCTATGTGGCAAACCTTAATTTCTTCAGCTCCAACATGGATGTAACACATACCCTATTGAATGGTTGAGAGGATTTGAGATGATACATTAATATATGTAAAGTATCTAGTACCATGCCTGATATAGAACAAACACTCAATAAATGATAGCTGGTGCTATTTAATTTGCTCTCAATGGAGTATACAGTCTGCCAAGGAGATCCATTCATGTACCAGGCCCACTGTTATAAACAAGGGATGCAAAGAGGTCACTACAAGCGTTATCTTTTAGGACCTGTGTCTTTAGCATTGTAGGAATTCAGAAGAGGGAGAAAAAGAGTTTCTTTAGGTAAGTCTTCATAGTTATCAAAGGGCTGAGTTAGTTTTCAGCAAATAGGGATTTGCTGAAAGAAATGAGAAAATAAGATTTGAGGCACAGAGGGTTTAATATTTGTAACACATGGAGGTTTGAGAATATGGCTACTTTGGCCCAAACTAGCATCTCATTCTCCTACTCAAAACATCCTTGATTCCCATCAAAACAAGGCCTCTTGGCATTTAAGACTCCTTGAACAGATTTCCCACCTCATCTCTATGTAAATTCTTGTCTGTGTTTCACCTGTTTGCTGTCTCCCCAAATATCTTGTCCATCTCCATCTCTAGAATTAGCTCACAAAGCTCTCCCCATCTGGACGCCTTTCTACCAGCTGATTCTGATTTTACTCATTTGTCCTGGCATAGTCAAATCCCATCTCTTCTTTTCCTATTTAGCACACCACATTCTTTCCTTCCTCTGAACTCCCATAGCACTGAGTCATCCAGCACTCAATCACATCTGGCTCAGCATCACCTCTTAAATTTTCATTTGTCTGTGTCTTGTTTTTCCATTGAAGTTTTAAGCTTTCAAATATAGGGGCCACATTTTAAACTTCTTCATATTCCTTTCAGCAACATTCAAGGGTCTTATAAATTCCTATTTGATCAATGCCTGTATCCAAATGTCAGTGTGATAAAGTTGATTTCTCTTTGTTTTAGGAGAAAAAGATTTTGGGGGAGAATACAGATTAAGATAATTTTTATAGAGGTCGATGGTCTAGGCCACTCCAAGAGGATGCCGCTGATTTAATTCATATGAGCTATGGAGAGAACTCAGTATGTTAATGTCATTTAAAAATACACTAATTTCTCATCTCATAGAGGTCAGGCAGCACACTTTCCTCTTTATGTAAAAACTAGTAATAATATCCACTCCTACCTCACAGCAATCTTGTGAAGAAAAAATGAGAGACACTGTGTTGGTAACAGTATTTGCAGAGTGAGACATTCTAAAGTATGCATTGTCTCCCCATAATGTACACATACACCCCAAGCAATAGAGCCAGTCCAGAGATTGTTCTTTTTCTACATGTGGATTTTCTCCCTCTGGGCAGTCATACTATTCCAGGCTAAAGGGTATGTTACACATTTTCCCTCCAGAAGAAACTACGAGAATTGGGAGCTTGAACTGTGCTTAGGTATACTGCAGTGATACCAAGTTCAAGTTTTGGAGAACATATATAATTAGATGTGGTAGATGGAAGATTTCCTAGAAGTAGTTTCTACCAGTGTAATTAAGCTGTGAGAGTCAAATGACATTAGACTGGTAAGACACAGAAGGGCCTGGAATGCCATCGCCTAAGGGACCTTTCAGAAATTCTGCTTTACTTTCACTCGCATTGGGGGCCTGCTTGTAGTCAACTGCCTTAGAGGTTGGATGCAGAGCATTTACCACCCACATACTGCCAGAGCCTCATTCTTTCCAAGTCTAACAAGCTTGCCTTAACTGAGAACTCAACCTTTCCGCTCTCAATGGAAGATATTGGTATAAATGTTTGTATGGTGCTCCTACAGGCTAAGCCTGCATGTCAAGAAGTTATGATGCAAATCAGCAGCCATTTTTTTTTTTTAAGCCAGCTAAAAGCTCAGAGCAGAGTAGAGTAGGATACGGTGGCAGTGAGGAGGGACAGGTAAAATTAGCCCTAGAGTCCCACACAAATAAGGACAACTGAGAAGGGTGGGTGAGTTTCCATTAAAATGAGGAGAGTCCCTTTAAAATACAGGGGACATTAAATGAGAGAGGCTCCCAAGGAAGCCGAGGCTGTGCTTAAACAGGAACTGTTATGAAAACTCAGTCATCATGTTGCTAATGCACACTTCTCCCACAAGGTAGAAAGGTAGAGAGTAGCTCAGAGTGGGCTTTCTGCCCAAGCTTTCCCCTCCCAAAGAGAGACTCCAGTGTCACCAAAAAGACCTCTGGATCATGAAGTCAGAGAGAGGCCTGCCTGCCTGCTGTGCACATAGCTGCATCTCCAGGGCTAACATAGTGCCTGGCCAGTGGGAGGTGCTCAATAAATATTTTTGGAATAGATATAAATAAATGAGTGAAAGCTGGGGTAGTAGTTGGTGACAGGAGAGATTGGATGCGGGGTCAGGAACAATAAATGCATATGAAGCAATGCTTTGATTCAAGGTCACTGGCCTGAGCTGAGAACACTTATATTGTAATCAAGGCCACTCACTGAACCATGAGTAATTTTAGGCAAGTTTCCCGGGTGTGTGCTGACGTAACCAAACAACCTCATCCTGCTTGACCAGCATGGAAATCAGCAATTAGGGGAAAATATTTGAAGATTGATATCTGAAGAAGTTGCTTTTCACCATTTTCTGGCTGTGCTAGCATCCTATATTGATTGTCTTTCATTTTCATAAGTACTATTCAGCTACAAACAGAATTTAATTTTACCCCATCTTTCATGGTCAGGGAGATGATTCTCATCCAACTGACTCTACTTAATAGAAGATGGACATTATTCTCCAACAGAAAAGTCATTAAATTGCTTCCATATAAAGTAAAACAGATAACCTTACGAACTGGAAGAAAAAATAAAGCAAAGAATTTCCTTTAAATAAACCTGACACTGAAGCTCAAAAAGAAACCGAATATATGTACATTAGCATCCCTTTATTCTCAATTTTGCTTTCCAGGATTTGTTACCTGTGGTCAACCATGATCTGAAAATATTGAATAAAAATTCCAGAAATAAAAAATTGATAAGTTTTAAATTGTGTACCATGCTGAGTAGCATGATAAAATCTTGCTCCATCCCAACTCCTTCCGCCTGGGACATGAATCATCCCTTTGTCCAGTGTATCCACACTATATATCCTCCCTAACTGTTAGTCACTTCATAGCCATTGAGGTTATCAGATCAAGTGTCCCATAACCTTTATTTTACTTAATAATGGCCTCAGTGCACAAGAGTGGTGATGCTGGCAATTCAGATACGCCAAGAGAAGCCATAAACTCTATCACAGGTATGTATACATAAGAAAAAACACAGTATATGTAGGGTTTGGTACTATCTATGGTTTCAGACATCCACTGGGGGTACTGTAATGTATCCTGCACGGATAAGGCAGACTACTGTATTTGACTTCGGGTACATATGTTTGGGAGGATGAGAACAAAAACAAAGTATATTTCTTTATAATAAAGTAGAGGTTTGAAAAAGAAGATCTAACAGTAATTATTAATAAGGTGGTGTTCTCTCAGCTATCCTGATTCACAGTGAAATTAATCACCAAAAATCCCATTATGATGATGTTACATTAGAAAGAAAAGTCTCTCATAGCTTTTAGAAAACCTATAAGTTGTTATCAGCAGAAGGAATTAAGTAGCAAAAAGAAAAGCGAGAAGAGTTCCCAAGATGAACCATATGACAGGTTGAGAAATTAAACTAAGTCCTTATGTCAGGGGGTCTTGGGTCTGTGGGAGTCTTGAAAGATCAAGCATCCATAGTTCAATATCTGCCAATTCTTTGCTAGCAGGTGGTGCCAACATGGACTCTGACTGCCGAAGGATATTTGGATCTGCCCTGCATCTGGGAGGGTTACAGAAAGAACTTTGGTCTTGAGACAATATGTTCACATCACACCTGCTTTCAGCTGCCATAGGCTACAGAGGTGGCCAAAGAGTCATTTTAGAGCCATAGGAACCTTAGATTTAACCTCCAATTTGCAAAGTGCATCTGCTTTATAGACCTGTTTGACAGCAGTTTCATAATTAGAAAAACATGCTTTGTATTTTTACACTCCCCAAACCATAAAAAAAAGTCTGGCTTTATTTTTAAAATACTAATTACATGATGGAGGAAGCCTAAATTTCAGAGAACACACCCAACTAAACAAATAATTTGTAAGCAGAGTAACAAAATTTCCCTGGTAGCAGCAAAATCATGCTGTGTGTTAAACGGGATTTATCAAACATTTGTGCTCAAGATGCCAAGTTCTTCTAAATGTTTCATTCACTTGAGGTTGTTTAGTCAGTGTTCCTTAAAGTAACCAGCACAGCTTTAGCTGTTGAAGCTGTGGGACTTACGTTTTTGGGGGTGGAGCTTATCATTTGGGGAATTATTTAATTCTTTGGGATTAAAGAGAACTATTCCAAATAAAGGTCTTAAATTAGCTTCTTTGAACACCTTTTTGGGAGAGAAGATATATTACAGGTTTACACAGAAATCAGAATTTCAAGAGGAATATACTTAGTGATTTGTTCCTAATGGGCTGAAAAGTTGTTTTCATGGGATGAAGATGATGAAGATGATGATGATGATGATGATGATGATGATGATGATGATGATGGTGGTGGTGGTGGTGGTGGTGGTGGTGGTGGTGAGTGTCAGGTACTGTGCTAAATGTGTTATATGAATTGTCTCAGCTCACTGCTACAGCTGTTTGATGAAATAATTCCCTTCTAATTCCAATTTTACAGATTACATTTGTAATTCCCATTTTACAGAGGAAATTAAAGCATGTAGAGGACATAACTCTCAAGGTCACTCAGTTATTACATTTGAGAACTGGGCTTTGAACCCAGACAGCTGGTTCCAATGTCTGTAATCTTAAATATGACATTAGACTGCCATCTTAAGTAATTTCTACTGGGTCATAACTGCTAATTTCCTTGCCTTGTGTAAAACACAATATTAAGTGAATTTATCCTTCACAATGATTAACATAACATCCTCTACATTATATAGGAATTAAATTTGTGGACAAAACTAAATATGGATGCATAGCGATATCAACTGACAACAGACTAAAGTTTTTTAGGAGAAATAAAGGGCACAAAAATAGTTTTCAAATTGAAACCATGTGAATTAATATATCTAGGAGAAACATAGATGGGGAAAACATGACCAAAAAAAAAAAAAAAGATGAAACTATGTAAGAGTATAGAAAAGAACAGAAATAGGCACTTGGTTCCAAATAAAGTTTTCTTGTTTGGGGGGATTAAAGAGACCTACTCCAAATAAAGGTCTTAAATTAGCTGAGTCCCTGAAATCTGAACTAAGCAACCACCTCTAGTTTTTGAGTGCCTCTCAGTATTCCTCCAAGTCCTATGTTCTTCAGAATGCCTTTGGAGCTTCTGTAGTGTTTCTCTTCAGCTTTCTAATATTCATGTGAGTATAGGTTTATAAATCACAGGGTGCAGTAAGCATAGTCTCTCCTTCCTAATAAAGCCAATGACATATTGAATTCAAATAAAGTCCAAACATATACTTGTTACCTAACTTGTTTATTTTATTTACGGGCATGTGCTGCTTGAAGAAAATAATATAGTTTAACTTTTCAACTAAAAAAGGGTATGTTAGAAAATATGTTGTTATTACAAAATAATCCTTAATTTTCCAAAAGGATGCATTCTATGTTCCACTAAAGGTGTTTCCGAGTGTATTTAAAAGGCAACATAATTTATTAAAATGGAATTTATATGTAACTTTATAGAAATGTACTTTCATTTTGTATTTCTTTCTCTTCTTAAAAGCATGATTCTTTCATCTAAAAGCAACAGTTCTTCCTTTTCTACCCCTACTTTTACAAGTGAGAATAAAGCCTTTTTCTGTTTGAATGAACAATTTCATTATACTTCCTACAGACTTCTGTAACATTAAACATTTAATGAATGTCATATCCAAATAAAACAGAAGACTAGGAAGTAATTACAAATTTATATAATTATATACAATTATATTATTATTCCTTAAAAACATCACTTTTTCTTATTTAATTTATTCGACAGTATCTTTTAGATACTATATTCCATTTTTTCTTCTTGATTACCTATTATATACACATTTATTTAATTAAAAAGTATCTGTACAGAAAATTTATTTTGCAGATAAATTTGGGCAAATCACTTTGTCTTTTACAAGTGGTACAGAATTCACTCTGTAGATGGAGGACTCTAGTGAATCCTTTTGGGACGTAAAGAACTGCTATGTATGTTAGCAGTTAGAAAAACTGATCTGATTGCTTTGAAAGCAAAGATTGTTGTCATTTGGTTTTCTTAAAATAAAACATGTTCATGAGATACTAAAATAAGATGCCTCATTTTCCCATTCCTAAAGAAAAGAAAGCATTTGAGGCCAAGTTTCTAAGGCATTTTATGACTGTCCCTTAAATATTCCAGAGGTCTCTCTAGGTGTCTCATAACCACTCACCCTATAATTCTAAATAACAATAGGAAATTTTTCTCCATTTAAATTTCCGATAATCACAGATATCAAGATAAGATCCTTCATTGTTTATTAATAACCAAAAATACAATCAGAAAATGAAAATTAAAAAGTACGATAAGGAAAAAAAAGAGATAATCAGATTTTTAAGCCACTGAACATAACAGTTTACAGTAGCACATTGAAAATTTGGCCTAATTTTCAAAGCTCACATTTTGAGACTTTCATGCTGTATCTAAAATGTATTAAGTACCATTGTGATTCTCAGTGGAGAAGTAAAAGAAATTATGAGTAGGCGAACTCTTTGGCACAATGACATTAGTTCTGATAATGGGTTAGCGTTACACAGCATAAGAGTCCTATGAAAGTAGTGTGTCTCTGATTTAGTTTTTCACTCACAAGATAGGTTTTGTTTTCAGCCTCTTAAGAAATCGCAAAATTTGATGATAACGTTATTTCAATCCGAAGGACCGAATTCCTTGAGATGTTACTTTGTTTGGCATATCCACCTTACCTGGCGGATGAAAAAATGAGGCAGAGAGTTGTGTGATATAATTACTTTATGGAGGGAGGAGTCTGTGGTAGGGGATGGATTTTGGACCCAAATTCTCACCTGTTGGTCTGTCGTTCTAAATTTCTGAAATTCTGGCCACATATACCTTTCGCTCCCTTCAACTTTTCCTCTCCCTGCATTACCCAACACTGCCAACCTTTATCCTACCTTGGAATTTGTCAGATTCATCTGTTCTTTTGAGTTTCACGGTGACTGCCTTAGTCTAGCACAGACTCCATCACCACCTTATGTGTTATTTATAGACCAGAAGCTCTATTGTGGTCTATTCTATGACAGTTTCTTTCTTTTCTTTCATCCTATATCTACTCATTTTAACAACCTGCCTCCAGCATGTTCCCAAAACTAAAAAACAAATCTCACCTTTTTCGCCTAGTATTCAACCCTTTTCCCCTTTTGCATCTGCCTGCCTCTTCTTCCAAAGGTTATGTCTTACAACTATGAAGCATGAACTTTCTTTTCTACTTCTCTAGCTCAGTGCTTCGGCTCTCTATTCTTTGTATCTGGAAGGCCATTAGCTCCCTTCTTACACTGTTTCATATCCCCCTACTCACCCACTCTGGCTCCCAAGTTATTTCGATCTAAGGCTAAGTCTTTAACTACATACTCAGATAATATCCTTATTTGTGCATGTTTATAGGTAATCATAAATGTCTTCATGATTGTTTGCTATTTCTAAAGATGCCATAAACTGCTGAAGGTCAGGGCTGGGCTCTAAACTAGTGTGATAATAGAGGAGGTACTCAAAAAATGCTGTCAAATTATTTCCAGATAGTTTTTCGTTTGAACTGCCCCGCAGTCTGCTTATGTTTCATGAAGCTCTAAAATTTCTGGGTGCAGTGAGGACAAGTCAGTCCATCGAGATATTTTTCTCTATTGGCTAGAAGTTTCTTTAGGTCTTAGCTCTTGTCCTATCAATCTCTTTCCTTAGAAATGGGAATTAAATATTTAACTAGTAGAATTAAAGTGCCCATAGCCTGAGTTCTTTTACATTAACAACCTATTAGTTTTAAGCAGATTCTGAAAATTTTTAAATGTGAAAAGTGCCTCTCTCTAGCTCTTCTTTTATGTCTATTAATTCATTTTTATTCGCCCCTACTTAGGAAGAGAGTTCATAAACTTTTTCTCTACTGTGGGCCCTTTGGGCAATCTGGTGAAGTCCACATACACTTTTTCTTAGAATAATATCTTTAAAGGCATAAACCATTAGAATTACAAAGGAAAACCATTATATTGAAATTCTGTTATCAAGATATCAAAAAACCCTCCGAATATATGATATAGTGTATATGTGCTTCTTTAATAATGTATTAAATAACTACATCTAGTGTTGGGTTAATAACTGCAAAATTTTTGAGCTAGTGATATTCCAAGATATCTATAAAAACATGACATGAAAATATGTACAATTTCTGCTGGTGACAAATACAAGTACTACTAATATCACTGTGGTTTATATTTTGCATTTATTTTTTTAAAATGCTAAATTTCAGTTAGAGATTAGTGTAATCCAAGTTGTAATTTTCCCCCTATTCAAATTCATCACTCTAAATTCTGTCTACGGACTCCGTGTTCACCCAGGGACCCAAAGTAAAGAACCCTTGGATTATGAAGAGGGTTAACTTTCCATATATTTATAACTATTATTAACTATGGCATAGATGTCTAAAATACATATAATTTGTTCAACTTTAATGTACTACTCTTCTTCAATTGCAATGACTTTGGTTTTTAAAATGTCCCTGTCCTTACTGACTACATGTGTAAAGTCTCTCAAAATCTTAAGTTTACTTAAAGCCAGGTATTTTTCGCCTTCCCAATAAATCCTAACACAGACTGAAAAGAAGGAACAAAGAATATTTCCTCCAGTGTACAGGTCTGCATTATTCCTAAACATTCACTAGATGAAGTATTAATAATTGATATGCCATTAGCTCATCTTTTTCCTTCATAGGTCAACTCTCAGGGAATTATTTTATAAATTGTTTGCTGAAAGATACTGCATATCTTTATTAAAAGAGCAGTAATACTAAGCAGTAATACTTACACATACCAAGGGACAGTTTTATAGTCACTCATATTTCTTTTCCCATTTTGAGGCATGGCAGATGCAGGTGATTTCTTAGCCTTCTCATTCTCACTCAGGCTGCAGTTCTCTATTGCCCCAAACCAGATACACTGTAGGTAGGATTGGAAGCCTGAATAGGGCTTTCAATATTTGAGTGAATGCTTGATCTTCCATTGGCTACATATGGCGTGGCTTTTAACTCATCTTTATCTGTCCTTAAACTAAAATGAAAATGACCTCTTATAATGACACAATGTTAGAACCTAGAACTCCTCAACCCCTAACAGTAGCCCTATACCTACAAAACCACTGTTCACTTTTATTTGGTCAATTCCCATAAGTAACAGAGGTATCAGAAGACTAAGGCTTTCTGTAGTGTTTAGTATCCATACAGGATTCTTCTTGTCCATTTTATTAACAATGTATCCTGATGATGGCAGGATACATGATATATCCCCTGGTACTAGAAAACCAGCAGCAAAAAAGCCCTTCAATATCTAGCACCAAGGGAAGCTGTAAGGTAAAGAAATGTAATTATTATTTTTTAACTGAAATCAATTAGCCCATTGAAATGCCTTTATTACTTCAAATGTTTTAGGCTATGTGCTTTTTTACAGAACTGTTTTTGAAGTTCTGACTTAAGACAGGGATTTCCGCATTAGTTATGAGAATTATATCTCTCTATATATTTTAAAATAAAGCCTTTGTTTTTCTTTAAGGTAAAACATCTTCTTAATATCCTTTTCTTTCTGAGCAGAAGCTTGAAAATGTAAAAGATGCTATACAGAAACAGACAACTACGTAAAAAAAGAAACAGTGATTTCAGAGAGTAAGGGTTAGGGTAAAACAACTCTAAATATGGCATATTGTTGCTCGGTCTTTTCCAGAATGAGCACGAAGACAAACTAAAAGCACGGACAGAAAATATCATACACACAGGAATATAAACATGGGACAGCGATATTGATGTTATATAGACTTTAGAAGCATGATAGAGTCCTCTGCAAATGTGACAGACAGCCATGCAAAAACAACATTGTATCTCTATGAGTTAGTACCCCAGGCATGTGCTCTTCAATAAGAGTTAGAGAACATTTTGGATATCATCCTTATTCAAGCTTAGAGCAGACACGATAAAAATTTCTTGTAAAACAAGAGAATGATATTTCTCCTTTAATTTATTATTATTATTGTTGTTCTTGTTGTTGTTGTTGTTATTTTAAAAAGGTAAAGTTCAGTGCTGGCAAAGATGTGAAGAAATGGACAATCTAATATGGTACTGAGAAAGTCAGTTAGTACCATCTTTCTTGAGGTCAGTTGGGCCAAATATATGTAAATTCCTTAAGACATGTCTTTTTGACTTGATTTCAAGAAATTTATCTGGAGAATATAATAATGAATGCATACATAACAAGTTGCTTCAAGAATATTTAACAACAGAGCGTACAGTAGTACAAATTTGGAAATGATTTAAATGGTCAATAATAAGAGCCTGGTTGAATAAATTATGTCACACCTATAGAAAGATATGCCATGTAGCATTAATAATACTTTGTAAGTGTATAGACACTGGAAAAAAAGTCCATAACATTTAACATTTTTAAAAATGTTACAAATCAGAAACAAATATAAACCAAGCATATGCAAATATAAGTCCATAGCGAAGTATCTGAGAAGATACACATAAAAATGTTTACAACATAGTTTTCTGAACAAATGTGATATTTTCTCTTCTCTTTGTTAGTCTATACTGTTTGAATTTTTTTCTATGATACTTTTATAATTCAAAAATGTATTTTTAATTAAAAGACTGGTCAGGATATAAATTAATTACTGCATGTGTAAACTATAACACAAATTTTTACTTCACTAAAACAAGTGTAGGCCCTTTTTCACCTCTGAAATACCTGCTTTGTTCAACACCTTTGGCTAGGACTCAGAGTGAAGGGAATAACACATTTTTCTTTATTCTGACATGCATTTCCATTAATTATGTGCTTTCTCTTGTGTTCATCAACAGTAAACTTAGGGTAAGTTTCTCCTACCAATTTTAAACAGTTCTGCATGGCCAATTTTCAGGTCTGTCAAGAAAAGCCAAGACTAATATCCCAGTGTCATGTTTATAGCCATCTGTGTAGAAACAAAATCAGGTTTGGACAGCTTTTATCTTGCTAAGGTTCACATATTTTGATGTGTGGATAAATACTTGGGTTTAGAAGCATAAATGTATTAACATGTTTGGCAAGGGGGTGGGAATGGACAGCTTCTTCAAAACTAGTTCTTCCAACTATTGATGGAGAGTAATTAAAACAAGGCAAGCTATTTTGGAGGAAAAATAAAACTAATGAAAGGGGGAAAAAAAGCACAGTAGAACTACTAGGTCAGAATTGGAGCTCCCAGCAGATATGAATATAAACAAGATTTTTCTAAGTAAGAAAATTAGAGTGAGTGAAACCAGTTTGTGTTACAGTCATAAAGACGATTTCCTCAGTTAAAGAAATGTGGCAGCAGGCAGCCCCACCTGGTTCTGCATTGGCCTCAGGGGAATGAGCATAACTACCCTAGCTGGAAGTCTGCATGCCAAGGTGGACTGGGATGCAAAAGGCTCTTCAGCATTTAAAGCCCAGAGGTCACTGTTAGGCTTTTCAAATACATCTGCCATCTGGCCTCACTCAGTTCCCCTATAATCATTTCCCTTTCCCCTTTCTGCCCTGGAGTCATCTTCCAAGGAAATTATTAAGCATAGGATTAGGTTCACAGCAAACAATGATTTTTTATCTAACATATCTGAGATACCAGCTTTTACATCACACCTTTGGCAGCTTCTTCCTTTTACTCAATGAATGAAGAAGGAATTGGTTGCACTAAAATTTCCACCCAGGAATCTGGCTTCTTGGACCCCTTTAACATTTACCAGGTTTGTTCTCTGCTTAAATCTTATAACATTTTAAATATATAAAAAACTATTACTAACCACAGCAAGTGGGTTTATAATCATTGTGACTGTAGCTCTAAGACTATCAAGTATAAAAGGTTTAGTGTTTTATGATTGACAAAGGGATTTTAGTAAAATGGTTGGTCTGCAAAGCACAAAAACATAACTCCAAATTAATAAGGAAAAGCTGAAATAAAATGGAAGAACTTTGTGGGAGATCCATACAGCAAATCTACAGGATTGCAAACATCCAGATGTTTTGAAATATCTGTATTACTGCTAGAACTTTCTCATTCTCTTCAATATTTGGTATCATGTAGACACAACAAGAGCTTTACTTTCAACTTTGGCAGGTTTCAAAAAATTCAAGGAAAACATTTCATTAAGTAATTTATTTTGGATACTTGTAGATTGAGGCTAACTTCTTCCTCTTTTTACTCCCCCTTGTATTATGGAAGGGACATGTAATACATACTGGTTGAATGAGGGAAAAAAAGATGATGTATAATTAAATATATAACTGAATAAGGAAACTATTTCTGAGTAGGACAATTTCATTATTAGTAATAGCATATCTATGAACTCAGGACTACATTTATTCTGAATCCTTCATTCTATGCATCCATATTTCATCAATCTTTATCACCTCTCATTATAATATACAGAGAGTCTAAGTAATTATTCTTGTTTTACAGGTGAAAATACTGAGGAACTGAGATATGAAATCTGTCAAGTCACATACTGAGACTATGTAGATCATTCAATTGCCCAGCCCAAACCATCCAGTAAAATATGCTGCTTTTCTGGATGTAAAGATTTATTATTTGAACCCCAAAGAGATTTATTTCTGTATTTATTTATTCATTTTGGTCTGGGGTCTGAATTACTGAGGTGTGTAAATAAGAAGACTTGAATTTAAGACATGCTCTGGGATTCATTTTCCTGCCCAAACTCCTTCACTTTTTCATTAGAGAGGTCAGTGCTCTCTTTTTTAGCTGGCAATAATTACTCTGGATGAAATGGGGATGACGGCAGAATCTACCTCATCAAGTTATTGTTGGTAGCTCTACCTCACAGGGTTGTTGTGGGTATTCACTGAGAAATCACGTATGGAGACTAGTGTAGTTTCTGGCACATACCATTTGCTAAAACAGATATAACTTGATCTTGTTAATGCTACTGGCATTGAGCCTGACACATAGTCTGTTCTCGATAAACATTAGTTCATTCCACTTCCTACTGTATAGGTGCTGATAATGCTTGCAATCCCTCCATTATTTTAATCTGTTTTTCCCTTAAAACAGATTAAGGAAAAGGAAGTTTCATTAGATGATGAGTAGGCTTGGGCAAGTAAAACCAGTCTTCCTAAACTACAAGGGGTCCTAGTCATGCCTCCCCTTGGTCTACTAAAGTCCAAGATTAAAATAAAGTTCAGAACTAATTACCCTATTAGAAAGCTCCTGATTGTAGGATTATTCATATGAGCAAAATACTCTCTGAAAGTTGGAGGATACTCTTCCAGTCAGTCAATCAGTCAGTCAGTTAGTCAGTCAATAAATATGTATTCGGTGTCCATGATAAATGCAGGATAGATTATTAGCCCACTGGCTAAAACCCTGAGTTAGCAGAGGATGGGTATCAGTAGTCCATCTGACTTGTGAACTGAGAAGGAGGCAGAGGAGGAACGAGTTTAGAACTCACGAAACAGCAAAGAGAGCTATGGGCAGTAATTTCCTTTAGAAAGAACTAGAAAGAACATGCTGAACCAAAAGGCTGTTTAAGGCCCAGGAGTGAATTTCAAACTCCATGTGGCATATTGAAAGTTGGCACAAAGCTGAGAGACACTGCACTAGAGATCAAAGAATGGTTGTGTGTGGCCACAAAGGGTCCTTTAATTTGCCATTGGCATTGGGGGAAAAGGTTTATTTGCTGGTTATTCTTGTACAGGTCCCTGCATGAGCAGGCTTGGAATTATAAGCTGTCCTGAGGACTATGGCTCAGGATCTCCAAAAACATTCTGTTCAACAGTGTTTTAATTTCCTTAGCCTGAAATGAAGTAAAGTTATTTGGGGGCTTAGTTGCAGGTGGAAAGGCAGCGTTCACTATGCCAGTTCAGAGGAAAAAGTATCATGTCACTCTCAGTTTAGTTCTTCCTTTCCCTAGCAGGAGAATAAAGTCTCAGTGTTGGTTGAACACATCTAATGAGAAAGAATGTGGAAATGAGAGATGGAGCCAAGACGTAGAGTCTTGATTTACTACATACTAGTTCTGTGACCTTGACCATTCACTACCTGTAATTTTAGTTTCTGCATCTGTCAAATGGGCATAAAATCCTTATACTTAGCCTTGCAAGATTACTGCAACCATGCATTGAGAGATCTAGGAATGTGTTCTAAAATCTCCCCGGTCTTTCTGCAGACCGAAGAGTCTATCCATGGTGATGTGCATCTGACCATCAAGGATACAATGAATATGAAAAATACACACTCTGCCTCATAAACTCCAGGAAGCAGAGCCCTGAGGTTTGGGAAGAACGGGTTTATATTTTTCATATTGGTAGTCTGAAGAGATGAGAGCAATTCCCAGTATAACTATTTGTAAAAGTAACAGGCATCAAGGATACTGGATAAAAAACTGAACTCCTGTTTGTCAACAAAAATTGCTTCCCTTTGGTTGTGCTGTAATTTTAGTTGAACACCTTTTTCACAGTGTTACTTGGTGTCAGGTTAAATCTGAATGTACTGACCCAATGTTTCAGCAGCTCCTGTATCTTTATTCGCATTGCAAGAAGGTGGATCTTTAGCTCTTGGCTTTGAAGGGCTTGAGTTCAGCTGATACTTTTTTAAAAGAAAGATTAATTTGAAATTTATTTCCCCCCACCCCATTTGGCTGTCCATTCCCACATCTCTTACAAAGGAAAAGACTCAGAAGGGGCCAATGCGAGGCTCAATTTGTGTGCTGAATTACTCTGAGTGCCGGCTTTCTGCTCTTTATTTTTATAAACATGGTACAATAAAGTGAAAGGCAACCTGGGACTGAGTAAGTAAAAATACCTCATCAATAGCAGGAGATGCTAAATGCTGTGTTTCTCTCTAGATTTGAATTAAACGAGGGCATTTTAAAGTTGCCCTTTCTGATCATCATGTTTTAAAGAAATGGAGATGAATAAAGGTGAACATCTGAAACCTGGACTAAGCTCCTGTAGGCAGGGGGTATTTCATTTTTTTTTTTTTGATTGTTTGTTTTATTTATTGAGATCTCCCTTTCTTTTACTTAATGTACAGAGCTAAGTTATTTTGCACTGCCACCAAGCAGTAGCTTTTTAAATGATTCAGGGAAGTATAGCTTTCATTTAGGTTTGTGCCCTCCAGTCTGTTTATACTGGTCGATACACTTGTCTGAAAAATATAATGGATTAGCACATCATTCAACAAGCTAGTCAGAAGGCAAGCTCAAGGCGACAGACACCAAAAAGTAAATTACAGTCAGTAGTAGGGGTAGGCCATGCCTAGAGCTAGGAAACAGCGTATCAGCACAAAACCTGTATTCTCTGAGAATGGTGGTGGAACTGAAAGGGATGAAAAATTTATACTCAAATATAATAAAACAATCAGCTCTACAAATTCATATGGTACCATAAACTGTGTGGTTTATGACACAGAATGTAAAGGAAATCTGGCTCTCACAACCATCCCACACATTATAACCTCAGCTGGAAACACGCGGATGGCATTTGTCTCATTTAATAGGCCCACTTTTGAAAGTGGGCATATATTATGGCTTACTTTACGCATTCCATTTAAATATTGTAAAATGCCAGTTTGCCACAGGTTTTTTCCTTCGCAACCCAAGGGTTGAGGTGGGCCACAAGAGGGCGAAGAGAGGGCTCAAAATAATGTATTTATTCTTTCTCAGCTTCCTCTTTCTTCACTCCCTCTAATTATTTCCTTCCTTCTATTTTCTTTCTTAGGAAACAAAAGGCAGGATCGAGACACATCTCTAGATCTTAAATTTATATTTTCTATGTCAACTACTTGGACATGACCCATATTATCCCTGTCTTAGCTACAAATCTAGTCACAATTATTAAATAGTTTTCCATTTTATAATCAGTGGCAATTAAAAAAGAACCAGTAGAAATAGATTTTATAAGCCTCAAATAAACTCCAAACGACCAATCACTTTCCTTACCGAGAGCCACTGAAGAACTCTAATGTTCTCAGACATTGTACCTCCACAAGATATTCTGTTTACCAATTACGTACTAAGTGTATGGAGAGACAGATGAGCAGAAGAAGAATGTGGGAGACTCGGTATAGAGACAGGACATTAATGGCCACTGGAAAACCTACAAATTCGAAGAGAGACTTGCAAAATCACTGATCCTATGGGCTGCTTGCATGTGATTTAAGGGTAGCCAAAAAGGAAGTGAAGATAGGATTTCAAAGTTTAAAATATTACAGAAAATATTTTATCCTCCTTTTTTTTTCTTGCTATACAAAATAATCACATGTTAATGGGGGAGCAATGAAGACATCCTTGAATCTTGGATGCTGACATTCTTAGTAGACTTGATCATCAACTGACAGTGGAAAGGCCATGGGCAGCAGACTGCAATCTGTTAACTCACATGCTACATTAAATGGTACTAGTTAATTGCACTAGGAGTTGGCCCACAATTGAATCCATTACCGGCCCTAGGATATCCTAGGATTTTTGTTTCACAGGCAGTGCCTCCACCAGGCTAGGCAGAAAAGGGAATTACCCTGGCCTGAGCCTGTGACTAGTCTTTCCTGTTCTGATCTTTTCTCATGCCTGGCATCAATGCTACTTTGTATCTCAGTGGGTTGTACCCCTGTGTGGATGGACCAAGGCTGGGAGATCAGTGAAGCAAAATCCAGCAAAAGTAACCATTGTCTTCTTCTGGCCTCATTTGGTAGAGGCAGGATGAATTCCCTGAAAACTGATCTCTCTCCTCCCCCATTTCCGCCTCCAAACTCCATTCCTCAATTTCTTCCCAACAGAAGAGCAAGAGATATTCCTATTTATTTCCCAGGTTCATGCCCTTCACACTACTAAGCTTATTCTTTTGAGAGCTGGGTCTAAAGATTATCCTTCTCTAGAATCTTTAATATATATTTTTTCTACATGCCCAACTTCTCAACCTAATGCTAAAGTTATTTAAGCTTAAAAATGAGATCCATCGACCTATCTCTCCCTCAAACTACTCATCACTCTCTCCTTACCCTACCCACCTTCTTGACCCCTAAACTGCTTGGAAGAGAGACTGAAACTCATTGAATACCTTTGTACCTCTCACGCAACAACCCGCGGCATTTTGGCTTTAGCCTTCACTAGTGCAACTGATAATATTCAAACCACTGGAAATCATATAACTGATGGGTGCCATGGCTTTTTTCTATCATAATATTATAACTTTTGGACACTTGATCACATGCTTTCTGAGAAATCTTTCTTTGACTTTCCTAATGAGAACTCCCATGGTTCTTCTTGAGGAAGAGACTCTCCAGGTCACATTATGATCATCTGTGTTTCATATTACCTGTGGCTCTCTCTTCTTCTCCCTGTCAGTAAACTGGCATCTTCCCAAGGCTGCCTTCTCAGCAGTCCCCATTCCCTCCTTCCTGAACTGCAAATTCTCCTTGGTAATCTCATCTTGGGTCCAGGTACAATCTACATGCTAACCACTTCCCAACCTGCAACTTTGAACCAACCAAGCTCGCTCATAAGCTCTGAATCCTGTTTATTCAACAGATGTCCCACATACTTCTCAAATGCCACATGTCTAAATTGGAACTAAGTTTTAAAAATGCACTTCTTTCTGCTTTCTAACACCTTTGATCAGTCACCAGGGCATTGATCTTCTTGAAAAAGCCCTCTCAAATCCATCCTCTTGTCTTTATTTGTACTTGTGTGTCCTATTATAATTCTCTTTTTATTTCTTCCCTGGATTATTTATCTTTTTTTAATGGGAAGTGCTATCTATCTTCTAAATTTTTTTTTGGCCAGAATGTTTTTTCCTGAAGCACAGATCTAATATTTCACTTTTCCCTTTAAAACATTTTATGGCTTCCTAGGGTCTAACAAAGAAAATCCAATTTCCTTAACTTCCTCCGACACCTTTTCCAACTTGGCCTAGTTCTCACTTTCCAGACTCATCTCTTGCCATAAGAAATGACTTTGCAAATATGCTTGCCACTGCTTGGAATACCACCTTCCTCTTTCCACGTAGAAAATGCCCATCAAGACCTGACCTAAATGTCATTTCTTTGGTAAATCCTTTGCAAACTTCTCCAGGCAGAGTTAGTCACCCACATTTTCTGTTCCTGTGGTTTTTAGTGCATCTCTTTTTCATAACATGTGACATTTGTTGTTCATTAAATTATTTGAGATCAGCTATAGGTAGGTCACTATAATTTTGTTATCATGTCTATGACATATTGAAGACCCTAGGTCCTTGAGGGCAGAAACTATACCTTAGTTATTAATGGCCTCAGTTTTTAGCAGTTTGGGGCACATGCAGATCATTTAGTATTGGCTAAATGGCTGGCATGCATGAATGCATATTAAATGTGTGGCAAATATCATGGGTATCCTAGGTTTAGACCCTTATTACTGATTGGCAGGCCCTGCTATTGAATCTTGAAATATTTCTGATAATGCCAAACATCAGAATTTGGGGGGGGGGTGTATCTCCATGTAACTTTACCACATTTTCAGAAGTTCATTTACGTGCATCGAAATTGTGAGAAAAACTATTTTATGGTTCTGAGCAGGGCGCTTAATTCCACCGAGTCTCAGTTTCTCTTAACTCATAAACCTTGAGTAATTCTACCTGTTAATTAACCTAAAACTTCCCAGAGGCAGGTAGCCATAACATTTAACAGCACTTTGGAGTCAAGTGGGATGGGTTTAAATGCTAGTTCTGCCATGTCCTACTTGACTTTGGACAGCTATTTAACCTCTCTGAGCCTCAGTTTGCTATGAAATGGGTATAATAATCGTACCTAAGAATATTTAGGATTATAAATTCTAATGGTGCTAAAGTGCTTAGAACAATGCCTGGCACACAGTAAGGGCTCAGTAAACATTAGTTATAACTATCGTTCATTACGAAGCAATAAATATGAACAGAAAAGTTTCACAGAGAGATAGGAACACTTCGCAGAGAAGGCATCAGGGACACTCGAAGCAATCATACGAATAACAATGCCTCAGGATTGTTAGGATTCTATATATTTTCAGTGTGTTCATACTTTTTAGATCCTCTGACACCCTATGAAAGGTTTGGGAAATGTAATAATGTCTATGTTTGAATGTCTGGGGTCAGCAAAAATGTATTTGCAAAAATGAAATACCTTGTTAAAAAGAAAGTCAATCTGTCCTTTGCATTAGCCCAGAATAAAAGGGTAACGGCGAGGTATCCAGGAGAACTACTGTTATTGACATCACTGACCTATAAACATATTCCCTTCAGCGTGATATACAGCACTTCAGTGCCCTTGTTTTTATATAATTGCTATTACCAAAGCCTTTCAATTTCGAGTGCTCAAACGAGAGCAATTCATATTTCAGATAATCTGCCAACGAGAAAAACTAATTTCAAAATATTTGATCATAAAAGTTGTCCTCAGCTTCTACAGAGATAATTTAGTCAAATAATATCAGATAATCTGAAAGCAGTCTTAGCAGGAAATTGCTAGGGACTCCGTCTAAGCAGCCTCCATTTGCACTTATATAAATGTACTGAAAGTGTAGGAGACTTTGACAGCCTGCCATATGTGATTTCATTCCATAGCCTACCTACTTTACCATCAAAAGTTATATCCTTTGAAGCACTGCCAGAATTACTTTACCCTGGTAGATATGCTAGATGTGCCCTTTAAAAGCCATATCATTTCTTTTCTACTCTGACTAGTTCAGGGTAGCATCTGCTCAACTAAATTCCTTTGAAGGTTAAAAATAAAATAGTCTTACTTCTCTCAGGCTCCCCTCCCCCACCCTATGCTAGTGCTTATGATAAAATGTCCAGTGCTGAATGAATTTCAGAGAGCACACATTTTAAAGAAGAAGGAACCTGAGAAATTGCCCCTTCCTTTTACATTTAAGAAAAATTAAGATCCAGGCTTCTTGAAGGACACTCGCCTGATTCCTAGCAGAGGGCAGACCAGAATCAGGTCTCCTGAATCCCAGTCCAGTGCGCTTTCTCTTGCTTCTCCAAAGAAGGAAATGCTAATAGACAAAAGGATCAAGCCAGAAACCGACAATAGACACGCCACCCGCGGAGTGTCTTGATTTTATAAACAGAAGATGAATGCTTGGATTTCATCTCCAGGAAAACATTTGCTTTTTAGAAATAGTCATACTTGGCACTCTCTCTCCTCAGTGCTGCTGACAGTTGCAGTCAGTTATTACACTGTTGTGACTTGGAAGCTGATGCCCCCAAACAGATCAAAATTAGTAACGTCGTGATTCAGGATTGTCTATTTTCCCCTCAGCTTGCTAATCTATGCTTCTCTTATAATTATTTTAAAAGGCACTATCTGATTTCCTGAGCACCGCCCCAGGTGTTCTCCGTGATAATGAATGGATAAACATATCATCCAGTGTCACAGAGCAGTTGTGACATTTTAGAAATATCTTCAGTTTAACTCTTCTCATTTCAATGTGCGTTACATCCAAGGTTGCAGGCCTGTGTTTTTACTAAAGAGCTGAATGAGTCCCGGTAATTGCATGATTTACTTGTCTGCTCAAGTGAAAAGGTTTTGAAATGTAGTGAAATGGCACGGTCCTTTCTTGGTCTTTGTAAACCCTGCGATGTCAATTTTAATTAATGACCTGGAAAAATTATGTTTTTCCTTTTTTCAATTTCAGGGAATTGGTTCCAGTCTCACCTCTTATTTTCCTTGAATTTGCATGTTCTGTCCCGAGGGATGTGCAGACTGGTAATTCACACAGACATGTACACAGGACATCGCAAACATGCCAAACCTCTGCTGCGTAGCAGTTTGAAGTGATTCAGGACTAACGGTCTGACCACATTTCTTGTCCTGATGACCAGGTTGGAAAACAACACTCCCCTTACACTTGGTGATGGAGGTTGAGGAGATTCCCATGCTTACTGGGAGTGGTGATCTCCGCTTGCTCTTAAAAAGTTGTCTGCCAACAGAATCTCATTTTCCACATAGTCATTTCTGATTAAGCTTAAAATGGAATGTCTCTGAACACTTTAATCTTTGTGCCTCTCGTTCCTTCGCCCCCTTTTGATTTTGTCAGGTAGATAATGATTCTCTGCATAGATATTTAAAGGTAAGAAAGGAACCCACCACTTAAAGGAATATTTTGTAATATAAATAATCTTCATTTGGCCATTTTGCAATTTTGCTAGCCTCAACATTTCTTCAAGCGAAGCAAGCCTGTACACTTCATGGGAAAGAACAAGATCCTAGCTAATGCTACTGTTCTTGTTTTCTGGAAAAATTTCTCAGCTTTTCCCCTATATCTAGACAAGTATATTTGGTGCAAATGTATTTTTAGTTTCCAAAAAGTATCGTTTAACAATCAGGGACTTTGATTAATCAGAAATAAACATCTAATAAAGTACGGTAAGAATAGATCTTAAAGTCAAGACAGACTATAGAATAAGAAAACTTAGAAGTTCAGGAAACTGTGCCCTGTGAGTGTGTGCTTTAAAGCTTTGGCGCTTCCCTAATCGAGAGGCAATTTTCTATTGTTTCCTTGGCAAAGTGTTGCTGAAAGGGATTGTGAGTGGTTCCAAAACAATGCTCCTATTGGGGAGAGGGGGCAAAAGAGAGGAGGCTGCTTGAGACAAAGCTGGCTTCACCAATACTGAGAAGAAAAGCTAAATGGAATCTTTGATTCTTTACCTGATATGCAAACGCTGTATTACTGACATACGTATGAGATTTACCAAATGCCACGCTTGGCACGCAAGTATTCTTCTGTCGCCTGCTCCAAGGGCCTTAACTTGCCCTGAAAACATCCAGTCTCAAACTATTTTTTTTCCTTCCGAGGGAAAACTTCTTTCTGTGCACATTCTTGTGCTCTCAAAAAGTTTGCATAGTTATTGAAAGTAATAGATTTAATCTGCCAGCACATTAAAAATTAATAGCATCGGAAGAAATTTTTCTCTTATTATTGAATATGGTAAATTTGCAGTTGCAGGAGGCCAAAAGGGGGAGGAGATGCCCAAAGGAAACCTGGTTTACTGTTTTAGTGAATCATTTTGTAAATTATTTATATCGGTAGAAAAAAATGCAGTAGGCGCAAAAACAAATCAGGTAGAAACCAATTCACACATTTATATATGTATGTATACAGATGCTCTAAGTCCTTGGAACAATCGCTATCAGCCTCTTTAAAAATGGCTATTTAGGAAAAAGAGATTGCATCTCTAGACTGTCATCTAAAGGGGACAGAGGGAATAAGAAGAATAAAAAGTTACAGGGCATTTGATGTCTAAAACCAGCATCGATTTTCAGGTTATCAGCCTGGTTCTAGAACTTATGCAAAAACCTAAAGTCAATTTCGTTATTATATTCCAGCTGAAATTATCACTGAAATTGTTGCCATGTTACTCCTGACATGAAAACCATGTCTTCTTATGTAAGAGCTAAAACCCAATATGGATCGAATGTGTGTGTGTAGAAATGAAATTTGGATTTCACATGAATTTAACGATTTTATGACCTCCTTCCCAGGAGGTCAAGTTATTTCTTATTCTTTATATGAGCAGTTTGCATTTGCTCATCACTCTCACAGGGTCCAGGTGAACTGAGGAAGGATAGCTGGCTTAGGTGCAGAGGTATTATTTTGCATATATTGCCTATATAAGTACCACATTATAGACAGAAATTATCTTTACTTTCCAACTTTGCATAATAAAATAAGCCATTAAATTAATACCATATAGAAAATACTGCTTGTCAGGCAAAGAAATGTACATTGCTTTCCAGAAAACTGGGGACATTACATTGCCAATGCCTGCATGAATAATACATGGGTTAATTCAGAAAAACACCGTTTCATTATTTAAAAATGAATAAATTACAGACTTAGAATGATGACTAAATTTTCTTCTCCATCTTACTTTTGCTCAGTGCTCTACTTTAAAAATGAATATGAAAACACTATTTTATCCATGCAAATAAAAACAACTTAGCTCCTCAAAAAGTATTTTTTTTCTGACTTAGATTCCCTGATTCCATAAAATGTACACACTCCATTTTCTTCTTTTTTCTCTTGATCATATTAACTCCAGAAATTAGGAAGCAATGTGAAAGGTCTTCAAATTAAACGTTTGAAGTTGGTGAGCCTATCTTTTATTGTCTTGTGATTCTGTGATTCAGTCTAAGTGGAAAAGCTCCCTTTGCATACAGACTTGGTGTGTTGTGGACTCAGTGTAAAATATGTCCGAAGGAATAAATAAGAATATAATGCTCATGTACGATGACAGAAATTTCTTTCATTTTCCTTTTTTGGTTTACTCTGAAAGGCCTGTGAAAAATCAGTCCTATTTGAGGACCGATGAAAACATGGAAGAGAAAAAGAAATGTGCTAGTAATAAGAAATTAATTTGGGGTTAAAATAAGTAAAACATCTCCATGCAGTGCATTTAGGCTGAGCATCAAGTGACAACCAGCAGATTATTCTACCGATTTCTAATGCTAGAAATTCGGATGGCATTTACTAGCATAACCTTTCAACTCTGAGCACATCAATAGAGGCCGACAGTGGCTTGAAATATGATTCCTTGCAGATAGCATATCCTCATTCATCTGACTGTGCTGCTCTGTGCTCCATTGCACAAACAGCGTCTTACCCACTTCTGAGAGGACACTAATAAAAAAGGCATCAATTTTCAGCTCTAGTACTACTGTGATCTCTTTATATGTTCGACATCCAACATTAAATTAAAATGCTGTTATAAATCCTACTTTCTGAATCTGGAATGAGTGTTGGGTTTTTGTCGCATGAGACTGCAGCAAATCTTGTCAAAAGCAAGGAAGCACGTCTTGTTCACTCAGAATTAATGTTGTGGATGAAAGAAGGAGGTAAAAGGGGTTGAATATGGTGAACTGAGGGTGTCAAAGCCAGTGGGGGCTGTAGCTTCAGGGTGCCAAACTAGGCAGGGTATTTGCCGCTTTCAAGAAGTGGCTAATCAAGAATTGTAATTATCAACGACAAGCTGTGTGGCAGGAAGATTACGGCTAAATAGACAGGCGCGCGCACACACCCATCTATATATATCAACAGAAAAATTTTAAGCATAAAGAAATGGTCAATTATTTCTCTCCGGCAGAAAAATATTTTCTAAACACCAGTGGTTCTGATGAAGCCTCATGGATTGCATCAAAATAGAGGCCGCCATTAGGATGCGCAGCCCTGTAAGCACAGGGTGACGTACTATTTAGGCCTTATTTGAGTATTGCATAATTTTAAAGTTACGTGAGAAACATCTAGAATCCCTGGATGGTGAGGGAACAAGATTAGAAACTAAAGTGCATGGATCAAAATAGTTTCAGAAGGTTTTCGAGTAAAGATTGCAGGGAAGAGGAAAAAAAAACCTTACAAGTATGAGGACGAAAGAAACTGATTAGTTTTTTTCCATTTTGCTAAAGACGGGGAAGCACTATAGGAGAACATTAAAAATTTTTCTACTTTCTGATAACAAGCTCCCTGCTAACATAGGTTATCACCTAGAACTATGTGAACTAAAGGGTAACAAGCTTCAACAAAGATACAGAGTGCGGAGCCGCGGTGTTCTGCCTGGCTCATTCATAATTACGGAGGAAATAAAGAGATGTGTTTGCCTATTTGGAAGGGTGGGGTGAAAGGAAAAGGGGGAAGAGCGAGCAGTTCAATATCTGGATCGAACAGAGGAACTTTTTCCCCCAAGGATCCTGCCAGGAGGAACCTTGACATGCACAAAGTCAGAACGTAGACAAAGTTGCCCTGGTGAGAACGATAAGGTCACCCGTGGGATTGCTGAGATTATCTCTGTCAAGCACTCGGACAGCATGCAGTCAAATGATGCATCATGCAGTCATTTTCGGGGGTGTGGGGAGAAATCAATTTCTTCACCAGGTCGCTATTTGCTTTTCAAAGTGCCCTTGTAGGCCTTCACCACCGAGCATTTATCAATTTAAATGTTGTAAATTGATAATGTGCCACTGTGCCTTGTACTGCTTCTGAATTATTTTGATACTTATATTTTCTCAATAGTCTCTAAACCCTCAGAGCTTCCACATTCAAAAGGGCATTTTTCTTTGTTATACCCAGAAGTGATGAACTTTTTATGATTAGTACAGGAGAAAAATGCAGACTCGCTGGGGAAGAAAACACACAAGCCGCAGAAAATTATACATTTTCTTCTTTGAAAAACAATTAAGGTATGCCTACTCAAAAGGCTTCTGAGTGGGGCTAAAAAGTAATATTTGGAGGGCTATGTATATTCATTTATTAAAGGGAGCCAGGTTATCCTAGCATTACATAAATTTAGAACACTAACTGAAAAAATGCTAACACGTGGCTCCATTAATATAAGCCCTCTGCTGTGTTGAAATGATCCTTTTTTGTCTTTATCTTCCAGCTATCTAGGATGTGATGATGCCAAACAAGAGTAATAACTTGTAAGGAAAGCTAATGCTGGCTTTAAAAAAAAAAACAAAAAACAAAAAACAAAACGCTAAAGAAATATATATCTTTAACAAGCATGGAAGCAAGACTATTAACCACCTACTAACCTCAACTTGATTTGCATCGAAAAACAGAGTGAAAGAGTTGAGGTTTGCACTTTGGAAAAGCAAAAGAAAGACGTGGCAGTTGCAAAGCATCTTTAACCTCCAGTGATTTATTGGCCCTCAGCCAAGTTATCAGGGGAATCTAATTCTTCTTTATTATTCAAATAAACCACATTTGGCACCATGGTTCCCTTTCAGAATAGCTTCACAAATAGACTGAGCTCTGTCATTTATTTGACCTTGTACTTGTGTGCTGTAGCTGTAATTTTATTTGCCATTCTATATAACAAATGCAGAGAAATCTAAAATATGGAGATGAACGACAGGATGGGGAGAGGAGTTGATGGTAAATACATCTACATGGCTTTAAAAAAAAGAGACCAAATTTAAAACAACCATTTACCCCTTTCACCTTCACCTCTATTAGCTCCTATACCTGCAGCCACCCTGCCCCTTTCAGCAAGCTGCCTAGAGAGATACAAACCAATTTGTAACCCTGTCTGTAGCCACCTTTTGGCTGGTTTACAACAGCAAGGAAGTATCTTCTACCAGAATGGGGACTTAATGAGAAAAAGGGAAGTGACTCATATGCAAGCTGGGCCCTGGAGGTGAAGGGAGGTGGGAGAGGGGGGAGTGGCATTAGAATGCATTTCAAGAGAGGACTTAGCTGGCTGCAGGGTATTTTCTAATAAGATCACAACATAAAAATCTGTTAATTTCCTAGTTTGATCTAGAGCCCATTATATTTTAAATAGGACTCTATGTTAACTTGAAAATATTTTGCTGGCATAAGTATGTATCAAAATAATCATCATCTTTCACCTTACTTTCAAGGAAAAAATGTTTTTAAAAGCTATGAGTCCATTTTTATCCTCTGGTTGACTGAGACCACTGTCCTCTGCCTCTGGCAACTGTAATGTTAAATTTCTCAACAGTATTAAAAAATAAAATGCAGATGTGTGTATGGAATAGGAAAGGCTGATTTAAAAGCACATAAACCATCAAACTCGTCAATGCTATCGTAAGGGGCCCGGATACCAGAACCTCACTCTCAAAATGATCTTTGGCACAACGGCTGAGGTGGGGTGTGGAAAGGATCTTCTGCCTGCCTATGAGATCTGCAATATGTATGTTCCCGTTTGGTATGTAGGACAGTACAGCCTCGCTCTAAATGTGTGCTCCAATGGAAGCAAATCAATATGTTCTAATGCACATATTAGCCCCCTACGGAAATTGTATTTGAGATTTATTTTTCTATTTCTGTCCCAGAAAAACTTTGCTGTCCTTAAGAAGTGGTGCTTCCATAGTTTCAATGTTTGCTTGTACTTCCCTTTTTGCTTTGGTTACTAGGAACTGCCTAGCTAAGTCTGAAGCTTTATCAGACCATTTAGAACAGTTCCTTATAAGCCTCTATTGTGTTCTATCCTGTGGTAACAGATTACCTACCTACCGTTATCTTTTTCCCTTATTCCCTGGTTCTCTTTTGCCATTATTTTTTTTATTGTATATGTATATGTAAGCTATTTCCTTTGTAAAAAGAGGAGGGTATAAGCCAACAAATAAATATTTTCCTAAGCTTTAAATCCTATAGCAAACTAGAAATGTTTTTATCAGATAAGGTCTCTTGGATTCTTAGTGATTAAGCTCTTTACATGTTGAAAGAGATTTCATAAAAGCTGGCTACATATCATTGCTACCTTTTCAGTGTTAGAGAATTCACTGTTTTCTTCATTTTCGCTTCTGCCTATTCCATTATAGCTAGAGAGCAGAGTTCTGTGTAGTAGCTCTGAAGGCCATCACCGGGTAGAAGAAGTCATTTAATCTCCATGTAAACTGAAGTCTGCATCATCACTTAGGGATCTTCCTTTAAGATAAGGCCTCAGGGTGAGTCACTGGAAATCATTTCTACCAAGGGAAGCCAGTCAACAGTGTGCATTTCTACAACCTGAAACCACATCTTGGATGTTAAGTTAAATATCTGTCTGGCAAAGTCAAAAGGACTGCTGAGGAGGTTCAGACATCATCATAGATCACTTCATTCCTGTCATCATGACAACATGAAAATACTTTAAAGAGAATAACTGGCGCGCGCACACACATATACACACGCTGGACACCAGGAGCTGTTACACTCAATGGAGTGTAGAAGAAACATCCACTCTGGCTGTCTCTATATTCACGCTACACAACAGAGCTCAGCAGAAGTTTATCTACTTAGTTTTCTCGTGAGCCAAAAAAGAATCCTAATTCTTTCTTGAACATAAGCCGTTTTAAAGCCACCATATTTATTTACATGTTGAAAGAAAATAAAACTGAGGAAGGAATATCTTGATTTACAAATGCAGGCACAACTCTGCTCTAACAAACTATCATGCTCACAATATTCCTCAATAATTTCACTGGTCTTTTTTGCTTTTTTGTTTTTGGTAAGTCTTCAATGATACAGTCACATGTTGTCTTTATTTAATGAAACTATTTAAAAAGGAAATAAGGAACCCTAACTTTATAGATTCCTTACCACTGTCTAGAATTTGATGGACCGATCACTAAAGCAAAGTTATAGGACACAAGCAGATCATTTGGTTTGCATTTAATTAAGTGTGTGTGTATGTGTGTGTATGTGTGTGTGTGTGTATGTAAAAGATTAAGTATTAACTTAATAACTTTGATTACATTTTACATTATATGTGACCACTCCGCATCCCTATAACTAAATGGGGTGCTGAGGAAACGTAGGAAGGGTGATGTCTCAGGAATCTCAGCTATCGGACTAGGACTTAGAAGATTAACTGTGTTGGAAATCCCTTCCCAAAATATTATCACAGATTATTTATCCTCTCATTCTTTGGGCATTTAAAAACATACCATGCTCTTATCAGATTATTTTTCTGTTAACCCAGAACTATTCTTAAGCTTTAGTTCTGAACGCTAAGTACATACATTGGTATATGCAAAAATCACTTCCAGTGACCACAAGATCTCTGTCTTGTATCTCAGAGCCTCTACCTGCATATTTGGCTGTTTCTGGCAACACTGAACACATCCACCCAGAGGGCAATAGCACATTGCAGCCAGCGTCTGCCCCCGGGGAAGTCAAAATGCTGACTATTGATAGGCACTTAAAAACCCATCACACATAAAAGAAGGGAGTGACTGCACAGAAGTTGCCAGCTAAGTACCATGTCCATACACAGCTGCTTTATTCTGCAGAAACCTCGATGATATGTCTCAGATTTTAGGAAAAGACTGATTTAATGTTACAGTAGAGAAGCAGTGAAATAAACTGCTTTTAAGGAGAAACCAGCACAGGGTTAAAGCCAAATTTTTCTTGAACAGATGATATTTCAGATGGCCACACTATTCCAGATGCATCAATTTCCTTGAAAATCCAATCCATATATGTGCATATGCTGTGCTGGCAGGAGGACTGACTGAAATGGCCAAAACCCAAGAGCTAATATTCTTTTGGCCAGAATAATGCAATTATTATTTTCCTAGCTATCAGTCTAAGCATACAGAGCCATCTGTTATGCAAAGCAAACATACACATCTCAATTACAGAAAATGCAGTTGCCTTGACAGAATTTGGATTACACCACTAACCAGGGCTGTAAAATGTGTTTTGAGCTAGTATATAATGGATGCTTTTCAGGAGTTCCCTAATTAGCATTTACCTGCTTAAACTAATTATTCATCCTTCTTCACTGGCTGATTAAACTTTGTTGGATACTCTGCATAAAACAGATGAATATGGCACCGCAGAACAACAAACAGCGGTGTTTCCGGTTCTGTACAGCATTAACATGGTGGCACACTCATTTCAAAATTGGAGATTCCCAATACTATGTCCCAAACAGATTAAGACAAAGCTTAAAGTCTATTAAAGGCAATTACAAAACCAGAGATTTCAATGAGATACTTCAGCAAGAATACTAATATTGAGTTAACAGTAGCACAGTTTCTGTCATTGGGTTTCCTGAAGTCCACATAAAATAGAATTACTCTATACACTATAGCAAATAGCTCACATGCTCTTCAAGGAAAAGTTAATGGACCCCTCACTTGGATTCTCAACAGTAAATAATCAAATTTGGCAGTGTTTCTCCTCCTCCCCCAATTCTCCGCAAATGCCAAATATCTCCATTTATTATTTTCCAATGTCTGTCTTGATTTCCAGCAAACTCACTGATAGCCAAAAGGTTCCAGCCATGCTGAAGGCCCCCCTTAGAACAGTGCCAACTTTTAGAAGCAAGGAGGGTGGAGTGGGTCCTGCTTAAGAGGGGAGAGACAAATCTTATCTACATCTTTAGCTCCAAGGGGCAGCTGAATGAGGAGTAGATTATCCATCTGGCAGATCATCACACAGACAAAAAAAATCCCTCCTGTGGAGAATGCATTTTCCTTGTGCCAAACCACCAGATGAAAAGGGTCAAACTCAGCCAATCACCTGTATAGGCACAAATATCCAGATGTTCAGCATTTTTATGGAGAAAACATCTGGATAATTAACTGGTTTGTAAACTTTTCTTCAGGGTATATTGGCATTCTGTAGACATAGCCTGTGTCCTGGGATCTAACGGAAGTAAAAGTTTTGTGTTCCAGAGGAATACTGAGAACTAATATCTAGGATTTTGTCCCGTGCCCCATTTGTCTCCACCTTCTTTTCTTTTAAGCTCTGACAGATTCACGTGAGTAATTAAACTGCAAATAAGGAAAGCTATCTTGGTTTACGAATTGTCTTTCAGCATTAGGAAGCATTTGCAAAAGCAGCAAAATATATCCTTGTTGGAACCCTCCCTGCAACACATTTTAATGGTCTCTTTCAGCATTTCTTGACTCCAGATGACTCCCTGTCATTGTGTCAGCTCCCAGGATAATGCAGGGTACTCCATAAACATCCAGTAATAGGACACAAGGGAAGCACTATTACTGTGTCCCTCTCCTATCAGGCACAGAGGTTCCAAAGTTCAAAACAACTGAGGGAAGAAACTTCATTTGTTCTCAATAAATTAATAATGATCCTTGGGGGGCGGGGAGGGGGACTAAAGTTTTTGAGCACAAGTTTATTCCGAACGTTCCAAACCGACACACAATTTTCCCACTGACTTTGTGAGAAGAGACAGGAAGAACCATTCAAGAATAAATTTGATAATTCATGCTAAGCAGAATGGGGAGGAAAAAACAGGAGGCTCAAGGAGGGTTCACAATCGCAGCCAAGAATCTAAATAATTTTACTTACTTGTGAGAGGCCAAGGTAGATGGAGACGGTTTCGGAAATGTACAAAAATTTTCCTTCTTGATTTAGTGCAAATACAAAGCCATCGAGGGACTGCAGAAAAAATACATACATAAACAGGTTAGTAAATACATATGAAGAAGATTTAATTAGTAAACACATATGAAGGAGATTTAATTAGTAAGGCATCTGATACAAAGCAACACATATCGAATTGAAGATCATTTTTTTCTTTCGTGTTTAAAATGGTCCTAAGACCTTTTAGTATTGCGCGTTATACATGAACAAGTTAAAGGTCTCAATTAAGGTTACAAGCTTTCCTTTATTTCAGCGACTTCCTTATGTCCCTGTCCTTTTGATCAAGATATATTACGTTCATGTATAAAATCAAGTCATGCTGATTTTATGAGATGTTGCCTTGATTTTTTTTTTTTTGGATTCGGTAGGTACTAAAATTGAATCAGCAAGATTCTTCATTTAATAGCTGCACTGGAATGAAAATTGTAATGAAATGAGAGAAAAAAGGGTTCTTACATGAAGAGAAAGTAAAATCACCACTTGAGCTACTATGGACATCAATAATTTACTAATTAATAAAGGACTATGCCCTCCTCACTCTCAGTGCTTACTGTGTTAGAACAAATAGGAATTGCCAATGTATTACGGGCGAATGTTTATAGGTGGAAATCTTACAAACTGTGATCCTTTTCTGCAAAGACTCTGTATTAAAGTTTAATTGTAATAGATCTTTCTATTATAACTCCTAAAACAGAAACAAAAGAAGAACTGATAAAGGACAAAAGGATGCTACACATCATCTGTGCCTCCTGAAATCTTACTTCGCTTTGCAAAAGGAGGGGCTGCTTTTTCAGTTTTGATGAGTGGAGTAAATCATCATGGATTCCAACTGTTATAAACCACTCAAAATGAGAATAAATGTGTTTCAAATTCTTGCCATCCAAGTGCATGTTATATCTTTCATCATTCTCATGTCTTTTGTTTTGCTTTATTTATTTATTTTTAAGCAGGTAGATTGCATAGGTACTGTTTGCACAGAAAACGAAGTTTTAAAGATTAGTATTGAAAGAGGTGGTGAATTTGGACGTATGAGAAACCCACAGTGGGAACAAGGTCTATGGCAACACTAAATTAATGACATAACTTTAAAATATTGAAATGTGTAAGAAGCATGTAAAATTCAATAAGAAAAATGCACTGCCTCAACTCTCAACAGTAATTTCAGTCTCTTAAAATACTAAACATGTTTTTGGAGCTATATATGAATATATGAAATATATATATCTATGTATATATATATCTATACATATGGTAATATGTGTGTATATATATATATATATATTTATATGTATATATGAAATTCAGATTCCACCCTTCCTGATCCCATTTCATAGACCTACTGGTCAGAAACTGTGGGTAGCACTCCACCTCTTCCTCTGATTTAGTAGGTTCTAAAAACAATTCAAAAGTCACATCGTATTGCTCCACATAAAAGCGAATTACACAATAAACAAGATTTTGGTTAAGATAGTACAATAATAATAGCTTACATTTATTAAGCAATATGTGCTAAGCGGTTTGAGTTTATTGTCTCTTTTCATTTTCTCAACTACCGTCTGAGGTAATTATATTATTATCTACATTTTATATACAAGGAAATTGAGGCTTAGTAAAGGTAGGCAACATGCCTGTCCCTAGTAAGTGGTAGAATTAGGATTCAAAATCATATTCAAACTCAATAACTCTACTACCTTCCACTAAAAATAAAGATTCTCTAACTGGTATGTGTACATTAATGAAAAAATAAACTGTACAGTATTTCTTAAGTCAAAATATTTATATTAAGATTCCGACTATAACTTCTTAAAACAAATCACTTGTTTTTGAATCCTCTCATTAGGAGTTGGAGACAAAGGGGAAATGGGCTGACAAGAGAGTTTATAAGTCACTTCCATGTAGGTCACCTCCTCACCTTTGCTTTATAATATCTCTCGTGGAACCAGCTATGGGATAGGGAGCAAAATACTATCTAAGGGAACTGGGCTCCTTAGCTTTGACAGAACCGCCACCCCCACTAGTGAGAGCCAACCTTTCAAGCTTAGAGTGTGGTACAGTGGAAACTTATTTTGAACCAGTGCAGAAGGGAGAGAAGTTGACTTTGTAGAAGTTTGAGAAGGATCTCATTTCAACATGCCTTCACCTCAAACAAGATGTCTCTTGTGGATAGATAACTCATGAGGATTAAGACTCTCCCGGCTTTGATCTTTTCTTCTTCCCCATGGAGAAAAGGCCCTGGTTAGGTTTTCCATTCAATCTACTAGCCATCGCTGGGCATACAATCACAGAGATTTGTGTAAGTCATCTTCTCAAACCTAAAAATGCCGCTGTCAGATTAGAAGGACATACACGAGAGAACTTTAATGGGGATGAGTGACAATGTGAAGTCTGATAGGGAGCAGAAGAAAGGACTGATGGAGATGGCATAGAGATAATCTGTAGTCTAAACTCTCATATTATGGGTGAAGAAACTAAGGCACAGAGAGGCTAAGTGGCTAGACAAGATCATACAGCCATCTAGTGCAGAACCAGGATTAAATCTGTTGTACTCCAATATTATTTAAGAATTTATGGCATTATATGGTCCTGGTTGGCTTAGTCAACTCCCAAGGAGACTGTATTTCTCAAGAGTGGGGCAATGTCTTATTGAACTTTATCTAGCCAGCACCTAACAACTGCTCAAAAAAGGCTTAGTAAATCCAGTTCTGCCTCCTAACCTAATGCTCTTTCCCTCATATCACACATGCCAGAATGACTAAAAGGGATGCCAATGATTTCCTCCAAGAGTTGTTTATGGAGCTATTAGATTATTTGCAGATTCTGATGCCACAGATGTCTAACATAGTCTGGGGTCTCTCCTGACATTTGGAAGATCAGAGTTAGACTGGATTCTTTTATAGTCTTCCAAAATACCCAGTGCTGTTCATTTGCCATCGACATGCATCCTTTACTTTTTCACTGAAGGGAGTATAATTTTTTAACCTTAGGTTCATAGCTCATGAACCTACTAAAATACTCGAGGTCTGGACACTATAGCAGGGGAAAGGAATATCTGGAGGCTAAACATCTGATGCTATTAAACAGCGGCGATCTAAGAACTGGCCAGTTTTGTTTGGCAAAAATAGAGGTTTTGACACATGTTCCAATTTCCTGGTGAGATTAAAACGAGTCTATGTCTACATGACACAAAGCATCCAGTCAATTCAATTAAAAATAACAGCCAATTTGGTGGGGAAAAAAACAACTACTCAGATTAGTTGTTTGTCATCATGCAGGTAAACAAAACAAAACGGGTTAGTTAATTTTCACTTTTATGCTTATCATTTCAGTCAATTATATCTACAGGGTGAAATGAATGTCTATAACTCAGGTTTGATTACCTTGTAAATAGAGAATGGGATATGAAACCCAGTCTACAGCAGATTGGCAAGGTCGCTCTTCACACAGCCATTACCTTCTCATTCAGGATGACCCCTGTTTATAGTTAGCTGTATTTTGCTACTTAGAAAAGTTTTAAGAGTAGCATCAATATTGGTTTAATGTGGGTGTCTAAGTGTTAAAAGGTGGGAGGAGGAAACAAACCTTCAATCAGTTATTCTTGGGAACCAAATGTGATTAATCTGAAAGTTCTATGGAATTTTTAAAAATTTTAAATCAAGAAAGCTACTATATACTGAGCTGTTTCGATCACTGCAGGCTACTTTTTAATTTTTTTTTTAACTGCCCACTGTTTTCAACAGGCACCAATTAAAATTCTGGGGTCAAAGGGTTAATTACATCTTCTAACTCAGTATGTAGAATTTTCTGATTATTAACTAAGGTTGGATTAAGATGAAAAAGAACCTACACAAATGTTAATGCTAGTCCCTCCTTGAGAAGATTTATTATAAAGCCATGCTGAAATCTATCTGCTTTCCTCAAAGCAGATGGAGAATAAAATCTTAGAAGAAATAGTAAAACAGACATTTTAAAGGCATACAAGTAGCTGCTTTATCGAGACAGTTTTCTTATTACTAAAACCAGTTTTAAGCCATCACAATGTGGCTGATAGGTGATTTCCTTTGTCACATCCCAGTAAGTCCATGAGGTGCACATTCAGGAATGAGGCTTGGATACAGAAGTCAGGAGCTACAGCATCTCTGAATAATAATGCCTGTAATTATAATTTCTATCCCCTATCATCAGTGTAACATATAAAGTATAAGGCATAGTTTCCTAACCACAAAAGCCTAGTGCCTCTAACAGTATTTGTCAAATGATGAAGTTATTTCCTTGCAGGGTATGAAACTAACTATAGCTTCATGATTGAAGGTATACTAATGTTTAATGCATCGTGCTAAATGGATTTATATTTGTTGAAGTAGTTTTGTCTCTGCTTTCTTTTTTTTTTTTTTTCCTGCATATTCCAGTGTAGCCGAATTTCAGAGTGAAACTTACTATGGTGCCCTTATAGGGACAATTCTCATGTATATCACTACTCTAACATTAGTGGTTCTTTCTTCTACATTCCAATGCAGAAGAGAGAAAAAAAAAATCACCTCAAACTCTTTCCCTATGACCTAACTCCAGTTAGAGTGAAGAATTACCAGTAGGCTAGGTTATTTTAATGACAGATTATTTTAAACTAAGCCTTCACCATCTGTTCCACCCCCTAATTATGAATGCAAAAAGAACATATTTCACAATTACATCAGTAAAAAAGTAAGATATACGTGATTTAAATGCATGCATGTGCTCCACGTCCAATGCACTGTGCATCTGTGATGTTCTTCCAATTCAAGCTTAGATTATAGAGAAAATACCAGTCCATGATATAGTTAGTCTCTAACACTCACAACCAACCTCCCCCCCGCCCCCCAACATCCAGGGGTTTTAATTGTTGAGACATAATTCTTTATGGAAAGAGCCGAACATGAATTTGAGCACAATGCTTGCAGCCATTAGACACAAGTATTTTATAACAGCTAACATGGCTTTGCAGTTAATAAGGGAGGCTGTATGAGAAAACTGCTTCTGCTACCCTGAGCAATGGGTTAACATCAGAAATAACTGAGTCTGCTCGTGAAGCACACCTCCATCATCATGAAAGGCTGGATGAATAAGCCAAACATGAACGAAGCTTGGCCTGGAGAGGCGTTACAAGGCTCCAATACCTATCTTTCCACTCTGTTTTGGCAGCAGATAAAAGAGTTAGGAAGGGAAAAATGTTTCTTAAATTTTTTGGCCTGTGGATACAATAACACTTTGATAGAGCTCATGAAAATGTCATATTGCCCTCTGATTGCACTCAGGAGGGGATGCTACAGCGCTCACGCACACACATGTGGACGCCTAGCTACTTCAAGGAGAGCCTGGGATGGTGCCCAGAAGTGCCCACATGTATCTGTTTGTGGAGAAGAAAAGCTTCCCAAATTTTGTCTTCGCAATCTGAGTTTTAACAATCAAGCACTGTGCAGAAACAAAAACCTGTTTTTAAAAAACAGGATTCTAAGTTGAGTATATTTTCTCAGAGCGGATAAAAGCAGACATCAAAGGTTCGGGCTTTTATTTAACTCTTAGGAATCTCCCAGAGCTGTCTGTCTCCTGTGCCTCTTCCTTTGCCCGCCACTCCCCACCCCAGCGAGTCAATAACATGAAGGATATAGCACAAGTCATATTATCACGTACCAAAAGCCACAGGTTTCCTAATCACAACACCAAATTCAATTAGTTAGGTAAAATTTGACTATTTTCCCACCAAAAAAAAAAAAAATCCAGAACAATAAATCTTGATGCCTCAACACACCTTTCCTAATGGTTTCCTAAAACACACAAATCCAAACATCTTAGGTGAAAAAACAGTGCAGAGAGGCACAGACGGCCTCTCCTCAGTTCTTAGAGAAGAGGTACCAGAGTAAAAGGGGAGATGTTGAGCCAGTGAAATGTTAAAACATGAAAAGAACAAAGACATCTGCTTTCTGAGCAAGGAGATCAGGTTTTGCTTCTGCTCATTAAAATTCCATTTTGTGGGAGCTGTGTATCAAAGTGCTGACCTTTTTTTCTCTGGGATGCTAGTTCAAGCCTTACATCCAGCCTTGAGGGATGTAGATTTCTTGATTTGAACATCCAGCCAAATGGACAACAGGCTCTGGTATAAAGACAGGGTCTGGCATTTGGTAGAATCAGAAGTGTCTGTGTCTCTGAGCCACCAGGGACAGCAGGCAGAACCCACATTATCTGTGGCTTGTCCTGGGGCAGTGGGACTCCACTTGAGGCATAAGTGACCATGTGCTGCTGCTCACGAGCATTTTTTTTTTTTTGCCTTAAGAGGAGGATTCCCACAAGTTATTCTAAGGTACAAATATTCATTGGAATATTAAAATGTCTCCTTTTTGTGCATGTGTTATACTGAAACACAGGCTCCTCCGAAACCAGGAGCTAATTCCTTATTGTGCATCTTTCCCTTTGGATTCAGAGTTCTCTTTCAAGTTAAAGAAGGAATTTCCATGTCAGCAGGAGTAATATAAACAGTACCGAAAGGCTTAAAAATGTCACTGCTTTGCTTTGGCTACACAATGGCGCTTGGTCACATGCAGGGTTCCAGGTGTGTTTAAAGTTGTCTGCATTATACAAAACAACACAAAGAAAAGAACAGATGTTAATTGTTTCTTGGACATCCTATCTTGTAGATCACACACTACTAGAAAATAGAGGATGGTCATATTATATCATATATATATAATTATACATAAAATATATTATAAACATATAATGTATGCCATCATATTATATTATGTTTTAAACAATGCTCAGTTCATTCAAATATTCACCATAGAGGGAGAGGAAAGGAACAAAACTAACATTTGTCAGGCAAATTACACAGACCAAATGTGAGACAGTTATTATTAAATACTACTTTACAGATAAAAAAACTGAGGCTCAGGGAAATTAAGTACATTGTCCAATGTTACACATCAGTACGTGGTAGATGTAAGAAAGGACTCTCCTTTTCCTGCTGCTGCTGGGACTACCTGCTGGGTATTATAGTTGTTTCACACCCCATCATAGCTCCTGGAAATCTGTGCTTCCTCCAGCATTTCTTTCCATATAAGCGATTCTCATACTCGTACTGTTTAAGTGTGATGCACTCAGAAAACACCTATTGAGTGCTTACTATGTACCAGGCCGGTGCCAGCTGAGGTTTCACAAAGCTCAAGGATGACTCAACTCAGGAGCTGCTTTCTTGAAAACTCATTTGTGGATCTGAGACTAAGATAATGAGTCAAGTTAGAAATTATAAAACAAAAAGCCACAGGGCAAAGGCAATTTCCAGCTTAGGATACCATCAAAACACTGTGGGGACCACTGTCTGATATCACCAAGCCTCACACCTCTAATATGCTGTTGTTGGGATGGAAAAGGCACGGACTGATGGAATTTGTATCTTTTTTCAGTGTTACTGAGGTATCACTGACAAATGGAATTGTAAGATATTTAAAGTGTACTTTGTTATGATGTGATATACACCATAAAAGGATTTCTCCCATCTAGTTAATTAACACATCTATCGCCACACGTATTTATCCTTTGGGAATTTGTAAACGTACAGTCAAGGTGCTAATGCCTAGAAGTGGAGAAAGGACCTCAGAGTTAAGAAAATGATAGAAGAACCACACCTCCCAACAGGCAACTGCCAGGACAAGATGTGGGTCCCAGACGTGAGCAGGTCACGGGGCTGGCAAGCGTGCTGACGCCATTCCCCGTCTCGTAGTTTTCCAATTATACTTAGGGTTTTGTTCTTTCTGGCTCTGGTATTCTACATCTATTTTATATAGAAATCAATGTGAAAATAAGACCGGTTTTACAGAAATTTATTTTACATTCATGTTTACTTGACAGTAGATTGTCATTGATGCAAGGTAGACCCACATTGCTGTTTCTGTTATGGCTGGCTATGACATGACTGTTTACGGGGCAGTTGGTAACTTTAAAAACAGTCTCTTTAAGAGAAAATAATGAAAACTTTCTACATATATTCCTTTACATAAGGAGCTTGTGTCAGGGGTGGTAACAATGATTAAAGAATGCTATAATGAATTTAGCATATTAAAAGACCATTTAGAGACCTGAAATAGTAATCTGGTACATTCATATAAGTCTCGTTTCAGTAAACATTTATGGGTATCTCTAGGGAAAAGGTATTAAAAACATTTGTACTAAAAGGAACTTGACTATAATGAATATAGTTGGCATGGGCTGAATAATGTTTTCCCCTAAATTCATATATTGAAGCCATAATCTCCAATGTGGCCAGCTTTTAGGAGGTGACAAAGGTTAAATGAGGTCATATGGGTGGGGCCCTAATCATAGGATTGGTAGCCTTATTAAAAGAGAAAGGGCATGCATCCAGAAAATGCTATGAGAGCACGTAGCAAGAATGTAGCTGTCTGCGAGCCAGCGATAGGTTCCTCACTAGAATCCTACCATACTGTCACCTTGATCTTGGACTTCTAGTCTCCAGACCTATGAGAAAATAAATTTCTGTTGTTTAAGCCACCCAGTCTATGATATTTTGTCATGGTAGTCCAAATTGACTCTAACATTAGTTTATAGAGATTCTGGTCAGGGAAAATGCTTAGGTCATGAAAACCTGTAATGTTAATTTCACACAAAAATCATTATAAGTAGACTCTTGGCTCTTTATTTTATATATAATTTATATAAATAATTTTTACTATACCGACATAAAGCTATAAGTATGATAGACTAATAATAGAAAGTTGCATTTAGTTGCAGAAATCAACAATGCTTAGGATTGTTTTTGAAATTTTTTTTTCAAGTAATTGCACCTCTTCTGGGTCTTACAATACTGAAATATTTGTATTGGTTTTCTGTGCATTTCAAGTACTTAGAGACTATACTGCTTCACTGCCTTAGCTCTCCATACAAAGCAGAGCTACACATGTCTGTGAAAACCAACTATTCTGATGAAATGGGGAAGCTGGTCCTCAATGATCTTGGGATAAACAACTTGGTTTACCACTGGCTTTAGTCCTCAGGTGCTTTGCTGACCTTCTACTTTCATTTCACAGTTGGTCACTAAGTCTCGGTGAAAAGGACCAGTGTACACCATTTGTCCACGGAGCTCACATTCCATTAAGGGCTCCAAGGAAATGCTTCTGCTTTTATCCCCATATGCCTGTTTAATACATGTGAACCAAAAGAGATTGTGGATTTTTATGGTTTGGTAACATACTTGCACAATAACTCATGTCATAAAAATTCTTCAGAGAATTTCTAGATGGTATCCTTCAAAGTAGAGCAGTTCAGCATGTGAAATTTGCTAGGGTCAAATTTGCTAGGTTTACTCTAAGTGACAGTCTACATTCATGCAATAAAAGCAGTGGTGCTTGGCTGTACATTCTGGCTTCTGCTGTGGTCCGATTCAGGAACAGAGTGAAAGGGCTGGGGTAGGAGAGCTGTGAGTAATCTTGTGAGATAAAGACATTAGTAAAGAAGAAAATTAAATTCTGGTATTTTCTACTGACTTCCTAAAGTAAATATATATATATATATATATATATATGCATATATATATATATGAAAAATAAGATTGGAGTTTCCTTTCTCTTTCTGATCTAGTTCAATGGCTATCCTGACCAGAAGAGAATTCATTGCCACATTGCCATCAGTAACTGGCTACTTTATTATTTGAATTTCCTGGATCAAACAATGCTTTAATCAAAATCTCAGTGAGATTTCATAAGAATCATGGGACTAAAGTTGTCTATAGAGAAGTATAACACAAATGCGAAGATAAAGTCTAAAGGGACTAGCTTGAATGTAAAATCAGATATGTCAATGATTTAAAGAAGGCAGACAATGTATCTAAACTGTGACACTATTGGGCTTACCATCTCCATGTCTCTGACCCACCATATGAGGCAGTAAAAATGATACGCTCAACTATTCTGTTTTAGCTATTTGACTGATAAGTCAATCACTGTGATGACTTTTTTTTCCTTTAAATTTTTGATTAAACATTTTAAAATTTTCTCAAATTTGCTTAAAAATATTCTAAAGATATAGTTCTGTTTGTTTTGAAGTCAAGGTTTTTTACTAGAATAATGCATCATGGATGTTAAAGGGCAAATTAGATTCACTACATAAACTGTCACTAACTGTTCAATTTTTCAGGAACAAATCTATTCTATAAATTTTGAGGTGCCTGGATACTTGGTTATGGGTAAATATATTCTGAGGTGCCCACATGCTCTTATAATTATCAAGCAGGGAGGAATCATTTCATGGAGCTAACAATGCCACCATATAAATTTCCCAAGGTAGAAGGTAGTATCACAAGATTTTGCCCAAACATAATCTTTCCTTTCCCTCTTATCCAGAGTACTATCATTGCATGGATTGTCCCCTTTCTTGAGTTCTTTAGTGAAGTCGGGGGCCAGTAAATGACATCCCAGAACTTGCCGGAGAATGGCGGAGCTTGAGATTCTGCTTTTTTCTAAGCAGCACATAGTGGAAGCCTGCAAGGCAGGTCTAACTTACTCTTCATTTTGTCTGGGGCTATTTGGCACAGGATGTCTCGGAACATCACACATCTTCTTTAGCTTTACAGGATGTATCACCTAACACACAGATGGAATCACCAGATAAAGTATTTTCGGTGACTCAGGGCCACGTGGTTTACTGAAGTTGTATAATAGCCATAACATTGTACATCCTACAAGGGATTCACTGTAACAATAATCTAGGTTATGCATGATCTATTCAAATGCACTGATGTGCAAATTCACAGTAATTCCAAAAGAAATTTGCAGCTGGCCATATTGATAATTCACTCACTAGAAACCCTGAATCAATAGTCTCAGTCTAATTCTAATGTGCACAATGATCCATTTACCCACTCTTTGACTTAAGCAGCTAAAGATATGTTAGAACAAAAATAATTTGAAAATGGATACATTTTACCATTCAATGCCTTTGATGAATGACAGTCTACCTCTCAATGACTATTGACTTATTAAAATTCTATTTAGTCTACAGAATTTATAGTGACCTCTGCTAAAAAGCCCCCTAATACCTTCAGTCACAACTATCACCTCCCTATTAGTACTTCTCAACCTTCTATGTCAAATGCATCCAAAATGTCAACGACAGTGGTATGAAGGGGCAAACATATTGATTAAACTCCAAGTCTGATTGTTCACTTGGCCCTCTGCCTGATTTCTTTTAAGGGCTGAGCATGTTCACTAATACTTATTTTCATTACTAGAATAGTATTTTTTTAGCTGTCCAGAATCCCAAGAGTATAAGATGACCAACTTCATAATGGAGAAATTTTCCATTTGTTTCTACCACACACTCTGTCCTAATAAAGGGCAGAAGTCCCTAAAAATTTAAGAAAGATGAATCCCCTATTATAACTATTCTTTAGACATAACTTAGAGTCTGAGTAAACACCAATCTCCTCATGAATGTTAGTAGCCTAAAAAAAGTGAGGAAGTATTATGTCACCTGAGATCACCTTAGAAATCACAGGGTACAGGCTCAGGATCAACAGCTAATATCCTATTTCTAGGTTCTCATTTTAGGCCCTGTTTCATTCTTTCTTTTTTCTCTTATGTCTTTTTCTTTTTCTCTTCTTCATTCACCCTTTGGTCTGCATCCTGCATTTATTCATGTAGTGAACGAAGTGCTGATGGCCGTGGGGATGGTGTGGTTGTGGTAATATGTGTGCACTGTACTTCACAGCCAACGTTTTCAGCATTCCTGTTCTGAATGTCTGTATGTAAAAACTGCCCTGGGCAGTAAAACAACTACAGATATGGTTACACATCTGACTCACAGATATGTAATGATTACTGACAAATTTTGAAGACCAAGTATGGCTCCAAGTTTGTGTAGGCTAGTGCAAATTTAGTGTGGCTAAACATTGGGGGTAGATTCTTTTCACCTCCAATGAGACTTGTTCATTTTAGCCTTGACCTTTTCCAACAAGTAAGATTTGTTTTACTATCTTGCTTGGGGGTTTCTCCTTAGTAATAAGATGACCTACTTTAATTTCTACTTAAATGCTTCACACGCTGGAGACTGAGTTCCCCTAAAGGACTGAGCCCCTAAAGACTCAAATTGGCCTCTGAACCCTAATGGAAGACTTTTATCCCAAAGCAAATAAAAAATATATTACGGGTTTTACAAACACGACCTTAAGCCTTTATGATTTTCTGTATGTTCCTTTTATTCTCATTATAAGTCATAGCTCTTTCTTAAGACATTTGCTGCTCTTCTCCTTACAAGATCTTGTTCTCCTTTCCTGGTTCTTTTCTGCCATGACAGGCACCTTTCATGAAAGGTGTATAGCCAATAATATTTGCCATTCCCTAAAAATCACACAGACATGGCCTAATGGCACATGGATGTGACCTACTCTGCAGGTCCAATGTCTTGCATGTTGGCTCAGGTCTCCACAGTCTTATCAACCTCCTTAATTCCACTTGAGCTAGTAAGACCAAGACAACATAATGGTGAATGACCAGCATTATTAGCAATACTCTATAATGCAGTGAATCCAGCTCTTTTGCATAATCTCATTCAGGTATAAGTAACGCACCCTCACAGAATGAACAGAAAAAACTCTTCCTTCACCTCTTTGAAAAACACAAACCTTCCTTTAATTGAGCTCCCTTAGTACACTGAACTATGTTATCACATTAAAATTTTCAGTAACGTGATATGACATAAAATATTCATTTTGAAGAGGATAAAAATCATTGTCCCAAAAGGCTTACTACATAGAATAAAATCTATGGGTTCTGTTGCAAATCATTTATGCTTGCCTCTTCGGGCTGAAATATTTTGGCTTACAGAGACACAAATAAGAGAATGGTGGGTATAGTATAGCAGGTTATCCAGCAACTTTTCAAAGGAAACACATTACTAATACCCCCTTCTGACATGTGAGAAAGTTTGCATGAATTATACGAAATAATATATAGGCTTAAATACTCAGGTACAGATAGATGCCAAGCAGAAGGAGCACTTGAGTGTTGGAGGACATGGACTACAACATTAAGACCCTTTCGACTACTTTTCCACATGGGACAGTTGGCAAAATGATGGCTGACATAGTAAGCAGCTGAAGTGGCTTAAAGAGAACCAATCCTTTCACATCTCTCCCTAGAGTCCTTCCAGGGTCCTCATGGGAAAGGGAGTCAGGTATCATCGAAGTCCCAGGTAAAGCACCAGACAGGGAGCAGGGGTGTCTGAGCTATAGAGACAGATTCCTGGCTTCATTAAGAGATGTGGGAAAGGAGACTTCCAAAGCCAGAGGGCTTTACTGAAACCCCCAAAAGAAGAGAGATAGGAAGGAGAAACAGATGCATCAGGTGGATGGACCACTTATAAGACTAGGGCACCTTGACTGAAATTATTGCTAGGAGTACACTCTATAGCTTTTACCAGGCTGGGACTTGCATCAGTTCTTGAGAAGTGCTCAGCAGGAGGACTATCTTGCCAGAGGCCATAGCTCACTGCTGGAAAGACCCAGCACGGTGGAGGATCCGCTCTTAATTCCACCACCTAGTCATCCTCAATATGAGAGGCAAGACTCTGTCAGAAAGTCTCTGGTCAGATCCAGCAGGATTCTAAGATTTGGGGCAATGCTAGAGAAGATAGGACAATTATGACTTTGTCTCCTCAATTCTTTCAGTGAAGCTAAGAAGCCTATGTGGCCAGAGCTGAACAAGCCCCACGCCGAACTTGGAAATGAAAACACTTCAAAGCCTTTGAGAGGCAGCGTGGTGCAGTGAAAAAGAACACATGAGCTTTGGACTCAAACAGACCTGAGCTAGAATTCTCGATTTACAACTTCGCTGTTTTCTCATATGAAAATGTAAAGAATCATATTGACTCATTTTTATTCTACCCAATAGAGATGTTGAGATGGTTGTGATTAGAGTTAATGCATGTAAAAGTACCATCATATAGTAAGTATTGGCTATTATTTGATTTGAGATGCTCATTTAGAAAGAGTGTCTGCTAATAAGAGTGTGTTTTACCTGATCATAAGGAGAAAAACACACTTGAAGAAAGTGGGATAATCTCCTAAAGGCAGTAAAACTAAATAAGTTAGATATGAACTTAAAGAGACAAGCAAGAAAAGGACTCAATCAATATTCATGGGTGAAATAAGATTTCATCCTGGTCATAAATGTTCCTCTTTAAAATTTTAATAAATAAAAATTGGGAAAAAATATTTGTAAGGGAGAAAAAGACTATTTATTTATCTTAAGGAATTGAAGAAGTTATCAGAAACACCTTAAGGGAATACAGGGTGGGACATTTGGGCAAGAAAGTGATGTTGAGATGATGAGAAAGATAAAAACAAAGTGACAAAAATGATGTTAGTTTCATAAGCATGGTCATTTAAAAATGAGAACTATTCTAGGATGTGTTTATTATATACTATTCTTATCAGTGACAGATAGCATTTATTGAGGCAGTTTCTCTCTGTTTTGGATCCTGGGAGAAGGACTTTAAATTGAATAACCCAGTTTAATCCTCACTTCCTAACTCTGATGTATTTACTATTGCCATGTCTGTTTGAGATGAGGAAACGGAGATCATAAAGCTAGTAAGTGGTAGAGCGGAAACTTGAATGCACCTTGCTTTACTAGATACTGACTCTGTGGACTCGAACCCTATTTTTTCATAGCAGGGATTCTTAACTTTTTTTGCTATCATTTGCTTCCCTATAGATCTGAGTTCCCTAGGCAGAAGGCAGAGAGGTAGAACTTAGGATGATATCTAGAGCAGAGGCAGGGCAAGGAGATGATTGCTGTCTACTTAAGTGTGACCTCTGTCAACCAAGACATTGTGATAGGACTTGACCATGCTAAGTATAGGTTAAATCATACCTTGGTAGATTATAATCTACTAGGTAAATCCCATTCCACAAGGGCAATGTTTTACATAGGTTGATTCCTAGGCAATTCTTTCCCTTCTTAACCCAAATAATATACATGCAGTAAAAAAATACTGTGGCAAATACCTAGAAAAATAATTCTGTGGGCAAAAGGCTTTGGAATTAGACATCTAACAGCCCCAGAAAAGTCAGTTGCATTTAAATATTTATTCAGGCTAACATGTAATTGACTGATATAAAAATCTTTAGGAATTTGAAGCAAGAATGCACAAAGTTCCAGGTATAAAAGCATTGAAGATAGTAAAAGTAATCTATTTTTATTAGTAAGTTTCTATTAAACATATTAATTTTGTAATGGTTTTATACTAGTTTTGTATTTTCCTACTGCTCTTCAAGTAAAATAAGAAACAGATGAAAGTGGGCATGGACTAGAGGGAAAATGGTCTGAGCTTCCTCAAACTCAGTTTGTATCCAGATGAGAACTGGGGTAGTGAGGACGAGATGAAGGGAGAAGGGAACCAACACGTACTGAGGGTCTATCTTCATCAGCAGCATACCGTACCTCAGTTAACTACTTCCTATAAGTACACAGCACTGGTCTGCTCATCCATCAGTGTGGGGATGGGAAGGCACATCTCGGGGAGGTAGAAAAGAGAAGAGAAAATGTCTGACACTGAAGTCTTTTATCCACTTGACAATTTTGCCTGAGTCCCTTTCTGTTTACCTTCAAATAACCCCTGTCCCCTGAGGTATATAAGATATCAAGGTTGCTGGCTGCCTTGTGCACAGCAAGCAGAGGTCACGGTATCCTTGGGAGTGTCTCCCACTCTCTATGGCTCAGCCCAAGGTCAACACTTCCTTCACACTGTGTGAGTGAGTGAGTGTGTGTGTGTGTGTGTGTGCGCACATGCACATCGCTCAGTTCTTTTTTCACCTAGGACAACTAATTGACTCAATATTTTTTAAAGCGAAATGCCTGTAAATGGGAGCCATCAACTGAATTTTAGAATTCTGTTAGCTTCTTTTTTATTCAGCACTGTTTAAATCCGAAATAAATTCAGTTCTGGAGTTTGGTGCTTTACTGTAAGAAGAATTTATAGAAGGTTCAAAAGGGAGCTGAAAAAATGATTAGATAATTGAAAAGTAAGACTTTTAAGGAATGGTTAAACGTACTGGATTATTCAGCCTGGAGGAGCCCTGGGGGTGATGTGAGCACATGCAAGGTGCATCCACAGAGGCTGGCAACCAGTCTTTCTGTTTCATGAAGGGCAAATGCAGTGTGCAGAATCTGGGTAGGGAAGGAAGAATTTCCTGACAGTGAAGACTACTAAGAAAAGAAATTGGTGACTGAGGAAATGTGCATCGCCTCCTGATCTCACATTCTGGAAGGCCAGATATACACTGCTGAGAAGGATGGCTTAAGAATGACCCTGTCTAAACTTAGAGACAGACAGACAGAGACAGAGACAAACAGACTGAAGGACACTAAATGATACCTCACTTTGTGATTCTGTTGTAGTCTAAGGTTGTCAGGAGAAAGCCATGAAGAGTTTCTGGCCAAGAAAACCGAAATTTGAAGATAAATATGTATATGCTTCTATACTAACTTCATCATGACACAAAGCACACTCTTCAGACAAACATAGTTCAGGGTGAAAGTCAAATGAATGGCTGCTACAAAGGGCACTGTCTGCAAAGGGCTCTAACCTGCCTCAGTAAGATATTTATAATGCTGCTACAAAGGAAAAGAAATTAATCTGCAGAAGCAAAAAGCTAAACCAATTCACTCCAGTGAGTGGGCAGATATACACATCCCCACAGGCGTTTGTGTGGCTGGCAAGAGGGAAACTACTGCAGATCTGACCCGAATCCAAGAAGCAATTCAAGAAGATTCTCAGTCACTCCAAGTAGGCATCGGAGGGTCTTATGCACCAAGCAACAAAATCTCATAGCGTTTGTATGGATGACCCTTTTGTTAAAAGAATTTCCACAGATTTTACGGACTCATTCCCACATCATCCTTGAGTTGTTTATGCTTTTCCCATTTCAAAGACAGGGGCACTGAGCCGCTGAGAGTCTCTTTCCCTGTATGACGAAGCGAGCCAGTGTTCACGATCATGTGCTGTGTGTGAAGCTGAAAAATGTGTAACCTGTGGACAATGATCAGCGATGGTTCAGATATCTTAATTATCCAACTATGTAAGAACCAGGTCTCTATCCAACCCCAGCCTGTCATAGCATCAACTGCTCTTGCCAATATTACAGCTTTAAGCAGCATTTACTCTGTTGGTGAACACAGCGGGTGGTAAAATGATTTAGCATCATGAATAAACACATATGCTTGCTTGGGTCCAAATTTTAGAAGTGACAAACCCATTTTCTGGCCCATGATTTAATGGACTAGAAACAAACTAAGAGGTACGTAATTTAGTATGCATGAGCAAATAACTCTCTTCGCAGCAAGTGAACTTTTTGATATCAAGTGCTGCACTTAGAACTGCCGGTTACAGGTTGTGCATCCCTATTGCTAACGTGTACATACACACACGCACACACATATATACATACACGTCTACACATACACTTCTAAACATACCCCAATAGCGTTTCTTTCATGCCTTGAAACATAGTTGAGTATAGCACGGGTTAATAATGGACACGTAATACCATAAAGTAAAGAAGGAAACTAGGCTAGGATGAAAAAGTAAAACACATTAAATAAGAGGTTAATAAAGAGATGCTACTCTAGGCAGTAACAAAAAGAATTGCCAATAGATCATCTCTTTAAAAATAAAAACTCTGCAACTTCTATCTTGTTTCCTTAGCTTGCGAGTGGTATCCTCTATTCTGTATGCTTCCCCCGACAGACACACGTCATTTTGCTTTTAGTCTTGTTCCCATTTTATGTTTACATTTTATTTTCTCATTCCATCTCTCAAATCCCCCTGCTTCTAGTTTCCAGCTCGATGTTTACAGAGACCTTTACTAGAATCAGGGAGGTTGAAGAGACCCCATTTTTCCCCTTCCTCTTGTAATGCCCATTCTTTATTCCCCCCTCTTCCCAGAGAATAGATAAGTTTACCCAGAAAATAAAAAGCTAATACAACCTTTTGCTCATCAACAAAAGTATGTCTTGTTGTAGCCAGGAATAAGTTAATAAAACAGGGAAAAGGCTTAGTGGCTTAAAAATAGGCTCCTTGGGGTTATGAAGGAACAATGTTGTTTTTTCTTCCCAGCGTGCAAGGATTTAATTAAGTGATAACAGTCACCTTGGGGTGGCTGCACAAGGCAATAATATCTAGGTGAAGAAAAATGCTGAAGAGAGTTGAGTACAGTCAATTTATCTTCAGAGAAGGCAATAAATGAACAAAGCATAGGTATTGGGCTGATTGTTTTGCAATGTTTCCATTACTGATAAGCATCAGAAAAAAAAAAAAGGATAGATTTGGTATTTTCAGTTTCTGAAATGTATTAAATACAGAAAAAGGAAATGAAAAAATTGCTGTGAGGTCACATCCTCACGTTCTAATTACAAACAGTTTGGTGATTATTCAAGCTAAACATAGAACAGGAGAATTTTCCTATTGACACAAAAGGATGGGAACACAGCTGAGTTGCGTATTGATAAGCAAACATACAAAACTTGGAAATTTTTGTTCTGCCTGAAAGAAGGAAAGAAACTGGAAAGAGATAAGGGCAGAGAGAGGCTGCATTAGAGATCAGTCTCAGAAGGAGTGAATTCTTTCTGCCCTAAGGACAAATTCTGGGGACTCTTTGAGAAGTTTAGGGGAACTGCTATGATAAATATTATGACCAAGCATGAAAAACATCCTGAAAAACAACCAAAGACAAACCCCAAGACAGTGACATTATCAGCACTGTGTAATATTAAGAAATAACAGTGAGGTTAGAATAAAATCATTGGAAACTCAGACCCACAGAGAATGTTAATAACAGAATCACATTGTTTTTATGCTCAGAGAAAAGGCTGAGGCAAGGTTTGAATGAAATGTATGTGAATACTTGGCTGATAAAGCCAATCGGTTACTTTTGCTTCTTTCTTATTATGAGGTTTGGGGGTTTCGTGGACTGGTAAAAAACTGAGAATCATTCATTTTTCTAGAAACAAAAATAACAGCAACACAAACCCCCTGTTGCATTGCTCTCGTCTTTCATCGGTGGATCTCAAAGCACCCTGCAAAACTAACTCTAACACTGCCTCTACTTGACATAAGGAAAATGAGGCACTGAGGTTAAATGTAACTAAGGCCACATAATCTGTTCACCTCAGTTTTGATCCCTAATTCCCACACTTTTTTGCCTACTTAATTGCCTTCTTGGAGACTATGTCGTCTCCCTCTCACGAGTTCCAATTTCCATGGTGAACAAGAAAAATTCTGCCCTCAATCCCTGTCCTTCACTTCCCAAGAGGTGGCTCCAGACATACTCTTCCTTCAGTGAAAAGTGGATCCCACAGGACAGCAGGGCTGGGACTTCTGCTTTCCGCTGCATCAGCCCACTCATAGAGCATCCTTGGGAATCTGTAGGAGCAAGCCAGCAGGGAACAGGGAAGGGCTCCTTCCCCTATACAATCTCTTTCCTCACCCATCTCTCGTTCACTCTCACTCTCTCACTCCCCAACCCTCTGTGGCATACACAAAGAATAAGAGTCAGCTAGATAGGTACTTGAGAGGTTGCCTGAATAAGGACAATAGTAAACATCTCAAGATCAAATAAAAGAAAAACTCACAAATGCTGTTACAGAAATTCTATTATCTTATGTGAATCATTGACAGATTTTTAAATTACAAAATATTGGGGTGGGTAAGGCTCAACGAGTTATTGAAGAAAAAATATAATTTCTCACAATTATGGAAAGTAGAGTTAAATTGTCTTAAGATTGCATTATAAGGGAATAATTTTGAAATTGATGTTTCCCAAGTTACTAAATGAAGTACTAAATGTCTTATTTTATACAAGCTTCCCAGTGTGTAATTAGAGGCAGTATTTAGGAAAATTGGAATACCACTCTCCTAGGTTTTGGCATTTTTTCCAAATACTTGTCAATGCTTTCTAATAATAAAAATAAAGATAATTCTTATAGGTCCTATGTCAAGGTTTAGGTGACAAGTCCCTCTGTGATAGCAGATTTTAATACCAGATGACTTGGAGTTTCCTGTTGACAGCTGTCCAAGACTGACTACTGTAAGAGCCAAACAGTGGAAGGAATTACTTACTTTTCTGTTCCAAAGAGATTTGCAAAATGCTGAATACAAGGATGTTGGAGTTTCATCACATTTTGTTTTGAACACTCCTGGGCTAACAGCACAATAGAGCAGGCCTGACTTTAATACCTCTGAGCAAAGTGAGATTCTCCAGATCCTTTTGGTTGTACATTATTAGTTTTGTGGGTTTTGTTTTTTTGTTTTTTTTGTTTTTTTTTTTGCTGTGTGGCCTTTAATCATGAGGTCCTTCTAGACATTGGGGCTAACAAGCCTCCTGTGGACCTAATATCTAGGGTCTTTAAGAAACGATAGAATGGGATGAGGACAACTGGTTAGTACCCGTGAGACTACACAAATACCCAAGAGTTTCTTTTTTGATTGTCCAAAACAGTTCAGAAGAAATTCATTTCTGGGTGTTCAAGCGAAAACTGGTCTGCACTGGCTTATGGTCTGTGCCACCACAAAGAGAAGTTAGGTTGTTGAGCAAGGAAGCTTAAACCTTTCTTAGTGGTTAAAAGCTATGTTAACCACCTGGCTGAGGCTAAAAGCCAACTCAAGATTCTACCCTTGCACCCTAAGTTTTCCTCTTCTGTGTTGGCACCTCTCCAGAGTTCTCCCCCGAGCATGAGTATATTGTTCACTCAGAAGATCACCACTCTTCCTGTCCAGTGTCAAGTGGGTCCCCACTGTCTGGCAGCATTGACTTAACAGTGGAGTTCTGGGGATTGGGTATAATTGGCTGAGGAATTAGGAAATTAATTAATTACTTGGTCTGACTGAGAGAGGTAATGCCCATAAGATGTAATCAGGGTCAGATTTTCCTTCATGCTTATCTTTCTCAACTATATCATGGTCATCACCCACGATGGCTCTCCCAATGTGAGACATTAAAATACGGCTGACAATCTTATTGGCAAATAGATTTAATATTCAAAGAGGCTTTGGTTTGAATATAAGGAAACTCTAATTCTGACTAGCGTCCATTAATCTCTGAACTAGCCATGTTCTTAAACAACTGGCCAGTTAAAAGCTTATGCCTGTGTTGAAAGCTCTATTTACCACTTTACTGTTCACAATAATACACCCTTGGAGCTTCTGTCTGTTTGAGCATGTCAAAGTGAAACAATGATCTGTTTAAGTTTTATCCTCAAAAGTGAATTGGTTGGCACATTCTAATGTGCCCTAAATTAGGGCAGCTGCCATCAGTTAAACACACAAACGATTAAACAAAGAACAGAAGTATTAAAGTAGGCAAATTCTACTCATTTATTGATCTTAAGCAAGCAGGAGAAATAAATTTCATTTATTTTAGCCACAGAAGGTTAAATTTTCCTTCCAGTGGCACAGACACACTGTCTATGTGGAGTGGGGAGATATGCACCATCATATTTACTCACTATTCCTGTCATATATATTAATTTCCAATTCATGCTCATTACGACCATGTGAAATAGTTCTAGGGCTTTCGTTGTTTTTCATAATATAGCCATACCACTGATGTATGAAAATAGCTCAGGAAAAAATAGCCTGGTAATTGGATAGACAGTCAGGGAAACGTACGCCAATTTCTTTTTCGAATAGAAGGGTAACTGCATTTTCCAGACATCGTGTGAGCAACACACACCCAATATCTTAGCCAAACCTTCGGCTCTATCTTTCAGTCAGGATTCTAATCCGCTATATTGTTTTATTGGCAAAACCAGAAAGAAATGGCTACATCTTTTATTTATTATGAATTGTTATCCTTTACCATATCTGAAAGTAGAATTTTAAAAGTGTAACAGCAGGAGCCTCAAAAGCAACAAATGGCTTATAAAATGACAATGAGAAGCAGTGTCCAAACTGACAACATCCAAAGCCTGCATTACAGTCTTAGTTTTATCCTTGGCGCTTAGCCTTGAATCTCCCATTAGTGTTGATGGGAGCTGTAAAGCTAAAGCCCATGCATCAAGTTGAAGAAACACTCCTTAGTATTAGCTATGACTCCAACGTTATAACACAAATCATGATAATATTTCCGTATCTCTGCATTTCATTGGGGAAAAAAAATACAATCTAGCACTCTACACACTTATAAATTATGACCCTATTCCTCTACTGTTTATGATTATTACCCTATTCTGTATAGAAAATAAAGATATTTTAATAACATTTCAAATAAAAGTTTTTAATAAATAGTAATTGCAGTTGTGTTGAGCCTATTGTTGAAGATTTTTATGAATTAAAATAGGAATTTACTATTATTATAACCTCAACAGAGATACAGATCAGTCTATCCACTTTATTTATAAACTAGATCTCTCTACATGTATTTTAAGTTTCCACTATTACTGTGGATCAGGAGCAGGGAGGTGAAGGGGAATACTCAGTTCTGCTCATCTCAGGTTTAATTATAACCTCTTATTAGCTCTAGTGTGAGTTAGCTCAGATGCTTTAAGAATTTGCATAATGAGGCGAAGGTCAGGAATCTGAGGCCTTAGGTGAGCAGTTTCACTGTGTCCTGTGGTCAAAGAGAGTATTCCTAACTCTGACAGTTGGCCTATAAACCTGTACCATCGGTCCCAGTGGGACAGGGCAGGGAAGTGTGGGTGGATCAGTGCACAACTATCGATGCTGATAGAAAAATAATCCCAAATCCCAAACTAAATGCCCTAAATAAGCAGATTTCTGTGAATGAAAGACAGCTTATTTATTATTACTATAACTTATGATAAGTACAAACATTTAAGTGCGTTCCAAGGACTTTCCAATAATGGCAAAATGTACTCTTTTAAATGTTAAGGGTAATTCATCTTCATTAAACTTACAGCATGCAAATAAACAAAAATAAGAAAATACAAATCATCCACAATCCAGAAATACATTCTGCATCTTAATTGGTTAATTCAATAAACACTTATTGAGCAACTACTATGTTGCTTAACTGACCTAGGCACTAGGTACTGAAGATAGTTATGAACTAGACAGATATAGTCTATTTTTGCCTAAAGCTTAAGAGTCTATATATGTACATCTTTAAAACACACACTCCATATTATTTGAATCTTCAGACTATTTTAGAATTCACTCAATGGTTTGCCAGATCTGAATCTGCTCTGTGCTTCCTCTAACAGCAGTTGCACTCAGGTGTCCTTTTTACTGCTTCTTATAAAACTAAATTTCATACTAGTCTTCAAGTAAATTTTGAGCCCATCAAGAAAAGCATATCCCTAAGGAAAATGCACTAGAATGATAGCGAAGAGAGTGCTTTCAAAATTACTGTGAGGTCCCCATCCAGATTTCTCTGAGTAGATGTGTAGGGTCATAACCATACATACATACATACACACATACTTCCCATTATAGAATTTGAGTAAATACTACATTTGGCTTTGCTTGTTGTATAAAAAAGGCTTAAATGGCATCTTTCTATAAAGATGGAGCATATAGGAAGAATGTTTTGCTCTGATTTAGTTTTAGTTCTTTACAAAATCTTTGAATCCTCTGAGAATAAGAGCAAGTTCTATTGCTATTACTGCTTACAAATATATTCATCTTATGACTAGTATTCTGTCCCATGGCTCTGAAAAAGCCACAGTACCTACCTGGAAGGAGGATTTCCTAGAGCTAAGGGAGATTTGCCCAAAGGCAGCGGTCATGGCAAAGAGGCCCCATCCCACTTTGCCCATAGGAGTCCTGCTTAGAGTGTGTTACAGAGCACATCCGGGTACCCAAAAAATCATTACAGAGTGTATACTATGTGGTCATGGCGGAAACTCCAGATACCTTTTATTTACTTATTTATTTTCAGAAAGAAAGGAAAATATACTTAGGTGTCTAGGTTAGGGGAGATTAAATTACCAAATAGAGATTTATAAAAAAGAAACTTACAGAAGATTCTAGCTATACATTTCCAAGAAGCAGCAGACACTTTCTCATTATGTACCACTGTAGACTTCTTACCTGAAGAGTGACAGGTAAGCCATGACTTGGAAATACTTGTCCACTCAAAACTGTATTCTAGTCACACTCCTGACTTTTGCACATGTTTCTACAATGCCCAACTCCTAGTGATTGTGTTATTAAAGGGATTTGGCCACAAAAGCCTGACTTCCAATATAAAGAAATAGACTATCGTTTTCAAGATAGGGTCCAGGACAGTACACAAACCGGGCTCATTCTGGAGTCAGTGTTAACTCTTCCTCTTGGGGCCATTTTGGCTGATGCTCCCAGCAGGCCATAGTTTGTAAACAGGAAAAGTACTGATACACAGAGCATTTTCTACTGCTCTGTGAAATAGTAAGTACCATACACAGCAGAAATTTGCAAGTGTTCCTATTAATTTGGTTAAGCTGGCCAATGATAGTTAACAGGCAGGCCGTAAATTCTCCCTGTAGATTTTATATTAGATTATGACACTGAATAAAATGAAATAAACAAATGTTCTTGTCATGGTATCTAGCTGAGTGAATAAAATGAGAAAAGACTTGATGACATTTTTAAGGTAAAGAGTATTATTATTTAAAAGAATAATATATAATATTATACAGGGGCAGAACATCATGCAAAATTTATTTGAGAACAAAGAGGTAGTCTCTTTAATTCATAGGTAAGTATTTGTTAAAAAATTCTGCATGAACTGAGTTATTTATAAAAACAATGAGAACTGATTATTTTCACACTCCCATTGGTATGGTTTATAAAAACAATGAGAATTGACTATTTTCACACTCCCATTGGTATGATTTTAGTTTCATATATATACATATACATGCACATACATATATATATACACACACACACGCATACATAGATATGTGAAATTCTGTAATTTTCTCTGGAATCTAACAATAAATCTTGGATATTTTTTCATGTCAGCACATATAGGATTACCACTTTTTTTTTTTTGAGTAGTATCATATACCATAATACATTTAACCATTTCCTTCTTTGAAGGTGGTTTTAATATTTGAGGCAAGTATAAGCAATACTACTATGGATTTCCTTTCAAATTTATGTGATGTAATATTCTTAAAAATGGAATTATTTGATCAATTTTAAAAGATGTTGCTCAAATTGCCTTTTATTTTTTGTCAAATTATTTATGAGAAGGTGTGAGAACTATGCAGTCTCATCGATGGTAAACTGATGTTACTTTCCCCACATTCTCACCAATTTTATATTATCAGTCTTTTCAATTTTGCCCAATTTGAGAGGCAAAAATTTTCAATGTTTTCATATATCATTTGGTTATCTATATTTATTTGGTGACATTCCTATGCATATCTTTTGACTATGGTTTAATGAGATGTTCGTTTTCTTTTTCATGAATGTTGGATCTCTTTATATAATTTGGATACTGATTCTTTGTTTTATGAGTAGTAAATATTCTTTATCAGCCTGTATTTTGTCTTTTAATTTTATTTATGGTATCTTTTATTGTACATAATTTAAAATTAAAAAAAAAAAATCACCCTTGTTAGTCTTTTATGACTGCTGGCTTTTTTCCCCCTTAGGAAGCCCTTCTCCATCATTAGAAAATAAAAATGCTTTCCTCTTTTTTTTTTTTTTTAATTGAAAGCTTATGGTTATGTTTATCATGCTTATTTCTGTAACTCTAAAAGAATTAAGAAGTGTTTAATGCATCATTGAGTTTCTGCATGAAAACTTACCCTTTGTAAAATCTGATTTTTTAAATAACTAAATATCACTTTTAAAGTCTACTTTAAAGTGCAAGCGTGGTTTTCTAGGACTATGGACCAAGAGAATTTGGGAACCAGCTTAGAAGGTGAGGATCCTTCTTCTTTTCCTGAAGTGGAATGAATAGATGTTGGTTTGTTACTCTGTTTTTAGGAAGGAAGAGTCTCCCACACTCCAGCAAAAGAACTTTTCTAAAGGAAAGGAGAGAATAATCAGTACTTTTAATATATATTATTCTCAGGACTGTCAGTAGGAGGGACTAGAAACTTGTGTGCAATTATTTTATTTACCACAGATTTTTGGTTATTAAGCAGTTTCATAGAAAGAGATGCCTTCCCGAGTCAGAGAGGCCTGCGTTCAAATCCTAGGTTCAGCTACATTGACCCTATGGGTTTGGGCAAGTCATTTATTTTCTTGAATTTTGGGTTCTTTTTATTTAGAATAGAGCTAACACCTATTCTCACAGGATTAAGTGAAGTGGCATAAAGAATTCACCCAGTACAGTCTGCCCCATTTCAAGAATGTGCTCTGTCTCTTATTTACCAACGTTCCCTCAACTCCTATCATGGCAGGTCTGAGAGAACTCCACAGAGGTTGTACATTTTCCCTGAAGACAAAGAATGTTCAACCTGTAATTAATAGTAAAGGTTGTCTACAGCTGCAACAGAGGCTAGAGACAGACCAAAGAAGGAATTAAGAATGTGCCAGAGATTTTCCTTAAAAAAGAACTGAACTTTTTAAAAGATCAAAAGATCTTTTAAATCTTTTTAAAATATTTAAAAATCAGAAATTCAATAATGGAGAGGAATTATAGTCAGAGCTGAATTTTACTCATGATTTGTATCGGCCATAACTAAATCTCTACAAGGCCCTGCATTAACAAAGATCATTGAAAACTGGATACATAGCTGAGGTTTTCTAACATTTACAAAGATAAATTAAGATTGAGAATACCACAAACAGCCCAATTAAAATAAACAGTATACTTGAGAGGCCAGTACTTCACTCACAAGGACATACACACGGCAAATAAACACAGCAAAAGATCACTAGCCATTAGCAAAATGTGAATTTAACTATAACGAGATATCACTATGCGCTCGCTAGAAGTGGCTAAAATTAAAAAAAAATACTGACAATTGCAAGTGCTGACAAAGATACAGAGCAATACTGTTGTTGGAAATGAAAAATGGTACAGCCACTTGGGGGAACAATTTGGCAGTTTCTTAGAAAGTTACACATCTGCCATATGACCCTGAAATCTTACTCTTAGGTATTTACCCTAGAGCAACAAAAATCTATGTTCATACAGAAACCTGTACATGAATGTTTATAGCAACTCTACTCATCTTTGCCAAAAAATAGAATCTACCCAAATGCCCTTCATTGGGTAAATGAATAAACAAATTGTGGTATAGGCAACAAAAAATGAATTACTGACATAAATTACTGATATGAATACCAAATGCATTACGCTGAGTGAAAGAAGCCAATCTCAAAAGGGTACTGATTATATGATTCTATTAATATGACATTCTCATAAAGACAAAAATACACTGAAGGAGAATAAAATAGTGGTTACTAGGGTTTGGAGGAAGGGGAGGGAGATTTAAAGGGACGGCAAGAGGGAGTTTTTATTTGGGGGGGGGTGGCACTTTTCTGTATCCAGATTGTAGTGGTGGTTACACAAATTTAAACAAGTGTTAAAATTCACAGACATGCACACAGATTCAATTTTACTGCATGTAAATTTTTTTTTTTTTTTAATTAAAGAAAAGAATGAAAGTACAATCTATCTTAAGACTCAAACTTCCATGACTGGACTGAATGAGTTCTATTACACACGGAATGGCCCAAGGCCAGCCTCTTCTTACTTCCGACTAAAAGATTGTCTTTCTCAAACACCTTCACATGCATGAATGAACAATAAAAAATAAAAAAATAGCAAACAGAACCCTCTTCTTCTGTTTGTTTTCACTGAAGCAATTTTGTCATCATCTACTAGTTAGAGTCACCGTGTTTTTATGCAGAGAACATTTTTTCATGCTTTCAGAGCATCTTGCAAGGAAACCACATGGAGCCCCTCGCCCCACTCTGATCGCCACGCTATTATCTGGAGCTACTGAACATCAGATCACCAGTAGCTAGCAGGTTGCCAGAGCTTTTGCTCTTTTAGCAATAGCTCAGTTACTACTATGATATAACCTCTATTTCCTCCAGACTCCCCCTTTTTTTTCTTTTTTCTTTTGGAAGAAATTGTCTTTAACCCTAGGACCCAATTTGAAGGCAATGGAAATAATTAAGACTGACATTTCTAGGGTTAAACGTCAAGTAGAAGGAAGAACTGAAAAAGGAAATTCCCCAGCTTCTTAGTAATGAAAAGCTGAGGGTATACCTTCTGTGGCTGTCTGTGAGATGCTTTCACATCCATGTGTCAAGGGTTTTTCAAACTGACAACTTGCAAATTTGAAATACAAAAATGCCCAAAGCGATATTTTAGTGGCTCAGGGAAACTCTTGTATGGGAAAAAGAATTCTAAAGTGAAACGTCTCTTGAAATCACACAGGGCCTGACCACGATACTCTAATTATGCTAATTGCTTCAATGCCCTTGCTTTATTTATGCTGAGCAGCTAAGATAAATAAAGGAAAATTGCTTTGGATCTAACTGTATTCATATCAGAATGCAAACTAGCCTGTGTTTGTTATGTGATTGCTGATCTGTTTACACTAAATTCTGCAGGTAATTGCAGTTTTGATTGCACATTTATTTCTAGCTGCACAGGTCCCAGGACTAGGTCTGTCTGTTTTTATAATTAAACCGTTTTGTAATATCTAAACTCACTAAAGAGCAAAATGATGCTTTAAGAATTTACATATTTTATGCATTAAATATAATACTTTGGTGAGCGGTGACAAAAAGGGAAAAAAAAGTATGTTTACCACTAAAAAAATTGGACAGCATGTATTAGATTTGAAGAAATTTGAGACATCTGTTCCAAGGCCTGTTTCCCGAATGGGACAGATGCCTGGTGCATCCCTGTAATCTGTGCTTCAACACACAATTTTTGAACTTTCAGCTGCAACTTTTATAATAGTAAAATATGTTAATAGAACATTATGTTAATAGAACATGCTGCTGCTTGGTGATTCCTACGACAATGGAATAGTATTCTGTACCCCAATGCAATGCTTGTGTTCTCTGTCCCTTGTTTAGAAGCTGAAACTTCATAGAGCTGACTTGGTCTTTGTTTTCCGTTCTAGGCCAGTTTTCTGTGGGTGTTCATGATGGCCATTGCCTTTGCTTAGAAGGCAGTTTTGACTGCAGATTTCTTTGAATTTCATCCATAGCAAATACTTACAGGGAAAAACATATACATTCAGAAAAAAATCTTTCTCCTATTTGGGATGCCCATTCCTTTAACAGCACAGTGGGACAGGAATTGATAATGTCACTACTGCAAATGTAGGATGCTGTTACCTGTGCATTGCTTCGTCACCCATCATCAAATTTGGAAATAGTAATTCAGTCTGTCCTACTTAATAAAAAAGTTAACATCAGTCTATACAGACTAGCCTGCAAAGATTCTTAACCTAGATTTTGCTCCTGAAAAATCCACTATTATGAACTTATTTTGTTTAAAATACCCGAGACATGTTCTCAATAAATACAGGCTAGTTTTGGCACCCAGATGGCATCTCTGGCCTTCTTCCTTTCATGGGGAAGATAAAGGAAGTTTAGAAATGTTAAGACACTCAAAGCACCTGGAGTAAACTAAGCTATCACAAGAAAAATGTAATGTCAGCAGATGGATATCATGGCATCATAGTGCTGGAGCGGAGGGATGAAGCATGGCCCGCAAAGACCCTCCACGGTCCTCCATCACTTAAAAAGAACATTTTTTAACCCAAATAGTAAATTATTCATATTTTACCTTGTATAGTTGTGTTGTTCTAAGTGGAGATGTAGGGAAACAGTGGACAGAGGAAGAACTCTAAAGTCAGACAGCTCTGGGTTTGGACGGAGGATGCTTCACATCAGCTATGTGACCTTGGAAAAACTTTAAAAAAATCATTTAACTACTCCGATCCTCTAATTCTTTAGTATCCCTACAAGGCTGTCGTGAGAATTAAATGACATGGTACATGACCATTATTCAGTAAGGTATGTGGACCTTGGTGATTATCAGTTGCTGTCATTGCTGTTGTTATATCCGAAGTTTAGAAATGTGACCAGTTTTGCAATGACATCAATCACCACATAGAACCTACGGTGGTTGTTTATTAAATTGCTAAAGGAGACACGGGTGTGTAACTACAACCTCCCTTGCTGGTCAACTGTGGAACTGCAACTTTCTCGCAGCCTGGTCCAGTGGCCACAGGAAAGAGCACTGGGTCAAGCGCGTACTTGCTGACAAAAGCATGAAAGATTTCTCAGAGGGCTTACTTAGAAAACGAAGCTTTGTCCACTTGGCGTCCTCCAAGTTTGCAGACACGTTAGGTCTACTGTTCCCTCCTCTCTGTTATGTCCTCACTTGAGCATAGTCTACAGTTGCATTTATCAGACTCCACAATTATTTATTAATGTTATTATATTTCCCACAAGACTGTGTGTGCCCTTCAGGCAGGAGTGGTGTCCTATTCTTCTTTTCATCCCCAGAGCATAGCATAAGCTTTTTTCACATAGCAGCTGTGGGGGGAATAAGTGAATACGGAATGAATATGAATCCTGGTAGCAAAGTTTGGGCAGATGTGGCTCAAATCCCAGCTGGGTGGGTATATTAAATTCTTGAGTTTCCACTCAATTCTTTCTGAATAATAATAATAAAAAGCTTAAATAAAAAAAGATGAGCAAGATAATCCCTTACCTTGTAGGGACAGTGTGAAGAATAAATGCCTCACTCATAATAGGGATTTTTTTTTTCCTTGAAGAGAAAAAAATCCTATTGAAAACAATTTGGGAATCAAAGAAAATAAGACATTGTTTATTAATGAAAAGTTGTAGCAGATTTTAAGGTCAAGATGTTAACTTTCCTATACTTAGGACAAGATGAAGAGCATCAGATTGCTTTTGGTTTCTACTGAAAGAGCCACAGACCCCAATTTTTGCCTCCCTCTGGCAGGCAGATCACCACCTAACAACTAAAAGTTCTTTAAAGCCCAGCATTGTTCAGAGGGAAGCACCAAATACTTGCCTAGCCAGGAAATATAAATCTCACAATCAAAATACGAGTTCTTGTTTTTCTCTACCTACCCCTTGGAAACCAGTTAATAAATGAATGGGAAGGCATATTCTGTGGGTCCATTCTTTCTATTTCATACATAAACCCTGATTTTCACTTGAGATGTGACCATGCATTTGTCTCAACACACTTACTCAAATCTTTCTTGTTTTCGGCAATTCACAGTTAGTGTGTTTGTGTGTAAGCACATAAACTCATATGCAGAAAGAAATGGCACTTTTTCCAAAGAAAATCATATGACAACGCTGAATAAAATGACTACATTACTGAGACAAAAAGATAACATCTTGACTTATTTTGTTATAGGGACATGTTGGAGCTGTGGGGCTTGAACACACAAATCATACAGCTTTGCTGAGCAGCAATGTCTTCCTGTGACAATAAGCGTGGGTATGGGCTCTTGACCTGGCTTATAGCTAAAAGTAGGTGAATGCCCGTTAAGCGGCAGGGCTTGAAAGGGAGTCATTTCTGCTCCTTGCCCACTTGGGGAGTGCCTTGAATATAAGCCCTGAAAATGACTCCTGCCCTCAGTCTTTGCCTCAGTTACTAGGTGGGATGGGAAATGGATAAAGAGGAATCATGAATGGAGAAGGAATGCTGCCTAACAGCTGGAAGCCTGCAGAGGTGGTCCAGAGCCTTCTCCACATCTCCACCTCTAACCAGAAAGGCATTGCTAAACTGTGCATCTGTGTTTAAGGAATGGGGGCTGCACCTGTTTCCTCAGGGTAACTCTTGCTTCTTTTACAATCTATACTGTCCATGGTGGGTGGCCGACACTCATTAGATGAATGGAAATCTGGAAGGATCCTACTTTTATAGCCAAAATGAATAAACAGTAGTTTGCATCGACTGAGTAACTTTGTTGATGTAATAAGGACTGAAGGCTGGTGAATCCATTGAGGCTTCCATTGTCTGGCCTTAACGATGTGCTGCCTTGGCTACTTCTGTGCATCCTGAACAATTTGCCTGGCTCTGCCAAGACTAAATTCTGACCTGGATCCCTTAGGCAAGAGGTACTAAATTGCTGAAACTCTGAAATAAAGCTATATCCTATATTGCATGTGCGGATGCCTTGATATATATTTGGTAACCACTAGCTTGATTTTTTTCTCCTGATCTCACTGCCGCCTCTCCACATATTAAACCCCAGGAGAACTCTGTATACTGATCCTTCATGACTATCACGCCATTTAATTCACCAATGGTTTCCTTTATTATTTTATGACATCAGCCTGGATGAGCTCAGTATACATACTTACATACTAAAAACATCTTTTACCAGGGACACTCTAAAGATACTGTGTTATAGCCACGTCCTATTTCGATCACATTTAAATATGCACCCAATAAGTTGGTTCTTCCTTCTGTTTTTTAAAGGTTATAGAGTCTATTATAAAAGATATTTTATGGAAAAAGAAAAACAGGAAAATTTTATAGCTTTTTAAAAAAATTATACAAATGATTTTGATATACTGTGAGTTTATCTACTGATAATTCCTGCCCAAGATCATCTGTATCCTCAAATTTAGCTGAAGTATAAGTAAAAAAAAATTATATATTCTGATAGTTATAAAAGGTCATGAGTGAGAAAATGTATTCTGGATACTCCAGTTGAGTTCTAAGACTATAAAATATTGTTAGAGCAAAAACAGAAAATTATGTCAAACGATGTTTGCTATTTATCAATGATTATATTAAGCTTTTTTAATCTTTTCATGAATTTTCTTTTTTCTTTTTGTTCTGTGTTTCTCTATTTTTTTTCCAATTTCCTGTCTCTTTATTTCATCTTTGTCTCTTGTCATTTCTTTTTGTCATGGTTTATTTCCCAGTTTCCTCTTTTGTAATCTCTTATTTCTCCCTCTCCTTATTGGTTATCTTAGTCTGGTAGCTAAAAACAAATAAACAAACAAACAGACAAACAAACACCAGATGATTCCAGGCTCCTGAATTTTAACCCCATCTCCAGTGTTATATTCAAAACTTGGGCACATTTATACGTTATTCATCAATAGTTTTGTTATGGATGTTTAGAAAAAACCTCTCTCCATTAAAGGATTTATGTGTCCTCTGACTTGCAGACATCTGGAAGCTTCTCTCCTCTGGATGAAGATGGACAGTTGCCTGTCTCTACATTTCAGAAGTACAGTCCATCCAAATGTAGCCTAGCAGTAGTTATATGGCCCAATGATTCCAAATATTGTATTTATTTTCCTATTTCCAGGGAAAGATGCAAAATTGTAAACATCTGCATGCTGAGCTCCTGATCACATGATCTTTTAAAAAAGATGACTGAATGACTCATAAACATTGATTTTAGGAACAAAACTAGGATATACTTTTCTGGGGAACTTTTTTCTACATTATGAACAGTGTATTTAGTGCAAAACAAAACTGCATTTTTAAGAGTAGTCAGTCATTCAATAAATAAAATACTGTTATGGGTTCTACTGCAGCTCCTTAAAATCCATATGCTGAAATCCTAACAATCATTACTTCAGAATATGACTTAATTTGGAAATAGGGTTGCTAGAGATGACCAAATTGAGGTTGTTAGGTGGGGCCATAATCCAGTATGACTCTATCAAAATCCAGTATGACTGTGTAAATGGACACAGACAGATACACACAGTAAGAATACCATGTGAAGATAAAAGCAGAGATTGGAGGGATGTATCTATAAGCAAAGAATATCAAAGTTTGCCCCAAACTACCAGAAGTTAAGAGAGGCATGGAACAGACTCTCTCTCAAAAGAATCAAACTCTGTCAAAACCTTGCTCTCAGACTTCTAGCCTCTAGAACTGTGAGACCATAAATTTCTGTCATTTAAACCAGTTTTGGGTACTTTTTAAAGGAAGCCCTACCAAACTAATATGGATTTTATCTTTCTATTAGAGGAAGAATCATGGTACACCAAGGATAGAAGTATGAGCTTTCTGAGTCACACAGACTAAGTATGAATCTAGGTTTTGCTGATTACTGATTAGTTGGGGCAAGTAATTCTTTGCATGCCAATTTCCTTTATTGTAACATGATGGTATCTACTTTTTAGGTTGTCATGAATGTTGACAGACGTTCACCAAGTTTTGAGTGCCTGGTAGATATAGGGACTTGGAGGCACTGGGATAGGACGATGAACAAAACAGATCTAGTTCCTGCCCTTTTGAAGTTTATAGTTTAGCAGAAGGAGACAGAAAAACACATCTACAAACAAACACATACGCAGTTAAAATTATGTCAAGTGTTATGAAAGAAAGGAATAGGGTGAGTCTGTAGAGAATTAAGAGGGTGGCACCTTCAGTGGTGTGGCCAGGTCAGGCCTTTCTGAAGAAGTGACATTCAAGCTGAGATCTAATGGATAAGCAGGAGCAAGACTTGAGAAGATAACCTAAAAAAAGTTCCCGGTATTCTATCTGAATCAAAGTAGGTATTTGATTAGAGACAGTTATATTCATTTTGGCTATTACATGACTAGTACTAGAATCTGGTTTGTGGGGACTTAAGAGGATCCGGCAGCCTGATATTCAACATCCTTCATTACCTATCTTTCCCTCTTTCTCTTGCCTCAAGGTGTAGGTCTGTTGTGGCCCCAGCTCTATAAGCTCATCATGGATCAGTGGCAGGCACTGATCTGATTTCTCTGCAGCAACAGTTTAATTCATTGGTCTCTCCTGTGCCAGGGTCTTTTTATAATATCCGAGATTTCTTCTTTCCCTCCAGATATATGACATGAGATCCAAATTAAATTACTCTCTATTTTCTGTAATTATCCCCCAGATTTTTAGTTTCCATCTCTTGAGTCACACTATTTTCTCTTTAAACCTTCCTTCCCCACTCTGGCTACCATAATTAGTCCAGTATGTACACACCCATTTATGAAGCGTTTCTGAGCTTGAAGAGGTATCTTCTTCCTTCTCTGAACCACTAAAACACAGGATCTATGCCAAATGTACTTCAGTCTGCCTTAACTTACTTACTGTTGTATTTGTTTTATCTTTCCTACTGGATCATAAATAACTTCCTGAGGATAGGGTGTTCGTCCAACTATCTCAGAGTGCCAAGAAGAATGTGCTGTGGCTCAGAAATGGGCAGAATTGATTATCCCATGGCTCATATCTATATGGACATTCTAAGAAAGTAGTAAAGAAAGACATATCAGACATTCGTAAACACAAGTATTACATGTTTCCACATTACAGAGGAACATAAAACATTTAGATAAGGAATCAGAAAGGAGTATGTGCCGATTAACCTGTCTTTCTTTTCTCCCACACAACAAACACTATTCACTCATTGGTTATTTCAGTGAGCACAAAACACATGTGGGAAAATCATTGTCCTTTGCTTTCTTAACATCCACAGTGATGACAAATACAGGCAAAGGGGCAGAGTGGGATATGTACAGTAAAAATGGCTAATGTCCTGTCTTCCCTCGGCTTTGCTATAAAAGACAATGTATTTTTTAAGGTGTGCTTTCCTGGGCCTAAATGTCTTTGTCTGGAAAATGGGAGCATTATTTCCTACCTTCATCTTATTTCTGAGAGCACGAGATGAATTTGTTATGCCCTCCTCAGTGCATGGTGGTAGTTAAGGGTAGAGGCATTTTTATTATCTTTCTATAATACAGAGAAGGTTGTATCAAACTATTCCTGCTATGCTGCCACTGTTATCTAGAGAGGAACATTTCTCACCCACAGGGATGCAACTATATGACTGCATCAAATTGAAGGTGAACCCTGAAATGTGGCTATGACACTTTAAATAACATAGGCCATCAGGAGGGAAAAAATTTTTTTAAAGATAAGAAATAAGGATTCCAATCCAGTATTTATAATTACATTTACTGGTCATCTGAAATATAATATTCCATCCCCTGAAATGATGTCACGTGTCACATCAATTTCTGAAGAAATTCTCCTCTAAATAATTTTGTCTGCCCATACATTTATGGATTTTTTACCACAAGGCTATGTCAAATATGAGCACTTAATTCAGAGCAAACACTACGTGCGTGTGTGTTTTTAAAGGCTTCTAAACCATATTAAATTTTCATCCATATAGGTACACAGAGACACATATTAAATAAACCTTCTTACAAGAGTAACCTGGCTAGAAATGCAGCAAGAGATTTCCAAAGGGCCGAATTTATTACAAATTAATCAAATAGGTAAGATGGATCATAATGGATATTCCAGCCAATGTAAACCGAGAGGGAAAAAAATAGCACCAGCAGCAAGTCAAGAGCCAAATGTTTCTGTTTTGATTTATTTAGCATTTCCGAGATGTTTCTTCTGTGGGGAACAATATGCAAGGCATTGGAAATTCAGAAGGCACATCTTTTGTGTACCATAAAAATGTGCTGCTAACCTACAATACCCTTATAGAAATACAATTCAATAAGAAACTCAGTTGGGAAGATGTCTCAATAGAACAACATGAAAAAAATGGTCAATACAAGAATGATTTACTTTACTTTTACAAGGGATTTTGACGCTGTGCATAGAAATGCCTTTGGAACCTATAAAATCCAGATAAACAGAGAGCCACATTTTAATTCTTATACACCTCTAATATGCCTTTTTTTTTTTTTTTTTTAAAGCAGATCATCTCTCCAAATCGTCACTTCTATCAAGCCTATCGCTTGAGCAGTGTTACAGCGCTCAGCCCTCAGGGCAAAGATAAGTCTTCACCATTGTCACACATAGCACACACATATTCAGCCATATCATGCTGAATGGGAATACGGTACTTTGTAGGAGCAGAACTGATTCCTGCAGAATATCCTGAGATACTTATCAAGCTGTTAAAGGAGACATCAGTCTTTTGTCTGTATTGCCCTTGACACATCCTCAAGGAAAGTATCTAGAAATTCTTTGTCTTCTGACGAACCTTCAGACCTCTTAGGTCTAATGTAGGTTAAATGCCCCACAGATCTCCCTAGGATAGAAAAGCACCTTGAAAACTATAGTCTGAGTTACCAGAAACAAATATAATGCAAGGGCTGATTTGTAAGATCCTGCTATTTGAAGGAAGCAGCAGCAAAATGCAGAAGCGTTAGACAATATTGGTCTTGCACCAGAAAAAGCCGGAATTCTACCCTAAAATTTATCAGATACAACAATAACCTCTAAAAATCCAACAAGGGTAAAGTGTATAAAGGTAAATTACCACATTATCATCCAATTATCATTGCTTGTTTTGTCAAGGGTAAATGACTATCTAGCAGCATTCAGCGCTGGCTTATTGATTCACGTGTACAGTACCCAGCACCTCTCGCAAGCAGCCGCCCTCGCCTTGCCTCCCACTCAATAGCTGCATTGATGCTGACCATTTTGTTATATGTTGCAGGTTGAGTATAACTCTCTTTGCTCATTTTGGAGGCATTAAGTGAAAATGGATAAATTATTAGAGATTATTGGGCACTGCAGAAGAAATAATTGTGTTGCTTTTATTCCTGAAAAGATAGAAAAACCACTGTATTTAACTGTTGTCATAATTGAAACCCGATTCAATTCGCAAACTTGAATCTTACCGCTTCCTCATCTTTCCTGTCCATTTCATTCCCAACGACATCGTCTGACAGAACTTTATACGAATCTCCTAAAGATAAACATTTCCAGTTTCACTTTTCTTCCTCCCACAGATAAATCACAGTAAAGGTGAAATTCTTCTTATTTCATCACAGATTTAAAACAAAACAAAACAAAACAAACCTCCCTCAGCAGATTAAACAAAACAACCAAACCGAGACAGCAAAGAAGCATGCACAACATCGGAGATTAATGGACCACATTTCATCTCAAAGTGCTTTCTTGGCATAAACAATACGTAAGGGTCACCTTATCCACCACTAAAATGTTGCCCACTCTGAGGCACAGAAACTATAAAACCAGGGGAAACACTCACTCATTCTTGAGGGCAAGGGTATGCGACCTTTTTATTATAGTGGTAACTCAGAGTTTTAACCTTGGTCCAATCTCCTGCAATTCTTCTGCATGCTAAAGATGGCATAAAGAATGATGCCAATATCCCTGTAAGTTCAGTAGATCAGTCCAACCACTAACTCAACCAGAAGTTGGGTAAAGATGCTGAAGGAAAGACAACAGGCAGCTGATGAGGCTTCAGATCTGACTGGGGCTCTACCACTTTTCTCATTTCCAACTTTTCAGGACATGACCAGGGTAGGGTGAACCTGTGAAATGGAGGTGAGAATGGTCCCTAATTTAGAAATGGATACCCAAGAAGGTAACCGTCAAGCTTACTGGATACACTTTGGATCACTGCAAGAGGAAGCATTGGCATTATTTGGATTCAAACACAAACGTAGGTGCTAGTTATTTTACAATGTGTAGTCTGCTGAGACAAATGGCTTTAGGAATATAAATATATACATACACTAAGTCTTCACTTAACATTGTCAATAGGTTCTTGGAACAGCAGTGAACTGACATATGACAAAACCAGTTTTATCACAGGCTAACTGATATAAACAAGAGTTAAGTTCCCACAGCATCTCATAAACATTACAAAGAAATAACATTGAACAAAATGATGTCATTTAAGAAGCTGCTCTATTAGGTCTGTGAGGAAGATGTGGTAAACAAACATCCCAATCAGAGCTACGACCACTTTCCAGGTACTAATGTTTCAAGTACCTCATATCTCACTTAATCCACCAATATCCTGACAAGGTACTATTATTTCTATTTTACATATGAGCACTCTGAGGCTTGGAAAATTTAGTGGTCCCATGTTATATAAAGTAAGTGGCAAAGCCTGAATTGGAATGTCCATGGCTGTGACTTCAAATCTCACGCCAGCTCTACTCTACTGTCCTACCTCACAAGTGAAGTCTGGGGAAGTTGGCAGCACTTGGGATTACTTATTGGATCCCTGGAAGGGAGGTGGCACATGTTTGAGTGTGAGGAGCACATAAACAGGGCAGAGACTCAGGAAAGGGATGAGGGAAGCAGAGGGAAGATGGGGAATAGAGGAGAAGATGACAAGAGCAAACAAGGCTCAGAGAGGGTTCTGAGACAGTGGACTGGAATACTGAGGCTGCGGTCTGATGCATCAAAAAGGAAACTAGCACAAAAGGGGAGTGAAATCAAAGTGCACCAACTCTGTTGGGGTGAGGCTGGCCAGAGACTTGGTTTGAGCCATAAGGAATATAAAGTAGTTGGCTAGAGATAGGAAAAGAGTGGAGGAAGGAGAATTTACTCCAGGTTGGAGAAATTTCACGTTTAGCAAAGGCATGGTGACACGAAAGAACCTTTAACATCCATACACACCTTGTGTGGTGTGAGTGGAAAGAGTAGAGATCTGCGGACTGCCAAGGAGCAGCGAAAGAGCCCACGGCTCTCTTCACTTTCCACTCTTGGACTTGGAACCCTTGCTAGATCTCAGCGGATGGAGGGATGATGGTTCAGCAGGGTTAGGCTCTAGGGTTATCCGCATGCACACTTACACGAGCACCTCAATTCTAATATCGAATTCAATTATTCACCCTGAAATTGAAAATCCTTCTTACCCTTACCATCCAACTAGACGAACTGAATCCTATTCACCCAGGATTTACCTTTCTCCTGGCTGTTTGCCTCCAGGGTTTCTGTGTCAATTTATGAGAGACCCAATGGGAAACCTCCCACCCTCACAAGGCTCCTGGGCCAAGTGAACTGTCTGCATTTTCTTAGCATGTGTATACTGAATATATATATGGTAGACTTAATTGGGATTTGATATGTTATATTGTGAAAGCATTCTTCAGCCATTTCATTTACTACTCCCCAAGTGAGTGCTATCTCCTTTTGCCATCAGTCAGGAATTGTTTCGTCTGGTTTAACTTTATAGTCTCTGGCACATGGTGGTGTTCAACAGCTGGCTGGGGCTGGCAGGAGGGCGCTTATATTGGCTCAGGAGTCAGTGTGTTGGAGAGAACCCAGGATTTAGAATAAAGTTACGTTCTATATGTTACACATTTATTGAGCACCTACTGTATCCAATGTGCTCTTCTCTGTGCTAGGATGAAAAGGTCAATGAAAAATTATAAACGTCACTGTGTAGGGTGCTCACATTAAAACCAGCAGGTGGGAGTTAGATGGAAAAATATACGGATAGACAATGGTGATTAAAAATGGCAAATGTGCTAAGGGACTTGAATTCCAGGTGCCATGGGGGAACGATAAAAGGGCAGAGAAGGGGTGATGAGCTAATAGGGCAGGATGCAGAGGATTTTCCTAAACAAAATGAAGACTGAGTTAAACCTTGCAAGAGAATTTTTATAGGTGAGAAAGCAAGGGAGGGAGAAGGGTGTTCTAGGAAGAAAGAAAGGCATAAGCAGAGGACCTGAAACCTGAAACAGCAAGACACCCTTGGGAAACTCCGCCTATAGCTCCCTGGACTGCTACATTGGCAGGCAACCTGACCCAAACTCAAGATGATGTAAGGGTCTAATGACACAATTCACATGAAAGCCATATTTTAAACTGTAGAGTGTCATGCAAATGTAACAGATTTTACAATGCTTATTTCAACATCTTCTGGTAAAATGAAAGTGGACTTCAGGGAATCTCTGAGGGATTGAAGTGAGTCTGTTTGCTAGAGGCTGTTGACCCCCACTTTAGGACAAGTCAGGGAGAATCCATCAGAAATCCAGTTAAGAGAAGCAAAATATAATTGCCTGATTTAGAAGCTGGCTGATATCATGAACATTAACGTGTTTGTGTTTACTCTCCCAAAATCGCTGGGGGGTTTTTAGTGAGCACAGGAAGTCAATAACGAATACCTAATGCAGGAGGCCACAGCGTTTACTCCATCAACAATGTCAGAATTGTTTAATATTTATTCACTATCTCTTTTATATTCAATACGGTCTGTTATTCTGCCTTGGTGGACAGTAAACTAAATAATTCCATGCTAGAAGACCAAGACCTGGATAAGAATGCTGAAAGGTGAGTTGAGGGAAATGAAGAAAACATTTTCTCCAGCAGTTGACCACTTTACTATATGTTATTTATGCTGAAGAAACCCTAAAGGGTAGGCAGAGAAGAGGCAATTTGTAAAATTCTACAGTAATTCTTCCTAAGAATTCTTAGTTTAGTCGTCACCACCATCATCACAACCACCATCACCATTTTTAACTATTCCCAAGAGCTCACTATAAACCAAGATACAGTCTAAGGGCTTTACATGCACACCTATTTAATAAACACAGTAATTTTGTGAGGTGCTTATTATCTTTAGCTCCTCTTTAAGGATAAGGAAGTTGAGGTTTGGGGCAGTTATTTCGGGGCAGTTATTGCCTAGGGGCATGCAGATATTAAGTTGCAGAGTTGGGATCTGAAATTAGAGAATCAGGCTCTGGATCTCTACCCTCTATAATAGTTATATTGCTTTCCTAAAGGAGAAAGAAACAAGTATCTACATTCTATTTCACAGTATATATTTTCGTTGGGAAGACGAAGAGGAGCTAAAATAGCTTACATTCATTCATTCATTGTTAGAATAAAAGCAGATCAAGTAGAAGATACCACTCTCCTTTTAAAATCCAAAAGTCTCCTTTGAATCCTCCCTTGAAAGGAAAGAGGGAACACTTAACTGAAAGATTTTCTAATTCTCTCAATATCTATCTCATTTTATGACATTAAGTATAGTACCAGAGGAAAGTTAAACACATTGGCTCTGGAGATGAAAAGATTTGTGTCAACTCCCGATTTTGCCATCGACTACTAGGATGAACTGTGTAATCTTGGGTAAAGGTACTTGACCTCAGTTTTCTCATCTGTAAAATGGACTTGATAAATATCTACTTAGCAGACCTAACAGAGATGCTGTGCAGAATTCAGAGTGTGTATGTGTGTGTGTATTTTATCATGCCTCATAAGAAATATTAAATAAGGGTTAGCTACTATTATTATTGAACATTCCTTATATCAAGCACAGTTATAATCCATGTTAGTTACCAAACAAGAACATTTTGAGTGTGTTATACCAATCTTTGGGGACATATAAATAAAGTACAAAGCTGTTTAAAAACAGAGCAGGGGGGAGGGATAATAAAGATGTTAAGAGAGACAAAGGTGATCCAAGAAGAGTAATAAATACTTGGAAATTTTCCAGAGGATGAGTGTATAAGCACTGGTATTCAGTGCAGCCGAGTGGTTAAGAACAAAAAACAAAGTGGAAAAAGAAAAGTCCTTATGTTCCTTGAGTTAGAGTGGTCTCATGCAGGGATCAGCAATCTTTTCTGTAAAGAGCCAAACAGTCAATATTTTAGGCTTTGCAAACCATATGATCTATTTCAACTGCTTGGCTCTGCTGTTGTAATGTGAAAATAGCAAGTAATATACTCAAATAAATGGGTGTGGCTGCATCCCAGTAAACTCTATTAAAAAAAAAAAAAAGGTGGCAAGTCCAATTTGTGGGCAGAGGCTGTAGGTTATTGACTCCTGATCTAATAAGTATCATTAATAATTGCTATTCATAAGAGTTTGAGTACCAAAGTTGAAATTTTATATACATACATGTACATACAAAAGATCCTAAACTCATGATTTGAAAATATTGTAAGTCATAAATGCATTTAACACATCTAACCTAGGGAACATCATAGCTTAGCCCAGCCTACCTTAAACATACTCAGTACACTTACATTAGCTTACAGTTGGGCAAAATCATCTAACACAAAGAAAGCATATTTCATAATGACATGTTGAGTATCTAATAATTTATTATGCATATTCCTTTCACATCATCCTTAAGTCAAATAGTCATAACTTGAACTATCTGAAGTAGGGAACCCTTTGTATGTGTATTGTGTGTGTGTATAAATCTTCCTATTAAAATAATTCTAATAATAAGCCCCTTCTGATTCATTTTCATTCAATATATTTTCTTGAGTGGAAGGGAATGGGATGAAGTTGGAGCCAGAATGCTGAGAACTGTATGTAGGCCTGGATATAAAAGGCGTATGTGATAAGTATGGCAGTGGTCATTTCTTGTGTGTGTGTGTGTGTGTGTGTGTGTGTGTGTGTGTGTGTGTGCGCGCGCGCGCGCGCATGCACACACATGCATGTTATGGCTGGAAAAAAAACCATAAGAATAATTGGCCTGATGGAACCAGAACTAAACTAAAAATAAAAGAGATGTGGGTCTTTGTCACTGACTAGCTGTGTACTGTTGGGCAAGTCATGATCTCCACTCCTCACTTTTCTTTTTATAAAATAGAATTGGACAAATAGGAAGTCTCTTTTAGCCCTAAACATCTAAGATTCTAAAATATTGCGCAGAAGGCTATAACTGTTGGGCATTTAATATATTGTACAGTATTTCCTACAGATGATTTAGGAAACTGAATTGAGTCAACTAGAACTGTCATGATTTTAATTGGATTAAAAATGACTTTAATGGGTAATTTATCTAGTAGTTTATAATAATCATACAATTAATCACAGATATATCAGTTCAATCTTAAAGGTTCTCATGATAGAGTAGCAAGTTTTCAGAATAAGATATTATAAGATCTTTTAGTCATTTAGTCATCATGGAGCTTTATTCTGTGATATAATTTTTTTTTTAAATTTCATGTTATATTTTAAAATATAATTTGTTAAATTTTGTGGAACTTTCTTGATGTGATTAGGTAAGATAAATTATTTTTCATTTCTCAAGAGATTTTGCTTCCTAATCAATTTACTTATGCCATTTTAAGGGAGAATATTCACTGAGGGAAGTGACATAACCAATTTGAGCATCAAAATATTCTCATTAAAGGTCACATCCCCAAATCAATCTAATTGTGAAGCAGGTACAACTGGCATGGTCCTTACTTATGACTCATAATCTTACTTGGATGAGAATCTGGCAACTTTAAAGCATACTGTTTATCTACTTGAGAGAGACAGGAGGTTGGATTCACAGACAGAGAGGTGAGAGACAAGCAGCCCTGTGTATGCACAGCTCTGTTGACAAGACACTATTCCTTATACCAGAGGTTACCTCTGCACACCTTCGGGCTGACCCGAAGCCCCTTGTTAATTCAATTCTCGCATCTCCTGAGTAGAAGCAGACAATAATGCAGACATGGACAAAACTGTCTTGCAATTGTGTGAGTGAACTAATGTCCAACAGGGATTATGCTGAGACCACCAAACTCATTTCACTGGTGACCTAATCATATCTCGAACTTCCCCCCTGTGGATATGAATTTATTAGAATGAAGAATTCTTAAACAATTACTCTTGAGCCTGGGATACATGCTCTGCATCAAGTCTGGGCATGCGGGGACTTCTCTAACCGGTTCTAACCTTCTCCCAACCCTCCCAATTCTTTGTCTGCGCCAACCCCCCCCCCCCCCAACCCCATGTTAAAACACATTCATTGTGGCTAGTAAAAAGGAAGTGTGACTTTTCATAACAAGTCCCATAAAAATTCAGTGTGCACTTTTTCTTTGTCAGAAAGTCGGGCAGTAAATGCTGAGAGACAAGAAGGAAAGAACCACTTGCCCACTCATCTTAAATCTGTACTCAACTCTCATTTATAAGGACATAATCCTTCCTACTACTTTGGAAGACAGGAGCGTTTAGTTGTAATTGGACAGACTGGAGTGATGGAAATACCTGGTTTTTAATTCTGACTTTACCACTTCTTAGTCGTGCGAACTTGGGCAAGTTACTTAACCTCCTTAAGTTGAAGTTCTTCATTTGCAGAATGAGGATAATGATAGTACTAAATAGCATTGTATAAATTATAGTAACGATACCTATTGTATGCATAAGGAAGTTGTGATAATTAAAAGAGAATAAATCATGCAAAGGGTTCAGTACAGTGCCTGGCACATAAGTACTTAATAAATTATAGCTTGTATTATTACGTTGTTGTTAGTTTGACCACCTGATAATAGAATCCTAATTTGCTGGCCGGCAGGGTACTTTAGATCATTCAGTGCACAGTGTTCACTAGGTGCTCATTAGAATTTGAACTATCCTAGTATCTAATGACCTTAATTCATGAATATCAAATGGAAAAATATTTATCAATTTCATGTTAAACATGACGCCAAGTATATTTACCTAGTCTAGGCACTACATGGCTGGGTGCCTACAACCCTTCTACCAGTGAGTGAATAGGGCCTAATTCCTCCTTTTCAAAGCTCCACCACCCACCAAATAAAAAGTCAGTTGTGCTAGGGAGACTGGCTTTCTGCCCATTTAATTTAAGCTAAAACATCTTTGTGCTGGAGAGAGAACATCAAAATTATAAACACACTGGGGTAACAACTCCCTTTTCATAAGACTCTACCTTGAAATTAATTTTCAAAACATTCTAAAATTAGAAACTACTAAAAAAATTGGTCATATGAGAAACACTGGGGTGGGTTTTTTTTTTCTCTTCTGTAAAATAAGGACACTAAGTCTGATGTACTTTGGAGGTTGGTTCCATCTTTTTAATTCTATAAGAATATCTACGTTTCTACATAATAGTTTTACATATATGAGAAATGAATTCCTTGCTTAGCTATAGAAAATGCAGGCTGTTTGTTTCTGACCTTGCCAAATAAGAAAGTAGACATTCTCCTATAGAGAGAGAAATACTCCTTAGCACACACAGAGACACACTGGAATGCAAACCCCACATCAAAATGCTGCTGGAGTTCATAACTCAAATTTCTTTATCCTGGAGCTGCTCAGGGACCCCATTAAGTTGTTTTCCACAAATGCCATGAGGTTTGAACCATTTGTTATAACATTTGAGTCATTTATAAGATATTTTGATTCGACAAATCTGGAAGTAGCTGTCTAAAGTAAAATACATGACTAACGTCAGCTTCATCTTATTTCAGATCAAAGCAGGAACACTGTGGAGTTCTACAAAATTTTCCTAGGGTGTTGAACGGATTTCTTCACTTCTGTGTGTTGGTAGGAGAGCAACATGTCATGTCACAGACTATACTGACATTTGCTGGGGAAAAAAGATGTCCTACAAATTTGATGTGAAAAGTATTTACAAACTCATGGAGCCAACCAGCTTGAATCTAAGATTAAAACTCAGAATGTATTAAAAATACTGTAAACAAAGAAGCACAAGTTAACATAGAAATGAAGACTAAAAAATTCAGCCCAGTTTTTCTTTAAGCTTGTGTTGCTTGCTTACTACAGAAGCATTGTTTTTCCTGTCACAGTGGTAATGAGAGAGGCTAATAAAAAGTGGAAGACCTGTTTCAAATTAATTCCTACATAGAGTGGTGCTACTCAGCTCATGCTAGGTGGACCAGCATCCTGGAAGCTTGACCAGCCACATCCTAGACCTAAAGGAATCATAATTTCTGAGGGTGGGACCTAGTAATTGGGTTTTAACAAGTCCTCCATGTAATTCGGACTCATGCTAATATTTGAGAAGCACTGAAGTAGATACTACAAAAGCAAAAACACCCATTATCATAGTAAAGACCTTATAGAAAAAAATTTGTTTCTTTTCATACAAGAATAGTTTTGCTACCAAAGCCTGCTTCCATATCTTTGACCCTTTTCGGTTCGGGTGCTTTTATTTATTTCCTCTAGCATTCTTAGTAGAGTTCACTGGCTACCAGTGAACAGGATACTGTCCGTTTTAGTTAAGTCTTTGCCCATCACATTTTTTTTTAATGCACAAGAAACAGGTAGGCATCATCCACCTAACCACCAAAAATAATATAGCAGCATGCCAAGAACCATCCAAGAATGTTACCAAACACACCTATTGAAGTAGAGATTTTCATGCTATTTTATGTCATTTGATCTTCTTAGAAATTTGGCTCTTTTCTTATTGACTAAATTGTAATTTTTCTAAAATGGCTTGTAATTGAATTATCCAGTGAAACATGCCGAAGGGATCAAAAGTGATAGAAATGAAAATAAGAAGTTGTATAATTTACAATACAAATGATTTGGTTGCTGAGGTTTTAATCAAATCAAACAGAGCAATAAAATAACAGGTGATTGAATTACATGGAAAGATAATGCATTGAATTTGAAGACCCTGATGTTTCTTGGTAAAGTCTGTTGAATTCACAATTGTACTGTCTGCATTTCCCCTGGGAGATAGAGCTCTCAGGGATCCCCTTCCCTCCATCCCTGCTCATGGGCCTGTACTGTGCCGTGTCCTTCCTGAAGGAATAACAACACTCACGACATAAAGAAACCATGAAACTGGGAGTTTCTGGTAAATCGTACACTCAGCACCAGCTTCAAAACACAAAAACACAAACCTGCAGAATTACTGGAGGTACCCCATCTAAGGATGTACTCAGGTAGGAGCTTAAAGCTTATTTACTTCCCTCTCTATGCCTAAGTGACCACTGAAAAACATAATAGGGGAAAAAGGGATATTTCACACATTGGTAAAGAAGAACACACAAACCATCAATCGATTTGCTTGAGGGGCCATCTTTTGCCTCATAATTTTCTAAATACCTTATTAGTACTCTAACAAACCTACACCATGCAGTCATGTTCACCTTAGAGGAGGTAGGTGGTAATTACCCGGTAAGCCCAGGCTACACAGAGTCCATCTAAGAATTTGTTATACACAAAACCCGAAAAAGCTTAAAATCTTCCAATGCACAGAGATGCAAACTCTTCTCGCCTCACTTGCGGCTTTCAGAAACAGACAAAGACATTATTAACACCTTAGCCATGTATTACTTCGAGAAAATGAATTCCTTATGACATAACGCCGTTAGTCATGACGGTGAGGAATTGCATGTCCTTTTCAAAGGTATTGTTGATACCTGGGCAAAGCCAGTTTTCACCCTCCTGGGTACTGGAAGTGATTTAATTTATCACTCTGGAGAGAAGGAGGGAACTTTTGGCTACTGAACTTTCCAGACAACCTCTGAATCACAGTGGCAATTGTGAAAGCGTCAGTAAGAAATAGAAGCCTTGAATTTCTTTCCTGGGGTCTGGTTTTGATGGATGTGGAGGCCCCTAAAGGGTGGTGGAGACAAGTTTTAAGCAAACACGTTTTAGGGCACAGATTTTGAAAATTGAGTACCACTGTCCCACCTGCTGTGCTTCATTTCAGAATCCACAGCCATCATTAGCGGAGAACAAACTGCTTTTCCAACTGCACACCACATCGTACCGCTCCAGCTTGCGCTGGAAATTGCAAAACTCTTATGGAGGAGCATGTCCTGAGAGCTCTCTCTCTCTTTGTCAGACTTCCCTGATTTTTATTATCCTGGGGCGTGCTGGGGGAGGGGAAGGAAAAGTGTGTGCACACATAGGTTCAGGATATAAAAGCTTTCTTGGGAGAGCGAAGCTTCGATTGATGCCATGTTTCCTATTTCAAAATAAATGTATAGGACCAACTCAGGAATCACAATAACTCTTTCTTTAAGTTGAATTTGGCACAAAAGAGGCTCCAATGACCTTCATAACCATAGACGGATAGGGTCTTCTAAACTCTATCTCATGGACTCAGGCAGTCTCGGGGATCTGAGGGATGTCCTGCTCTCCCTGCACAGTTAAGGAAGGTCTCCTGACATTTGCTCAGTAATCTCGCTAGTGCACCAGTGAACTGTCACTCCTTCCTTACAAGTACCTATTAAATTAGGTAAAGCTCAGATGAAGCCCCACCCACTTCCTCCCCAGGTCTCTCTGAGAGTAATTTCACCAACAGTCATTCTAGTCTAACTCTCCAGACTACAAAACCTGCACAATTAATCATGGAATTATACAGTCATTTTATACATGAGGGAACTAGGAGACTGTTGCAGAGGACGATGAGATTAAAATTAAGATCCAGGCCTTAGTTCTTTCTGTCTGCCTCCAACTCATTGCTGGATCAGGGCAGGCCATTTAACATCTCTGGGCACTCAGTTTTTCATTTGTAAAATGGAACGGGTAAGGAAGGAAGAGAACAAGCCAAATATTTTCTCAAATCCCATATAGTTTTTAGATTCTCTCCTATTCTTGCTTTTGAGGCATTTATACTCTGTATGGGGAAATCAGATACTAAAATGTAATAAGTTAAATAAAAACAAAGGACTCACTAACGTAAGGTGATTTGCCAAGAGATAACACAAAGCAATATATGATCAAGAATCATAATAACAATACGAATATTATTACACCCTTAAGATTTCTGACTCCTACTTATACGTAGGACACAGTTTCAGTTAATAAATAAGGTCAAAAAACCATTTAAGGTTCAATTGAGTTAAATCACAATTTTCCTGAGGAGGATAAATAGGCTGCCATCCTCTCAATCAGTAATTTCACTCTTACAGCATGAGCAGGATGCCACCTTCCCATAAACAAGGTCGCTGAGACAAGGATCACAAGTCTCCCGTGGGCCTGCCCCGGGATGGGTGCCCAGGGATAAGAGCGATGTCAGCCTCATCAGAAAAATGCCTGCAGTTTTAGATTCCCCCGCTCACCAAGTCCTCTGACCCCATTTAGATGGGGAACTTTTTCTTCTCTCAGCTGCACTACAGTTAAGGAAAGCCTAGGAAAGTGTGTGGGTCATGAAAACAATCAAATATGCCTTTAAAAAGATCATATCCACTCTCACTCGGGAGGTAAGAGCGATACGTCGCTCTCCCCTTCTCGGCTTTAAGCAGCCTCTCCATTTATCGAGTCCTTCTGAGGATAATGGAGGACTGAAGCCAACCAGCGTACTCTGTGGTTTGTGCACGTGCCGGGTTCCTGGACAGTGAAGTCAGCCCAGAGTTATTTGCACTTTTCAGTAAAAGGGAAGGATATACTTTCTGGAGGCTTTTGGATTTACGTGGTGTAAAACAACAGCACATTGAATAAACTTGGCTTTAGCTGGCTATCCCTATTCAAACTTACCTCTTCTTACTCACTCGGTATAACCCTTTTTAGGCATCACTTTGTTTCTAGCTCTGGCGGGGAATCCAGGCCTCAATTCTTCAGACCCGTGATAATGTACCCAGAAATGATGATTCATCACGTCATTATAAGGACAGCTATGATTTCGTTCTGAATTTAATAGCAAGCACTTTGTGTGCAGCTGTCTCCTTTGCCCAAGCAAACTGCTTGCAAATTTTATTCTGCTCCTTTAGCTGCGAAGGTTTCTCTGCTGGTTTTTGACAGAGCATGGGGAACCTGGAAACCTGAATGCAGGCTCTCTTTCCTGGAGGAACAATGACAATATTATATGCTATGGAGACTAGGAGGTTGAATGAAACCTTAGCAAACTTTTCCAAGGCAAGCCGTGCACTCTCATGGAAGTTCCCCTTGGTGGCAATATCAGCCTTTTAGAATCCTGATGGGGGTCAGAGATGAGGCCAGGAGAGGCTTAGTCTTAAAAATGACGGAGACCTGAAAATGACGGAGACCTGAACACAGATACGTGTGTATATATACACACCCAAAGACGAAAACTAATTATACTTTACAACCAGAAGAATGCATGTATGTGTACCATGAAAAAGAGAAAGCACAAGGGGGTGGGGGGGAAGGACGGGTAAATCTTGATATTTACTAGACAAAGAAAGTTAGCCAATTTTGCAGAACAAAACTGGATTACTGGAATCCTGTAAAACTGGAAAGCAATTCCATGTTCTGTGGTTGGGGTATACTCCAGAATGAGGCAGAACAGACTAAAACTGAATTGAAATTCCATTTGAAGATGAGAATTTACAAAGCTTCTTACTCTTGGTTAGATAATAACAAGAATACAACTACTATGATTAGGAAGAAGCCACACTGTGAGCAACTCAGGGAATAGAATAAGAAGAGGGAGTTGCCATCTTCAGGATGCAAAGACTGCAAATGTCAAACATTGGCCAGAAGTGAAGAGACTTGATATTCTCAAGGTCTATTTACACTTAACTCAATGCCTTGTTCGTTTAATGCCTGCACAAGATGGATGTCGAAGGTATTTCTATCTGGTCACAGATATTGCTACAAAGATTTTCTAAAAAAGTAGCAAATTCAGTGATAAGACATTTTTCTTCTATTAACTTCTTTCCCGTGATCAAAGAATCGCAGTCTATCTTTATTTTCTCCCGTTGGACTAACACCCCAAACATACCAGAAATATTCATCTATCTTTTAGAAGAGGTGAACAATCCAATACAATTGTCTGTGTTCCATAGAATGGACATTCTTAGTCCCTAGTGAGCATTAGACCCACAACAGCTCATACGCTGAGGTGGAGACGGCTCTTCTACATAATTTCTTACAGAACAAAATAAGTTTTTACCAGTTTGAGTTTACTGTTGATATCCTTTTGGCCTGATTAGATTTTGAAAGCTAAGAATTGAGTGAAAAATTCTGTACGATGATCTTGAGAAAGTTCACAGCTGAATTGGAGGAGTTTTTTGAAGTCAACAATGTGGGAAATGTGAACTCCTGGGAGTACGAAGAGAAAGAAAATGGAGAACATACAGCTTTTGCTTCCAGCACTGGAATAGGGTAGAAATTATCTTCCTATACAGTAATCTACCTGTATCTGAGTTTTTTTTTTCTCTTGTAACAGGATAGCCGAAAAATATTTGATGATTATTGTAATTATAAGATAAAACATTACCTGGATCATAGCCTGTGGCTTTTGGATGCCTACCGTAAAGTGGTATTGTCCATAAAGATGGTCTTTAATGATAGTTATATAAAATATGTAGATTTAGTTAATATAGTTGGTATGGAAAAATGTCAGACTATGATGTCATAATCGGCATGCTCTTTGTTATTATTTAGTGGAGAGTGGTACCATAAAAACAAATTCAAAAAAACCAATTATACATTTAAATCTCAAATATGAGGCAAGAGTCTCCCTTTTAATTGCTCCATTTAATCACTCAGACACTATCTTTCACTTAACTATAGTATCACAGATTGCAGAAAGTCTGTTGGAAAGGTATTTCCTGCTTCTGCGATTAGCATTTATTCATTCATTATTTACTGAATACCTACAATGTGTGAGGCCCTGTTCTAAGACTGGGGGACAGAACAATAAACAATACGGGCAAAATTCCTGCCCTTACAAAGCTTACAGCAAACAAGTGTATAGTATTTCAGGTGACAATAGGGTGATGGTAAAAAACAAAGCTGGGTGAGGAGGAGGATAGGGGGTGGCAGGGTCAGGGCAGCAGCGTAAAGGCAGGGAGTATTGGTCTTTTATAATGAATGACCAAGGAAGGCTTTTTATAAGATGCCTTTTGATAAGAGGGTTCCAAGAAGAAAGGGCACATGGATGTGGGGGTGGAGGAAGTACTCTGGCAGAGAGAAAGGTAATGTGAAAGTCCTGAAGAAAAGTGAGCTTAGCATGTTCAAACAGCAAGGAGGTCGGTGAGCCAGAGATGGCAAAAGAAGGAGAAAGTAGTGGGACATGAACTAGGAGAGGCGACCTGGTTTGGGGGTGGGGAGAGGCTGACCATGGAGAATCTTGGAGGCCACTGGACATCAGGTTATTTGAATGCTACTGTGTATTTATGTTCAACTGTGTATCCCTAACAGTAGGAGATATAATATAAATTTTCTAGTTTGGGAAACCTATTTTTTTTCCCCCTATTTTGAATAAACAAACAGAAAACAAACTAGACGAATCTGGCCTTTTCGAGTATGGCTCAGTTATTTTTCATTTTATTTTTGGTCACTAGATTTTTACCCCACCCACCAAAACTCCATTTGTGTGATAAGGGAGTAGAGATGGGCTCCTGAGGGATATGGAAATTAATCCCCGTTCTGCTGAAAGACCTTTTAATAACATGTTATTTTACCTCATGTGAATTTCTAGTAAACAGGCTTTCTTCAAAAATTTCTAATGACTAAAGAGCATGCCTGTCAGGTATCAAAACAGAAATTGCTAAAATCAGAATGAAGAAACTTCTTTTTCCCTAAACAGTGTACATTTTTTCCCTCCACTTTTCCCCATTAAATATTTAACCAATATTCAATTGAGGACGTACTATCGGTGTTGTCCAATACCGATATTTATATGGAGCTACCCATTTTAATTTTAAATTATAATGTTAAAATATATTAATTCTCTAGAGTCAATATTTTACTGGCTGATATGTATTTCTGTTATTAACAAACTTATCAAAAGTACTAGGAATGCTCTGAATATAGCTTAATAACTGCTTGTGTACATTAATTTGGTAGTCTTGCCAAACTTCCAAAATTTATATTGAAAGCATTAAAGGCAAATATTTGTCTAAAATACTTATTAATTTTGGAGAGAAACAAATTATTGGCTTGTTTTTCCATATGTTCTCTGCTTCATAAATAACATTTTCTCTCAACACTTCTTCTGCCTAATTCCAAACTCTCTCTGTAGTTGTCAGCTTTCTTCGAATCTGGGTTATTGAGTGTTCTTCCAATAAGATCCGCGGCATACTGGTCTTCTGCTATTGTAACACTAATTGCCTATTTACTTGTCGGCAACTCCCCAAAGGCTATAAGCACCACTATTGCAGGGCCTGTGTTTATTTTGCTCACCATTGTTTCCCTGATGACCAGAAAAATTGACAACACATAGTAGGAGCTGAAAAAATTTGTTTAAATCAGCATTTAAGGATACAACTTTGCATAAAAACATAAATTTGCAGAATCCTCAAGTCTAACAATTTAATTTGTTTAATTCTACGGTGATAGGGCTATTTTCCTTTAAAATAGACAGCCAATTTAAAATGGTTCATAGAGACTGTTAGGAATTTCCATCCCATAAGCCAAGCCAAGGAAGCTAAGTAAACCAGTTTGTTCTGCATAGGATTAGACATATAAAAGTCTTGGGAATCACATTCGTTAAAGCTCAGGCCAGCTTTTATTGTTGGTATTTGTGAAGTCTTCAAAGCATATGCAATATAAAAATCTTCTGCCAAGCACAATAACACACAACATAAGAAAAGAGGGCTGGCGATATAAATCAGTTCGCAGAGGAATTCAAGATGGCAGCCTGCTCAATCCATGCTATATATAAATTGGGCTTTCATTTATGATCAAGCACGAAACTCATAATCAACTAACTAGTGGATCTCTCTCTCAAAAAGATTAAACATAAGGTATTAGTATTACTAAGCTTTTCATACTTTCTGCATGGAAATTTTTAGAAGCAATGGTCAAGATCCTATTGATATAGGTAACAGTAATTATAGTATTGTATTAGATTTCTCTTTTTGCAACCTTGGAACAATATCTAGGTAAGAATGTCAAGATTACTGTGCATGGGATCTTATGCAAAATGTTTATTTAGCTATCCTTTCCACCAATCAGCTTATAGCAGAGCAATCAGACCTTTCTCATTGAGTTATGAATGTTTCCTTGTACATCAACATAAGTTCTCCTTTTAATGGGAAAAGAATGAAAGGTAAAGAGAAAGAATAGATAAAGCAGAATGCAAAAAAGATTCAGTTGGTAGTAATTCCCTCTTTCCCTTCAACTTTTCTGGCAGGGATCACATTTTTCCCAGATGTCAAGTCATATTTCCCACCGGTCCCTATAGAATGCATTTTATTCAAGAATCACATTATTAGATTCAATAAACTATATATAAGGACGCGAGGCTCTGCCCCATTGCCATGCCCTCTTTTACAAAGAAGCAAAAAATAGCATATCATGGTCTGTAGAAATTCTGTCAGTGGGTTACATTAAACACACTGGAACCATGGAATCCTAAGGTGTCGTTCTATCTTAACTGATTAGGGTCATGTTACTCTCTTTTTTCCATCATACATTGAACTACTACCACATGTCCTGTATGCTTTTCATATATTATCTCTAATCCCTTAAAATTCTATGGTATGGGCTTTATTATCATTGTAAAAGTAAGAATCTTGTCTCTGTGTTAGTAAGTGGCTCAACTGGCATGGAAACTCGAGCTATTTACAATACCTGTGGCTATTACTATAGCATTACACAGTGTGCATTAGCAGGTATTGTGTAATTGTTGATACTTTTATATAGCCCAGTCAATGCCTTACTCATCTCTTTAAAAGAACAAAGGAAACTCCTTTTGCTTTTTGTATAACATTCTTTTCTGCCATGATTTTATAAGTATTCACAGTTATATTCTGATAACTGTGGAAAGTTTACAAAGAATAAATCTTGAGAGAGCTTAATGTATACTATTTGCTGAAGTAATTGCTTGAACTATAGCTCATGAAGAACACAGTGATAAAGAGAGTATAACAAGTGTAGCTGCCTTGTGAGTAACTGAGTTTGGAGCGTATTAGATACTCCCATTTTCCTGGAAGTTTCCATAATTCCTGGATGAGATGTTCTGACTTCAATCAAGACCTCAAACTGGTCGCTTGACCTGTAGTACAGAAGCAGAAGAAGCTTTTATTTGGGGTTGGGGTGCAGCTCACAGTAAGTTATTAGGATTGAACTGAAAGGAAAAAAAAAGAAGAAAACGGAGAAACAGGTTTTACCATATAATATTATGAAGATTTAAGGAAAGAGGCTTGGAGATGGTATAGCCAGTAGAGAGAGGAATCTCAGAAGACAATGTTGAGAAAGTGCAACAAAAGTATTTATTTGGTAACAAGGACAGGAAGAAGTGTAAGAGAGGAAGGAGTCTATTGTGAGGGAGTTCTCTGGAATTGAGGACAGAATTTGGCTTTGTAATCATTGTATTTTTGGGCAGAGGAAAAAAAGCATTCAAAATCAAAAATAAAATAAGATTATTTCTGAAGTGAATAGAGCTACTTTGAACGGGGGTGGGGGGGGGCAGACGTCAGGTCAGAACTCTGTGATACAGTCAGCTCTCTGTGATGGAGGTGGGACAGGAACTCAGTTTGGCTAACAGCGATTAAGCCGACAATGAGAAACCTGGGTCTGAATGTCAGGGGCCTAACAGAAGATAAAGACCTTCCACTTGGAAAGATAAGGAAGAGATGGGGAGGAGAAAGACAAAATGGTAAACACACACACACACACACACACACACACACAGAAAATTCACTTTAGAATTAGAGCAAAAAAGAAAAAAAAAGAGGTGCTTTCGGGAAGTCTCACCATAGTATTCCCACTACTTTTATTGGATAGATTTTTTAGTCTATTCTACTTGTGGTGTTAGAATAAGTACGAAGATAATTTTTAACGCTATTACTAATTTGGGAACCTACAAATAATATTTTCTTATGTTACCTGTATCACTGGAAATTCATTTAGAGATGGGGAGCAACTGGATGAATTAGATGAAATGACGATACTACAGCTCATTAGGGTTCACTCACTTGGTCCTTCCCCTGAATAATGACTCACTTATTATTTAATATATAAATGTGCTCCAGAGAAAGTTCCCAGTAGCTGTTATATGACATGCAATTCTAGAGACTGTGACAATTAGCACAGACGAGTCCAACACAGAAATCAGAAATCAACACCTAGATCCCTTAAAGAAGATCTTAAAAGAGCATGCCTTTCCTCGCCAGGCTGCTGTGGGCTACGTGTGTGCCTGAGGTTCAGAAATGGCTCAGGACTGTTAATACCCTGGTCATGAACCCGGAATCCGGACACAGAAGCTGTTTTCTGAGGCTAAAGAAACGTGGATTCCAGGGGGGAAACCAATATGAAGCAAGGAAAAGGAATCTGAAAGATCATATTCAAAAAATCTGGTGAGAGGAAAAAGGAGAGAGTACGATAGGAAGGTTGCAACGCGTTCTTTTGTTGTAAAGGAGAGTGGTCAATACTTAGCAGGATATAGTATTACCTTTTAAGAAAATGCTACATTTTGAGGAGAATAACAGTCTTCGATTTAAAATTCACCTTTACTACTACTGCCTGTCATAGACAATAAATCAAGTTATTTACATATTATGCAAAATACATATTACAGAGCTGCTGACCTTTCAGGCTGCCACCATAAATAGGTATGTTGTTCCTTTTACTGTTACCTTTAGTCTCCGGTTCACTCTGTTCTACTTTTTGTTTTTCCGGGTAAAGAAAAGCTTCATTAAAATAGCCCCTAATAGAGAGAATGGCCATATGGGGGTATGTTGAACACATCTCCTTTAATTTACGTCATTTCTGTACGAATCTATTTTGAAGGAGACATAAAATTAAACACAAATATTTCTTTTAGTAGCTAGCATTAAATATTAGAAATTTGATATGAATCAAAGAGAAAGTTTAAGTATCAACATTAAAAAATATCTAAAATATTTATTTCATAAATTTTCCTATTAGTAGGGAAGTATATTCTAATCCTGTGAAATAATTCAAGCCATTTTCATTTGTGTGTTTAATATTCTCTGGGCTGCGTGGCCCGTGATAGCCCACTACCTCTCACACTGGCCTGCTAGCCTTTCCCTTTTCATGGCTTACATTTAAATCTAGTTTAGATTACCATTTAAATGTGCTTGGGGATCATATTTTGTTTTAAAAAACCAGCAAATTCTGCTGGTGATTATGCTGTCCCATACAGTTTCGTCTGAAAAAGTTACAGCTCACAACTGGCATTGAAAAAAGCTGATGTAACAAACAGCCAGGTCAGGCTTGAATCAAATCTAAGGAAGTTCGCATAATGTTTCTGTCTCAGGCCGTATTCTCTTCTGGCCAGTCTTTCCTTGATGGAAATAAAAACAACAACTTGGTCTCAGGAAATGTGCCCCCTAAGACGTAAAAGCTTCCACTAGCTCTGATCATTTAGTTATCTTCATGCTAAGTGAAAAGCGTACCTGGGCCACTGGTGTTAGCCTCTGAATTCTTTGGCTGCACCGATAAGAAGTGGAAAACCAGTCTGAGGGTCTCCCCTAACCCCTGCAGGCTCTTCTCAGAGCACAGAAACCTACTTTGAAAGACACTCCAGGGGGGAAATTCATATATCTTTACATGCAGAGATACTCCAGCTTCAAACTAAAAATGCCATTACTTGGGATTCTTAAAAGCCCTTCTTCCACCCACTTTCTAGATTTTAAAAATAAATCTCCCTCATGTGGTATTGCATTTCCTAAAGAAAATTCCAATTCAGACTCTATGGATTTGATTGGTTATATTTGGCTCAGTGATTGCTAGGCAGATTGTTAGGCGTCTTCCTCAAACTCTCTTCCTTTGCAGAATAACCATGAAGACACAGGACCTTTTTTGTTTTTGTCTAGTATGTGGTACTATGACGCTGAAGCTACAGTTTCATAAGAAATCAGTGACGGAGGGCAGTAACCATGGGGAGCATGTAAGGAAAATGCAACGGACCCTTGATTCCTTTATTTTCTTCTGTTCAGACTCCATAAGACAGAAGCAGAATAGAGACTGGCGATGGGCAAAGAAGAAAAAGAAATGCTGGACAGGCATTCTTTACATGCCTTCCTGCGAGAAGGCTGCCAGATAAACTGTTGAAAGTAGTGGGGAATGAAGAAAAATGAGAAATAAAACATCTAGACAGCAGAGGAATTGGTATGTTTGAAAGTGTGGGACAATGTTCAGCCTGCAAATATTTTCATTAATATTGGATAGATGTGCTTTATCAATAACAGATTAAAAAGTCACCATTTTAATTGGTTAAGACTCCTGCCCCACGGGTAAATGCCAAATTTATGCTAATTAGGAGGCACAATCAGATCAAAAACATGCTGACATAGCTTCATGTGGCAGCCAGGCACAGGGTTAGTAAGGATTAAGCAGACCTTAAACTGTGCTGTCGCTTATAAGTCATCTCAGACTATTCTGCTGTCTCTCTCCAGTTGGTCAGGGGGGATGCTGAAGCTACACCTTTAAGTGCTGTGGGAAAATAGGAGTTGAAACTTTTTTTATCACTTCCGAGTTTTAAAAAATGGTTAAAACTTAAAATTCATCTTTCAGATTTGGAGGGTATTTACAAAAGAAGTTAGTGTACTACCAGCTTTCAAATATCGGTTTCTAGTTTTTTCCTGGGGACCCATTTATAGAATCAAAGTGAAAGAGACTTAAAAGTTTGAGGTCTGATTCCAGGAATGAATTAAGCCTGGACACAGTGCTCTTTTCGATAATATTTTCAGAGTGGGGGAAGAATTAAATGTCTAGGTAATATTTAACTAGGCAAATCATCACTTGTTTTAGGACTTTTGCTACAGGGATAATGTTCTTCAAGGAATTTTTTTCCGTGTGATTACGCAACTTCTTTTATCCATTACAACTAGCGGTTCTCATTTATCTATAATTCTATTTATCTATATATCTACACACATATATTATATGAGCTTTTGATTGATAAGAAATGTTGTTCACTGTGCAAAAAAAAACAAATTACAAAAACAGAAAGGCATAGTCATATTTTTACACAACAGTAGTAGCAATAACGATAGCCTTTATTGCCAGAGCATGCTTGTCACCCCTAAAACTCTGCATCTCTAAGACCACATCTCCCTCAGAGGCTGGGTTCCTGCAGGTGCAGGTCTGAGTCCAGTCCCATCATTCCCAACTTCTGTGGGTCTTCCAAGCTGAAACATCACTAGTCTAGCTTCACAGCCTGATCTCCAAGTTGGGAAACTGTTTTGAGACGATGAGTCTCCAAACACAAGGCCTAAGGCAGAAATGCCATAGTCAACAAACTCCATCATTCTCAAGGGGTCATTTGCAGAATGTATGGACTATGCCTTTAGTTTCGCACCCCAACACCACATGCACATTGATGAGCTGACATAGCAGGACTAGCAGGTATTTTTCTAGGCCGGGAGGATACATAAAAATTACAAACATCACTGATGAAACTGTTGCTTCAACTTCGAGGGTTTCTCTAAGGCTGTTTTGGAAGTGCCCATTCCCCTGGTGCTTGACGTGAAGTGGAGGCCTGGTCTCAGCTCTGGCACCGAGCTAGGCTCCAGGGCGGGTCACTGGAACAGAGAGCTCTGACTGACACAATATAATTTGAAACCATTACAATGTATTGTATGTAGGATACTACTGTGAAGCTCTTAATATGCAGAATTTTGCATAGTATGAATGCTAATCATTTTTACGATGATGCTATTCATATAATATGTAATACTTGCTAAACAAAATTATGAAACATAATTACTGCTCAGACACAGTTGCCGCTTTCAGTCCTCAAAAACCCAGTCATTTAAAATTGTGTTTTCTTTAAATAAATGGCAACAATCCCTGCTAAAGACTATGTGCCTAGATAATTTCCTTTTCAAAAAAGGAGTCTTTTTATCTTTAGTGACTGACAAAACATCCTTTATGAAAGGTTTATAACTCAGCCATTTAAATTCGCTTCAGGCTGAAATTTGGCATGCAACTTCTCATCCTGGGAGCACAGTTTTTATTTTCCTAAATTTTAGTGAAATTGGTTTGGCTGGTTTTTAGTCACAGGGAAGCAAAGGGGCTAGCTCCTCCCTCTAGTTTGAGCTAGATAATGACAGAGCCTTAATTATATACCATCTCTGCTTGCTTCTCACAGCAGGCTGAGGTAATATGGAGCATGGCTGAATAAGCATACATGTGTCAGCACACACACAACACGTGGGTGAACAAACACACATGGAAAGAGCGATGGGAAAAGTTCCCTTTGATTCTGCCTCACGTTGAACTGAAGAGCAAATGTACAGTTTCAGAGTCACAAAGTGATGCCCTCATATCGCTCCCCAAGGAGCAGCTCAGAGACAAGACAATTTCTTCCTTCTGGCAAGAGTATAAGTTGGCAGGGTGAAAAACAGAATGAAAAACTTGAGTGCAAACAGAACTTTACCATAATACCTTCCCTGGCTTTTCAGAAGGCATCTGAAAAGGTTTTACTAGTATCACTAATTTGTGAGGGACTAGAAAAAAGCAAGTTCAGTAAATGCCACAGAAACAGGACTTCCATTTCAATTTGCTACCAAAATGACCAGAAGTTTCTGGGATGTATAAACTAACATGTCAAATGAAAGAAAAACAGAGTAGTTGATGGTTTCTGAGCATGAAGCTCATGTGGTAAGAATACAACTTTAACTGTTAAACTCTCCTCCCCAGATCAACATATCTGAGGAGGAATTTTTAAAACAAACAAAATGTATATCCTGAGTGCTGGAATACCATAAATCAAGGTTAAGGGACAGTGTGGATCTAACAAATATAGTGACAGTTTAAGATCAAGGGATACCTTGACATTCTCCTCAAAAAGGTCAATCTAACTGGTCTGCAATGTAAAAATGAAGAGCCTGCCATCATTGCCACGGTGAAAGGTCAGACACAAGCCGATTGGTGATAGAATTATCAAATTAACCAATCGATGTGTGTGAGTAATAGATGTAAGCAATCCTCTGGGAGGGCCACAGGGCAAATGCCAGCTCATCAATAACACGTTGCTGTGGACAGGAAGCTCCCTGCTTCAATCCGTGTCCCTTCCATTACCAAGAGGAGTCAAACCATGTCCAATGAATATCCTATTTACATACCACATGCTAAAAGTGATGAAAGGCCAGTGCTTTAAATACTAGTCGTTCACCACAATCCTCTACAAACCTTTGTGGGAAAAGTACCATCCTGGGTAGAAAAAAGCACCAGCAACTCTCCTCTTTGCAAAGGAGAAACCTTCATGCTCCCCTAAGTAAATAAAAAGAACAAACTCTTCCCCTACTTGCTCTTAGCAGATTCAGGGCCAAACCCCATTAGTAAAAACATTTTACCTGTGGCAGTTAGAAGTATTTAAATCTCAGGCTCGACTGTGTGCCAACTTTTGCATTTTTTTTTTTTTAATTTAAAGATGTACCTATTGTCACAGCAACATTAAAATCTTTCCGAGGTATTATCACAGCGGGGGTGATAACAGTTTTCACTACTAATTAGGGATTTACTCTCCATCAATATGTGAACGTAAGTCCTATTAATGTTAATGGGGTTACATGTCTGTATTGAAGGCAGCATAGATCTCTAAGTAAGTGCGATTATCACCCTGCCTGAGAATGTTTGCATAGTACTTTGATTATAAGACTTTCTTCACATAACCCCAAGAAAAACTCAAATTTCAGCTAGTTGACCCATCTCCAGTAGTTTTGGCAACATACAGTAAATGACTTATATAATTAAAATAAATCTGGGTGGAAAAAATTTGGTCAACAACTTGGATGTTTGGTTTAGAAATACATTTGGGTACATGTATATCTCAGCAGTGGTAATTAACACACACGCACACACACACACACACGCACACACAATTTTCAGCCAGAGATAGTAATATGTAAATACTGACAGTACCTTTGTCTTATAAATTATTATGCTTAGCCATTTACTCCCATATCCAATGCTTAGGGGGTAAGAAGAATAAAGTATTGCAGTAAAGTATCTTAGTAATAAAAATATGTTTATCATGCTTATCCTCTGAAGGTGAACCAGAATAACTCAGGGTATTTATTTAACGAAGTTCTAAAAAGTTTTACAAATGTTAGAGCTGCCCTAACAGGGTAAGCCTTGGCTAGATTTGGCTAGTTAAATTAATACAAATGGAAGAAAACTTAACATTCAGTTCCTCAGTTATACTAGCCACATTCCTAGTGCTCAGCATCTGCATATGGCTAGTGCAAAGTAGAATGTTTCAATCATTCAGAAGATTCCGCTGGACAGCACTGTATAGAGACCTAGCACAGCCTAGTCTTAGTTCTGGACACGATGGTTCTATGCTTAGCCTCAATACAATGCTGAGTCAGTCTCTTTTCTACTTCCCTCACTTGGCAATGGGAAAATACTGATCTCTGACAGTAAATGTAGCAAAAGGGCTGGTTTAAAAAATATCAATTAAGTGGCTTTTCCGTTTTTATCAATTTTTATTTGAATTTTGGAGAATTTGTTTGTAATAATATTTCACCAGGTCCTAAAATACATGCCCCTGAAGTTGCTTGTGTCTTATACTTAAAACATGGTAGGACTGAGGAATCTGTGCTGAGGTTAAAAGATACAAAGTAAAACAGACAGGGAGCTGCTGCTGCTGCTGCTGAGCGGTTACAGTGAAGAACTGGATTTACACTCTCTGGACTAATGTTCAGCACTCCGGTCAGCTCTAACTGGTCTCCAAGAATAAATATGCTTTAGGGTTGCCGGGCCTGGTGGTGCTACTGGCAGCAGCATCTGAGGCTCTCTAAAAGGGAGAGCTTGCTCCTGAACGTGAATTCATTCTCTGCCAGGTACAGAAAGCAAACAAGGAGGTAAACAAATACAAAAAGACTCGATTTGTTCCAGCACAGTGCAGGGTGATGGAATGACTGTGTACGTTGCATGTGTGCCACCTTGCCTCTCTTCCTGCCTTCAAAGGCTCCAAGTTCATGTGCATGCCCTTCCATTTTATCAGCATTAAAAATGACATGACAACCAACGAGGCCTGGTTGCAGAAGCTGTAAGTAAGCTGTCACCCTTTCCCAAAACTCCATGGAAATATGGAATATCTAACCATCTCTGAACAAGCTCAAGGTTCTAGATTAATGAAGGGCATTAACAAAGCACTGATGTGAGGAAGTACAACCCACTTACAATGTCACTGTACACTGTTCAATGGATCCTGAAGAAAAATTAACAGAGGCAATGATAAGGAAGAAAAAAGGAAATGCAACTGATTTTAGATGATAATTTCAAAAGGCATAAAAACGTTTAGTAATTTTCTCTCCAATGTCATAAGGTAATTATTTAGTAATATAAAACTGAAAAGCTATGAAAAATTGATCAGGCAAATAATGGGTTCAAAATTTATAGGCAACATGTCTCCATATTTAATATGAGATTGTTTACCTGTCCATGAAACAAATATATACGGGGTAAGTCACTGTCTTCAGTGATGCTCAGACACAAAATCTATAAGCCCTTCTTAGTCTGACTTTGCATCACACGAAGAGAACTTTTTTCGTTAATGGAAAAGATCCTGCTTCGTCAATATGGTAAAGCCAAGCCCCAGCAAAAAAACCAGCTCATAATATTTCAGTCAAAAACCATGCATTTCTAATTAAAACCCTTTCAATGCAACCTTTGGTTTCAGCATTCCTGAAAACCACCGAGAACTCTTGATTTGAGCAGATGAAAAATCAATAAAAAGCAGATCAACAATGCTGAGGTACTGAATGGGACCTACATGTTCTGTTTGAATCTCCGACTCATAAAACAGTATTACAAAACAAGCATGTACCACTCAGCAGGAAACTCGACAATCTAATCATCTCCCCTATTCCGAGGCCAGCCAATTTATAATATGTTCTGGAGGTTACTCTTGCACTTGAAACAGTAGCATTCATATCTGCCAAAATGTAGCAAAAAATACCGTGTTTCAATGAAAAAATTAATAAAGAGTTATAAAAGGTTCTATTAAAGCACAACCAATATGAGTAATCATGAATCATATTTGTTAAGTATTAAAGTACAAGTGTGTATTCTTTTAAAGTAGAAGAGCAGATGCTATGTTTTATTAGAATGGTTTTGCTGATGTGTTTTCTTTTTTCCATTATTGGAATATATGGTTTTTATTGAATAACTTATTGTTTTTTATTTTAAAAAAATATGTAACATTTTCTGTATTGACACATTCTCTGCTTTCAATGAAAGCAATTTAAACCACAAGATTCTATCAAAATTCTTTCTGATACAGGATATTCCTATATTTAGTACTGTAGTCACTGACTGCTGTGTGTTAGTATGAAGTCTGAATTCAAGGAAACAAAAGTCCTATAAAACAGTCTATTCCAGAGAGTAGAAATTGCATGCAGATTATTTGTATTCAGCCCATCAATTTATTTAAACTCAATTCCACTAAAAATCAAATAAATAAAATTTAATCCTAGTCCACTTCTTTAATGTACATCGAATATCTATGTGAGAAAAATAAAACAAAACCTTTTTGACAATAAATATCACCGGGTATTCAAAGTTACATTTAGCAGTTTTACTGTCACCTTCAAAGCAGTAATCTTATAGCTTACTGCTATAGCAATCAGACAGAATGGGCACAATTTTTAGCTTGTTTGCTTTATAATATGAGCATCTTTAAAAAGAACAGCAAAATCACTGTCCATATTCACACTTCCTGCACATGCTGGTGTTTTACACTTTCATACGGTGCCTCAATATGGAAAGTGCTTCTTCAACACATATAGTATCAATGGGTGAGATTATAAATTAAAACTAAAGCACATTCCTCCAGCTCTGCCAGCTCCGTGCACACCTACAACTGTGCCAGTGAGACGGCAGGGATGCTCTGCACTTGGCTTTCCAGCTCAGGGTGACATCCAATTTACAGGCATAAAAGGGAACAAGTATTCTCATCGGTAGGACGAGTAGCCCTGTTTAGTCAAAATGTCCTGAACCGGTTCTAGGGATATGATGAACCACTCAGGAAAATGATATTATGCCTTTTAATGTATTCTGACAGAAATGATAACCCTAACCTCTAGTATATGTTCATTTTGAGTTGCCTAGGTCCTTGAAGCTCGATTTTGGGGAACTTCCTGGGAACCAAACAGCCTTCCTCTGAGACTAATATGAAGGTGCTAGGGTAGTGTCTTCATGGCAGGTCTACAGCATGCGTGGAAATAGAGGCTTTGAGACTGAGTATGGGGGCATGGGGGAGGGGAGGGTATGGTACAAGATAAAGGAAGAACAATCTGGACATTGGCCACTCCACTGAAATTTTCCAACAAGTTATGACCCAATAATATTCCAAACCACACAATGGGTGCTGCCAATCGAAAATGTCAAGTCAGTGTTAGCAGGAAGAATTCTGAGCATGGTTCAAGATTTAGTCACACAGTTTGATTCCTAAGTAAATTTGTGTAATGAAGCAAGTGATGGGTAGGATTTAGAATAAGGAATCCTAAAGGTGGAGTCAAGAGATCATAATAATCATTCCTGTGCTGGTTTTCCTTCTAATATCTGGTTCCCTCTTAAGTCCTGTCCAGACTCTTCTCTCTGTAGCCTCTAGTACTGGAGTACGCCAAGACCCTGTCCCTTGACCTCTGCTTTCTGTATTTCCTGAGTGTTCTATTCATTCCCATGGTTTTAAATATCCTCTTTATGCCAGTCTCTCTTAAGTGTCTCTCTCTGGACTAGACTACTCCCCTGATCTCCAGACTCAAATATCTCACTGCCTTTCTGACATCTCCACGATGTCTCAAGTCTTTACAAACTAATAGATCCAAAATGGCTTTTTGTGTTTTTTAAATAGATTTTATTTATAGGACAATTTTACATTCACAGCAAAATTGAGAGAAAGGCATAAAGACTTCCCATATACCTCCTACTCCCATGCATCCATAGCCTCCCCCATTATCAATATCCATCACCAGAGTGGTACAATTGTTATAATCAATAAATCTACGTTGACACATCATCATCACCCAGAGTCCATAGCTTACCTTGGGGTTCACTCTTGGCATTATACATTCCATTGGTTTGGACAAATGTATAATGAAATTTATCCAGCATTATAGTATCATACAGAATATTTCCACTGTGCTAAAAATCCTCTGTGCTCTGCCTATCATCCCTCCCTCTACCACCTCAACCCCTGATAACTACTGATTTTTTATTATCTCCATGGTTTGGCCTTTTCTAGGATGTTGTAAACTTGGAATCATGTACTATGCGTGAAGCCTTTTCGGATTGGCTTCTTAGTAATATGCATTCCATGTCTTTTCAAGGTTCGACAGCTCATTTCTTTTTAGTGCTGAATAATTCCATTGTCTGGATGTATCACAGTTTATTCATCCATTCACATACTGAAGGACAGTAGGTTCTTGGTTGCTTCCACGTTTTGGCAATTATGAATGAGCATCCCTGTGCAGGTTTTTGTGTGGACATAAGTTTTCAACTCATTTGCATAAATACCATGGAATGTGAGGTCTGGATTGTTTGGTAAGGATAGGTTTAGTTTTGAAAGAACTGCCAGCTGTCTTCCAAAGGGGTTGCCAAATGGCCTTTTAACTCTGCAAAGCTGCTCTCCTTCCTCTCCTCTCCCACATAGTGAAGGGGTCCACCATTTACCTAATAACTCGCGCTTAGGAGTCAGCTTCAACTCTCTCCTTATACCTTCCCCAATCGACAAGTGCCCAATAACTTGTTTTAATTCTACTTGTTAAGTATATCTTGGAACATCTCACTTATCACTATTCCCACTGCCCCGCCCTGGCTCAGCTCACGGTTCCCTCTGTTGGGGATGTGTACCACCGCCACCTCCTCCCATCTGCTCTCTTTACACTCCCTTCTCTCCTTTCCCCTTTACAACTTGTTCTAATTGTAGACAAAGGAATGGCCATCTTAAAACATAAGGTAGACATCACTACCTGACTTAAAAACACTTTCATGGCTTTTCATTGTAGTTAACATAAAACCTAAAGCCCTACCTGCCCAGTAAGGCCCTTCGTGACCCCACTTTTTCTCCAAACGTATCTTGTGCTTCCTTCCTGCTTGTTCATTAAACTATGGTCATGCTTATTTCCCTTCAGTTTTTTGAAACTTCACACTCTCTTCATCTTTAGTTTTTTTTTACTGCTTTTTTTTTCTCTTGTAATTCACTTTTCCTACCCCTGTGCATCTTACCCTTCTGTTCTTCACAGATCTTCAGAGATCACCTGATCTAAAGAAGTTTTCCCCTTTGAGCCCCTATCTCAGCCCCTTATTACCTTCAAAGCATTGACACAATTTATCAGTTTGGTGTGTGTGTGTGTGTGTTTCTATGTGTGTGGATCTGGCTCTCCCAGAATGTAAGCCCAGTCAGGGTAGCAACTGTAATTTATTTATCACTAAATCCCCGGCCTCTAACATGGTGCCCATAACACAGCAGACACTGGACATGAGATGTTGAATGAATGAATGAGTGACCTTGCATGTGCACTTCACTCGGCTTTGAATCTTTGTTCTCGTCTATCAGAGGCAGATACAATCCCAATCCTACCATTTTCCCAGGGTTATTCACACAATAAAATGGAAGGGCTTTTGTAACAGATCAAAGATTGTTTTGCATCTAATGATAGCTATGCTTCTCTCCTCCATTCAACAAATATCTTTCTACCATTCTGGTGCCAATTTATTTTTCTCTTTCTTTTGGGAAAATTCCTTGACACAATGACCCTATTTTGTAATTCCACTGCTTTAATGCATTTTCTCCTTAGTTGCGTATAAGTTTGAGTTTACGCCCACCATTCTAGATATGTTGTTGTGCAACTGGTCACCAGTACGATTAAATTCTTTGGGCAGTGTTGACTCCCTTGACCATCCGCACTTCCTCTGTATCCGTGTTGCTGGGATTCTGCTGTCCAGGCCCCCGCTCTGTCTCACTCTGTGGAGTGCTTCTCTTCCTTCCCCCACACATTCCCTCCTGCAGGGGTCTACTTGGCTCCTTCTCTTGCTTCTCTGTTTTCAGCTGTGAAAGTCCACTGACTACCTCTCCAGTCTCTTCCGTGTGCATGACATCTGGGTCCCTATCTCTAGCCCCACCTCTCTCTTCAGAATCTTTCCAAAATGCCTTGATAGACCCCACCTACTTAGATATCTTGGTGACATCTTAATCTAAATGTCCCTACAGAAGCTTATCATCTCACCCTCAAAATCAGGTCCTCCTCCTTACTTTCCTTATAGGGAAGTAATAATGGCGACAACTCTCCCAATGATGTCAGCTTGAAGCCATCGATTTCTTCTTAAATCCCTCCTTACCCCTTACTTTCTATGGCCAAGTTCTTGTGATTATTTTCACCTCTTGCTCTCTAGGCCACAGCCCTTCTGCTCTAAGGACTGAACTGGGCTTGTTTCTCCTCTGATACACTGCACACACCACTGCCTGGTTAACTTTCCTCAAGCCCAGTCTTCATCACGTCACTCCTGAGAAATGTTCATGCCTCCCCACTGCTTAATAATTTTACATTTTCCAATTTGCATAGGCTACTAAACAATGGATTCCCAATCTCTCCTTCATCACCCTCTAATCTCCTCCTTCACACATAAGCCTAGGCCTCACACAAACACTACTTGCCAACACAAACAACACTACTATATATCTGTTTGGGCTCAAATTTGTTCATCCCTGAAATACCTTCTTTTGTTGCCTCAGCCAGCCTAAGCTCTCCCTGTGTAGTTTTTGTGGTCCCTTTGGAAATGCTACCACTGTCCAGTAGCCCTTTTGGTCACCTCAACTAGATGCCAGCTCTCTCTTCTGTGACATACATGGCGCTTTAATTATACACTTCTCATGGTGTTGTCCTTATATTCGTTTGTGTTTGAATTATGGTTCTTTCTCCTAGGCAACCTGAAACTCAGCTTCGTAGCCATTGTATCAACTAATAGTGCTTTATATATAGTGAATGCTTAATAAATATCTGTTGAATTAAATCCATTCGTTCCATAGATATATACTTGCAGGCATAGGAGATATAGCAATACAAAAGAGCAGGTAAGTCTCAGCTCTAGTTGAAGAGGGAGAGAGGGAGTAAACAACATCAAAAGCCAAGTAATGATAGAATATATGCCATGGAATGAATGCTATGGAAAAAGAAGATGAGAAACGCCAGGACTAGGGGGTGCTCCTCTGTTTTAGGGTGATTTGGAAAGAACTTTGATGACATGATGTTTGAACAGAAACTTGTACAAAGCAAGGGGACCAGATATTCAGCTTTCCAGAAGTGGGAATTCTAGGAAGTAGAAACAGTAAGAACAAAAATCCTGTGTCACAAGCTTGCTGGGCAATTTGAGGACATAGCCCTGAGTTTTGAGAAATGCCAGCAAGTGGGAGTGGGAACCAGGTCAGGTAGACCCTTAAATATGAAAGACAAATACAACTCTAGCAGGGGTTATTATTCAATACTCTATGAGCACTGTTTTGGAACCAAATATATTTAGAGACTAGACTTACTTGGTTCTTTTAGTACATTACTTAAAGTCCAGCTGCTGTTTAATATGGAATTTGAAAGAAGACATTACTTAGCACTCCTGTTCTCCACAGAAGGCTTACTTTGATAGCTATAAAACGCAAAATAGATGTTCCTTGCCTCTGATCAAGCTGTTTTCTAAATAGCTGAAGAGGTGACTACAAAAAAAGCATAATTCAGTAATAGTATATCTTAGATGAAACTCTCAGTTCACTCATATTTTAAGCCCTTTTAAAAATGACTATAATTTGCTCTAGCAAAGATATTTAAATATTTCCCTCTAGCCACTTGTAAATCTCATTTCTAATCTCAAAGCTCCTGTAATCAAGTCCTCGATAGTTTAAATAAAGCCTCCATTTAGGATTAAACTGCTATTGATATACACACTTATTTCTGATTTTATGTGATATATGAGTGAGTATGTCTGAAATGCTTATCAAATAATTATAATTAAAATGTATCATTTCAGAACGATGATCTACTAATTTTAACTATTATGTCTGGAAGTTGGTTAAGGGAATGAAGAAATACGAAACAAAAATTTAAGCGGGCAATTATATTAAAAAAATAACATATGCTATGCATGCTAAGAAAAAAAATCAGCACCCTTACATCTGGAGGAAAAAAAGCAAATTTATTCTTTAGTTTCTTTGGCCCAGAATTCTAGAAAAGTCTGCAGTTATGTACAATGGAACTTTCTCTTCCTTCCTCAGATGTAAGACATTTTTCAATGTGTACCAATTATTTTAGACTCCTCCTAGGCAATATTGGGGAGAGTTTGACTTTTCTTCACCTTTTCAAATTTAACCACTGGAATAAACACCTCAAAACACACTGAGGATTCATCTGAGAGCATAAACAAACCAAGCATGAAGTCTCCCAATAGGAGGCCAGAGCGGCCTGAAAATTGCTGAACAGTATTAGGAAAGTGATATTCTTTGTCTCTATTCTTTTTAGTGAAACGTCTACTGAGTTTGGTCGAGATTGATGAGGTAACTAATACCGTGAAAGTTTATAGGTTAGGTGAAGAAAAATTATACTGTAAAAGTGGGAATCTAGAGGCTCATCTGAGGAGGGGCCGTGTCTGTCAAAAATCTGCTGGGCTCCTGAGCATGCTGGGACACAGGCGTTTGGGTTGCTAGAATGTACTCTGACCAAGTAGACAAGTCAACTTAAACATCTAATCAAGCAAGACATCTTGAGAATTTCAGAACTGCAAAGTTGGGAGAGAATTATCTTCCCTTCCTGCTACAGAACGGGCATTGTAGCTCAGCGAGGTTCACTGAGTTAACAGCCTAGTGTCACAACCAAATTCAGTCGCCTTTCTGTTAGTCCAGAGCTGCCTCTGCTTAAATAAGTGATTTGACTAATTGTATGACTAAACACTGTCAGCTTCTGTGGTGATTTAGTAACACAGTCCGTTCTGCAAGTCTCAGTAATAGCTAAGAAAGGAAGACATGCTTTGGGTTGAGATTAGCTGAGGAAAAAAGCAAGAGAAAGCTGAGGATGCTGGGAGAATGGGACAATTTTAAAAGCAGGAATTTGGGGACAATGGGAACTGCTCCTCATAATGCGCAGTGATTAAACTTTCTATTTCCCTCCATGACTTACATCTACACCACAGCAGCAGCCAGTCCATATATGATTTTTTAATAATTAGAAAAATATATTCCTTCCTCAAGGAAAAGATGTTCACATTATCATATGTCGCATAGTTTGGACAACACACAGTGAGGCTAGCTTGTTCTGCCTGCCACTGCTTCCCAGAGACCAAATGAGGTATCTGTCCTGGCTTCCAGCACACCTGCCCTGTACTCTCCTTTGCTCATCTACAAGATTAGAACATGGGGCACACAGGCTGCTACTTATCACTCATACACTATGATTCCATAGACATGACACTTTTGTTCAGTGCAGAAGCTGAATGTCCATGTGTGGCGATCCTCCTTGGGGTGGATAAAATAGAGTTGAGAACAAACACAATTCTAAGTGTACTTTACGGATTTGGATGTATTCTAACATAGAAAGAGCCAAGGAGATTCTCTGAACAAATTCAAATTTAAAAATAAATGATCTTTGTGACCTTTTGTAGGTTTCAATTTTTTGTGAGATATAATATACTTAGAAAATCGAGCATTTTTAATGGTCAAAAGTACTACCCTTAAAATTTGTAGATTAGGAGAAAAGAAGACAAAACAGCACTCTTAAATATTAATACAAAGCATGAGAAATAAAATTAGCCTATCCTAAAGGGGGGGAACCAACGAATCCAGAGGCCTGAATTTTGCTGAGATTATGCAGATCCAAAGTTTTCAGAAGTTTCCTTCAGGCCATGAATATTGGAGGCTATGTTTGTGATGGGATGGGTTCTGAGCAATCTTCCTGGTGATTACTCAAGTGTGGAGCATAAATTATTACCCCAGGCAAACACCGACTTAAATGAAGTAGTTTTCTGAAAGTAGAATGTGATTAAACTATGCATTTCATTCAAAACATCTCCTGTTTAGCCAATCTCCGTTGCTCCTGGTGTCTCATCTTCAGGAAGATGAATTCTCGGTGATAATTTGGAATGCTGAAGAATTTTACACAAAGATGAAGCTGAGCATGTGAGGAATCGTAAGAGATTGTTCTCAGCAACCCAGTGAAGAAAAGCTGTCTTTATGTGGGAAAACCGGACGAGTCTTTGGGTTTTACTTTCTGATTGTACATTTATCCCTATTTACTTTGCCAATGGTACTGTTTACTAACCCTGCAAATGAATCAGTTTTATTTACCAAAGCAGGAGTTTCCATCTTTATATTAAACAGTTATTTGTTTTTAATTATGATGACTCGAACTCCAGATGAACTGGGTTTCTTGACTCTGTGTTACATCAGAGCCACAACGAAATGAAGCCTGTGAAGGGCCCAGTGGTGTTATAATCCCTCTTGCCTTGATTTGTGTCCTGCTTTACAGTTTAACAGGCCCTGGGAAACACTTATTTCTCTCAGGTATAGAAACATACCTAGCTGATAGTTCAGTAAAGACCTCTGGAATGATGATCTCTTCACCAGTCTAAACTGTTTTACTTACGATGCACCCTACTACTACTGATGGTTTACTGACCAGGTATTTGAATGCAGGGGAAACTTGAAAGTGATCTGGGTGATTACTTTGAAATCCATACCCCTCTAAGCATTATTCATCTCCCTACACATATTCACGAATGTACGGAATTAATTTTTATGAATGCATTTGAGTGAGGAGCCACTATGCCTGTGCTATCATTCTACCAATCTTTACTGGTTCTTTTTATCTTTACGTCGGGCATTTGGCCATTACCCAGTGCTTCCTGTCCATCAAATTCTGTGAAACTCACTATGCAAAGAAAGAACAGAATTAGTACCCCCTCCCTAACATTTAGAAGGAAAAGGAAAAAACCAGAAAAATACAGATTACCATTTGTTCACCAAATATTTAGCAGTGGATGACTATGGGCCAGACACGAATCTAGTCTTTGGGAACAGATGGATGAGCCTCCTTTGCCACAGTGTTTATTAACCACTTCCTCGGTTTTCCTTCCCCCGACTCGCTAGTCACAACTATAACCATGCCATCCACGACAATCTGCACATCCTCTCCTTGCTTTTTCTCCATAGCATTTACTACCATTCCACATACCATATGATTCCCTTATTAATTTTATTTACTGTCTACCATTCCTCATTGAAATGTAAGTTCTATGAAGGTAGAACTTTTTGTCTGTGGTCACTGCTGTACTCCCAGTGCCTAGAAATAGTGCCTGGAATACAGTAGGTATTTGCCGAGTGGACATATATCATGGAATTACCTAATGTAACTTGAAAAAATATATAAAGCTACCTAAACATGAAACCCTTTTAAAGGGGCTAAATATTGGTGGGAGGGGCATTTCTGGTGAGAATAATTTGGAAAGCCATAACCATCAAGGATTATCAGTCATAACTGATGTTTGATGAAGAGGGGCATATTTTGATGAAGGAGGAAAGCTGTTTAAGAAAGGTACTTGGTTTATGCAGTGGGTTGGTGACAGGGAAGCATGTGAGGTGACAACCAGTTCCCACAGGCAGTTTCATAATCTTATAGTTACCTTTCTCATGGTGAAGCTACTTAAGCCCCTATGACATGACTCTTGACCTAATACCATGATCTCTCATCATTTACCGTTAAGTGTCTTCTGTGTTGACGGCATTTTGTGTGCTGTGCATGAATCACACTGACATAGCTTTTAGAGCTTAATGAAAACTCAGGTCCCAGTTCATTCACTAGTTTCTCCATATATTTTTGCAGAGGTCAGCTGTATTTGGTGGTGGTTCTGCTCAAGATAAAAAAAGGTCATAACTCTGTAACTGTGTAGTCCTAGTAAAATATTATCCCTGGTCTTCTGTTTAAACAAAACAAAACAACGACGACAACAACAAAAGAAAACAAAACCCACAGATGAAGATGAGCACACTAACAATGATTTCAGTTCCGAGCAGCCCAGACTATCTCACAGGAGCAACGACCGCAACACTTAGTTGAGACACTCAGTGATGGAGTCATTTTTCTGTCCACTTTTTTCTAAATTATTCCAAAGCTTCAATAATTTGCATAGCTTAATATCCTATTTTAGCCTAAATTGGTCATTTACCCACAACTTTTTGTTGTTAAAATGAACAGTCTTGTATTGCCTAACGACATTTTGGTCAACGATGAACTGCATGTATGGTGGTGGTCCCATAAAATTATACTGGAGCTGAAAAATTCCCATCACCTAGCAATGTCATAGCCCTTGCAATGTTATATCACAACACATTACAACTACCTATAGTATTCAACTACCTATAGTATTACAACTACCTATAGTAACATACTGTACTAGTTTGTAGTTTAGAAGCAACAGGCTATACCATCTAGCCTAGACATGTAGTAGGCTATACCATCTAGGTTTGTGTAAGTGTACTGTAAGATGTCTACATAATGATCAAATCACCTAATGATGTATTTCCCAGAACATATCCCCATCTTCAAGCGGTGCACAAATGTAAAATCAAGATTAGGCAGTCGCCAAACACCTTTAGGCAAATGTCTCTGTCTCACGTCTTCCTTGGCTTTCCACAACTAGATCACAAAACAAATATTTTCATCTAGCATTGTATTTTTCTTCAAAAAATAAAAATAAGGACACCTGACCATCTTCTTTTAAAATGATTTGTATCTTCATGTAAATGTTTTAATTTAGTTAGAGAATTGTCATATTTTAAAAATGTTAACTAATATAGTTCCAACCGAGTTCAAGAAAGAGAAACAAAAAGGAGGAAAGCAGAAAGGAGGAAAGGTGAAAGGCAGAAGGAGCACAATGGCAATTCGTTCTGTCAGTGGGAGACAACGAGCGACGAGCAGTTATATGAGGGAGGCGAGATGAGGGGCTGAGAGAGAGAGAGACCTGTAGGAAGGAAGAAAAACACGAGGTAGGACAGAGAAAAGAGAAAAGAAGCTTTGAGGTGAGGGTTAGGTAGAGTGCTCTCTGCTCTTCAGATCTCTTAAAATTATGAACTTTACAGTGTATCTATTATCTACTCTCCTTTTGAAACACCATCTCAGTACCTTCACAGCTCTTCAACTGTTCTAATCTTTAAACTCTCTACGTGATAACAGCACTGGAGAGAAATTTTTGAGTTCTATACTTACAGTGACCAGAGTATTATAACCCTATAGGCTGGAGGAATAAAGGAATATATATAGTGGTATTGTCAGGGATTTTCCTAAAAAGCCCATTGAATGAAAATGTTTAAATGATGTAAACAATTATTTATAAAGCCATTTACTTATCCAAAAGTTTTGAATATGAACATCTATCCTAAAATCTCATATCTTTTTTTAAAGAAAACCCTCACTTCATTTTAGACTAGAGTCAATATTCATCTTTGGTGAGCTAATTTCCTACTTTTACTTCCAGCTCTTGAAAATATACTTCAAGAACCTTCTATTTTTCTGAGAAAAATTTACAACTGTTATTTGTATGATTGCAAAGCTTTTTTTTTTTTAACTTGCTTCTGAGTTCATAAGTTTTCCACTGCCTAATTTCAAAATCAGTTTTTATTTTGTTGTGATAATCTGCATATTCATTATACCTTTTTTACTTACATTGGCATCCTTTATTTTTAAAATTTTCTTTCCCTACTTATATAGTAGCTTATCAATGAACTTACTATATTTGTTAAAATATGCATATGGGAATACAAAACAAATGGTCTTGTTATCCTTCCTTTCTCCCCCTAACTCAACCAATTCCTTATTTTTTAATCATTGAAACACTCATCCTGGTGAAATTCTTTCATGCGTTTCTGAATGTGGCCCTTTGATCACTGCTTCTTTGTTTATTTCCTTCACTGTGATATTTTTTCAGAGATCCTTGCTAAGTGCAAATTAGAACAGGAGTTTCAACCTCCTGCATAATGTTGTAAAATAAATAAATAACAGAATTGTATTTAAATAAACTATTCAAATCCATGTCAGTAAATGATCTAATTAATTACTCCTTTGGGGCTAAGTTATATGTTTGCTTTCCTCTTAGAGAGGTGAAGAAAGTGAAAATAAATTTCCAGCTGTTAATGGGGTAAATTCTGTAAATGGATAAGGGTCAAGGAAACAAACTCTAATTTGTGTCACATTTGTTTTTAGGCACTTAATTTACTCTGTTTCTTTAACCTTATTTGAATGTTCCTTAAGAGTTCCTACTTGATTTCAAATGAGCAGTACTGATAGATTCCAGTTAAACTTGAGGGGATACGTTCTGATATTTGCAATGAACAGAGACAAGTTAGGCCAAGAAGAAAGATAGATGTTACCGCTTGTAATTCAGTGTTGGATGCCAGATTCTAACCAAGTCTGCAGAGGTTGGACAAAATCCAATTTGTCATTATTTATTCCTAAGCATTGTGCTTATACTCTGTACTTCTTCATTCTTATTCGCCATTTACCCAATTATATCTATCCTTATTAGACCCCTGCTGAAGGCAGCATTAGCCAGAGAAGTCCCATAGCTTAGCTTAATCCTATTATCTCTTGATAAACGGGGACACATGAGGCTCTAGATGGCCAAATTCAGCATTACTCTCCCTTCTCTTTCTCCCTCCTCCTCTCCTCTCCCCCCAAGAAAAATGCTGTTGCTCATCTTTATGCCTGATGTAATTAAGATCTGGAAATATGCCCATTCTAATCCTTGCTCGGTATAAGCATCACTGTCAATGCAGAGAAATGAACTGCAGTTATGATGTAAAGGGCTGACACCTCTGTGACATTTACTGATGTGTTAGGCCTCACTGCCACATTGACATAGTGAGGTTTATGTCTTTTAGAGTTTTAAAATGCCTGCCAAAAATCAGAGCATGGGACTTGGGGGAAAAGAGGCTAACAGTGGGGAGGGCAATAGGCCATTCTGAGAAGTTAATTTTTTAAGGATGTGCAAAGGGACAGATAAGAGGGAGGGAGGAAACATGAGAGGGGAAAAGAGAGAGAATGAGAGAGAATGAGTGAGAATGAGGGAGAGAATGAGGGTGAGAATGAGAGAGAGAATGAGAAAGAGAGAATATGAATGAATATGAGAATGAGAATGAATTAACTGCCATGACAGTTCTTAAGGAATTCCATGGAATGGGGAAAACTTTTGCCTTTTCAGAGCTAATCCAAGCCTAGAGGTTGCTTTATAGAAGATTGCTTATAGGCCAAGATAGCAGTAGATCACTGAAATCTCATGAAATTTCTTGTTGGGCTGTACTTGCAGATGTATGTCTGAATGTCACTGAATCATATTAAGCTGTATTAGGGGCAAAGAGATAGGCAGAAGAACTGACAATGCTTCCTAAAAATATATCTTCTAATATAAAGTCATTATGTATTGCTAACCATTGAGTAAAGAATATGATCTACTTTATCCTACAGACCTCTCTTGGGCTTTGTGTTGCAATTACCTGATCCTTTCTCGTCTACTACATATACTATTTATAACATCAAAAGGGTTCTGTGCTTCTTTTCAAAAAGAATTTATTATCCAAAAGATTGTGTTTGGGAAGAGAGCCAACTCAAGCCTCCTGAGGAAAGGGGGAAAACAATTCCGTTTATTTAGAAACAAATATAATTTCGATAATGTTGGAAATGTCTTTCCTGCACTACATGTACACATATATGATAGAAGCCCTCAAACCCCAACCAAGTCTTCAGGAACTGAAGAAAATAAATGTGTTCAAAAAGTTCTATCTTGTTAAAAAGAAAGAACACATTCCTTTTGTCCCAGAAAGAGGGAACTGGCAAAGAAGGGGTTTGCCAGAAGGGTTAAGCACAAACAGAGTTTTGCACAAAATTGGAGATCAAGAAATATTGATTGGCTCTTGCTAAGATGGAGGGATTGACCGAGGAAAAGTGCCCGTAGAGTTTCAGGGTTCTTTTGACGCTGTCAACTCCTATAAGAACTTTGCTATAACCTCTAGAGATTGCAAGCTGCATTTGAAAAACATAGCTTTACAGCTCTTCTTAACAGCATAGGAAAAGGTATTCCTCTGGGGTAACTTGTTTTATTTTATTGTCATCGATAACATTAGCATTAACGACGTGACAGAGTGACAGGTGGGTAAAGGGGTGGCTTAAATAAGCATCTAGGTGAACAAGGCCTTTTCTCTCAGCTTGTAGCCTCACAGTTTGGGGGTGAGGCAGGTCCAAATTCTGCTGTCAGAGACCAATTTATAATGATAGTACCAATAATGCATTATTTATATAAGTGACATATGTATATTTAATAATAATAGACATATACATAATGATTAAGCACATATATTCATTACCCTTGCCAGAGCGAGCTACAAGCATTAGTTCAGGCAACATGCATGCATTTAATGTTGAAAAGGAAAAGCACAACCTTGTGAACATGCATTTGCTGACCTTAGCGGGCATAACAAAATTAGCTGAAACAGGGACCTCAGCACAAAGAGCATTCTTTAATGATAACAGTATACTTTCATTGAATGTTTACTGTCCTTTGTTTTCTATTGCTATGATGATATTAGTTAATTCAAATAGAAGTCAGTATTATTTGGCCAGAATTGAGTATGATTAGGAAAGCTGTACAGCCAAGATGGCTCTACTCTACTTGATAACGATGACCACAGACAGTTACTACATCCAAAGAACTCCACGAAAGAAGAGATTTTAACGTGATTGCGACCACAGAATTGAAGGCCATGAGGTTAAGGCTCAGGGTAAAGGCTTTTTAATCTGGACCTTAACACAAAACCCAGGATATTTAAGAAGACAGTAGCACAAGTATTGCATTTTCCATTTGCTACTATTCTGTTTTCAGATATTTTACTCTTCCGTATCAGTGTTTTAGTTTTAGTCCATCACGGTACAGGGCTATTGATGATCATTAATAGTAGTCCCTGTTTTTCCCACAAGCAACTTGCTAAACACACAAAATCCATCAGACCTGGTAGCTGTTCTGCAAAACAGAGCGAACTCAACACAACAGATTTCAGGTATGATATAAATCAAATTTTACTTCATCTGTCTCTAGGGCTGGGAGACTGGCAGAGTTCTAATCATATACATATTTAAATTTGTAATCAGACTCCTTGGGAGGACAGGCTGTTGTGTTTACCATGAGCTTATCGCTAAGATTTCTGGGGACTGAGGATAGCTGGTTGTAAATCCTGTCATTTTGGTGACTTAATATTTTATATTATCATGATATTAGCATAATTGTGACCTCTGCATTGTAGCATTTTATGTGTTTCTAGTGTAACTTTTGATGCTTTACTAAAGTCAACAAAAATTCCCATTATTCCCTCTTTTAGAGCACATTTGGCATGAAGTATTAAGGTTGATTTAATGTTATTAGTGCTTAAAGTGGTGCAAAATCCATGAATATACAAATCCATCTCCCAGTTCACCATAACACCGCCATAAAATGCTAGGAGATGGGTGATAAACATTTCCTCTCCTTTTTTCTCTTACTCTAATTTTTCCTGCTGGAGGCTCTGCCTCTACCCAGAGGGCATACGAGCGTTGCCAGTTCCCCCACACAGATCAATCACTAGGGCTTCCACATGCCCAAATAATAACCCAACAGGAGAGCTTGGCTCAGCTGCAAGCCTCATTAAAACTATTCTCAAAGTAACAGCAAGGTTTGGGGAGCACTCTACTTGGACCAGACTCTGCATATTTTTCAAGATAATGACCAGAGAAGAAGCATTAGAGGACACAGACCCTTTTATTTGTGATTTTGGCAAGTTACAAAAAATAGTGAAGCAAAGCTTACTATTTCAAAGGATGTCCAATGGCCAAGTCTTTTTTAAAATTCTTAGTGAAAAATTATTACTATGGTGAAACTACTGAGGCTTGAAGGGCTGCAAGGGGTAAGTGAACTTGGAGAGAGCAAGAATCCCTGATTTGCCAGCTTTTAGATGCAAAGTGTTTAATCAGAACAAGTGGGGGAAATGTAAATCCAGCGTTACCCTCCCTTATGGGTCCCAAATGTTCCATGAGCTATTTATGTGACTCCGTGTGTACGTGTGCGTGTGTGTGTGTGTGTGTGCATGCGCGTGTGTGGCACTTGATCAAGTTACCCCTATTCAAAGATGTGGATGGGAAGTGACAGCAGAGTTAACACTGAAACATAGAAATTCCAAGTTGATTTTTCCCATTGATTACTGTATTACATCCTCTTAGGAGATTTTCAGAAACAGTCTGGGAAGATGTGCCTTAACCACAGCAATCTAATGGTCCTATAATTAAGGAGGGAGAGACTGAAAAATTCCAAGAGGAGCAAACTATCCCACTCCCACAAAAAAGATGAAAGGTTGTGAATAGGATCTCAAAAAAGGGGAAAAGAAGTTAACGTTAATAAATGCAGAGGGAAACAAAGGCTAAAGGGCAATTTTATAATTGCACCATGTATGCGAAATATTTTTATTAAAAGGGTAATAATAAACTCTTGTCTACCTCTAAGGAAGACAAAGCAAGATTCATGCTAATAATGTCAGAAGAACCATTTAAATAAGAGAAGAAGAAATCCCTGACTCTATGTTTTTAAAAAAGAAACAGTCTTTGAAACAGGCTGCACTTTAAAACGTTCTTCTCTGTTACACATTTGCCATCTCTGAGTGGCTTTCAAAAGTCTGTGAGGGGGACAAAATGACTGCAGCAATACAGAGAACTGCATAGGAGGCAACTGGTGTACTACATATACGATGTGGGTCCCATGTCTTGGAAATAAATGTCCCCCAGGCAAAGTCACCAAGAGGAAAAGTCAAGCAAATAAACAAGATCAGAATTTTTACATAATGAAGTTCTAGCACCTGCTTATTTCCCACATTTATATTGATGAAACAGAAATATACTTTCCCAAAAGAAATACGGATACGGATGAGAAAATGAATGGAAAGTACTCATGAATGTTTAAGTTGGGTAGTACTACGTTTACAACAAAGGGGTCCATTTTTTTCCATTAAGTAATGTTTGAGTATGATCATAGTGTGTTGAATACTGCTGACATTCAGAGATGAAAGATTAATATTTATTTGCTTCTACTTCTTATTCTAATGATAACTCTCTACTTAATTGGCCTAGTTAATTTATGAAATCAAATCTAGATCAGTGAAATTGACAAGTAGTCATTGAGGAAAGGATATTACGGTTTAAAAACATGAAGGATAGCAGTATAAATGATATATGTTATGCTATTAAGCAAGTTGCTATAATGTAAATTACAATGAGCATGAAGGAAAAGTATTTTACTGTGGCAAAACACATTTTTATACAACGTACAAACTTTATGTTGAATGGTCAATCTCGACAACGTGATTTTACTTTTGAAAGCCCATATCTATATTTGGATAAAAAATTAATAACATTGAAAAGAAAGTAAAGTGTACATGGGACATGGTGCTAAGGAAAACTGTCATTGTGTTTTCAGAAAAATTTTAACAGTACATTTTTCTGCACGTTTTAGAATCTTTAAGGCATGTCTTAGTTTTCGCTGGGGAAAGTATAACCATGGTTACTAGTAAACCATTTAGTTGCTCATCAAATGGGAAATGAAGCTCTATTACCACCTTAAAGTAAGGATGGTTATGGTATTTCTTTGGAGGGCAGAGAAGAGCAAATAGGCAGCTGGCAGAATTTATTTTGCTCTGGTCCATGCCCCCTCTTGTGGCTGAATGCCAGGGTGAAGTGACACAATGAGAAATTGCTTCCATCTCAGCGGGAGGCATGCCATTTTCTCTTCCCCCTCACAAAGACCCACTGCATTTCTTCTGGCAGTTCAGTTTACCTCTACCCCAAACACTCTTAACGACAACTGGGGCTACATTCTTTAAAGAAAGAGTTCCTTAACAGTAATGATCTGATGAAAAGCAGGAGAACATAAATGATTCTGGATATTTCCTAAACTAATATCAGCTCAAAGATCTGTTTAGAAAACCAAGCTCTTTTTTATGTCTTAGTTCTTCCTAGCCCTACTGAAATTTTATACACATGAAAAAGTTAAAGTAGGTAAAAATGTAGCATTAATATGCTTCCCACATAGTAACACTCAACAGATATTCACTATTGAAGTAAACTGATAAAATCAGGCCTATGATTTTTAATGCCAAAATGCATCAGATTTGTTTTATTCTAATTCTTTTTAATGTGCATGAGTTACTGCATCAATAACTATATCAAGTATTTAAACAAGGGAGAAAGTCTCATATATTTAATATTATTATTCTTAAAACTTTAGTGATTATTAAGATCCAAAATTCAACCTGTGAATATCTCTTTTCTTCATTTTATTTATTGAGAGCTTATCGTGTTTGATTGAAACTTCTACTGATGATTCAATATGTCCTAAACAGATTTTATCTTTTCATCTACACTGCTCTTAAAAATATTCATTTACTGTTGGGGTGAGAATGCATATCGGCTTTGGAATCAATCAGACCCTCGTTCAAAGCTCACCTATTCCACTCACAGGTTATGCTATGTTGGGTAAAACTATTTCATCTCTCTAAATCCTTGTCTATAAAATGAGAAAAATAAAAATTCCTCCTTCATCTGTTGGTAAGTTTAAATGTACTAAAAATATGTTAAGTACAGTTAGTACAAGGCCCTGCACATCATAAATGATTAATAAATAAAAGTTTTCTTTATTTTATTTTATTAAATTATTGATGTGTCAATTCACCATAGTTACCCTAACCAAAAACCTGGGGCATAATCTATTTTCATTTATCTTCATCACTTGCCACATTATTAGGCTTTTCCAGTTTAACTTCCTCAACCATTCTCCAGTTTATGCCCTCTCCATCCTTCCTGTCTTGCCCTGAGTCATGCTGTGAGCGCTCATCTGCCCTCTCTTTACAAATCACTCTAAAAAGTTAATCTTTTTTTTTTTTTGTCTGATTCAAATGCAATACATTTTCATTGCAAAAAAAAAAAAAAATCGAAGACTACAAACATGTGGAACATTTAAGGTGTTTGTCTCTTGTAAATCTACTTCTCCAAGAAAAAAAGTTAATAGTTTTTTGTATATTCTCTCCATTTTTTCTATTCACACGAACACATTTTCTATGTTTGTGTATGCAGTTTCCTTGATTATTTTTACTGAACATATTATAGTTATATTTTCTTATCAGTATAATTTAGATACACCTCATTATCATAATTATGTAATATTTCATTTTATAAGTTTAAGGTCAAACTTGTAATCAGTTCATTAATTCTTGCAAAAATTACTCCTATAAATCTTTTAACAGTTTCCTTTCCTATATAGTCTTTCCCCCTAAAACCTATATTCTGTGAAGCAAACAGAAAACTATGTCTAAAATTCAAGTTTGATTTTAGTGTTACTGCTTAAAATCCTTCATTGAAACCCACTGGACTAGAGAAAGTTCAAGTTCCCGGCGATGTGGTACAGAGTCTTCAATGATTTTGTCCCTGCCGACTTACTCCAACTTCATATCACTTCCCTTCTCTGCCTTAACCTTTTGTTTGTAGGTCCCTGAATTGTACCATATATCATATTGTCTCCTCTTTCTAAAGTGGCTTCTCCTATCTCCTTTGTTCTAGAAAAGTGGTTACCAGATTTTTTTGTAATAAAACACGAGTACTTAACTCTGCATTTGTAGTGCTAAAGCAGCCATAGACAATATGAGAATGAATAAACCTTGCTATTGTTCCAATAAAACTTTATTTACAAAAACAGGCAGCAGATAGATTTGATACCTCTAGTTCTAGACAAGTTTTTGGCTCAGGTGACACCCTTCCAGAAAACCTTACCTAATACTTCAATTTCCACTCCTGTTCCCATAACACTCAATGCATGAACACATTGCCCTATAAAACTACCAAAGTGTGTGTATGTTTCTCTCAACAGACTAATAGCTACTTGAGGACAGGAACTTGTTTCCTCCGTCTTTACCTCTAGCACTTGTATATATAACACTTAATAAAGTATTCAACAAATATTCATTAAAAGAAATAAATGCGTGTCTCCAAAATTATTTTTTAATTATTACTTCTCTCTCTCCAGAAAACATTCCAATTAGGTGATTCACACAATATAAAAGCTAATTAAGTTCATCAACTTCTTTCCTCCAGCATTTCTTAATCAAGAGTTGCATCAGAATCATCTGATGGAAGGCTTTTAAAACATGTTATTAACCAATGTTACCCTAATAGATTTAATTCAAAAATAAAATATAAAATAAAATAGAGAGCCACTGACAGTCCTGGAACTTGTCATAGAGATTAGGGTTGAGAAAGCCTAGGTGAGGCCTTGCATCTATGTTTTCCACACCCATCAGGTGATTCTGAAGCACATCCAGTCATGATACTGATAGATAGCCATCATTTTTTCCCTCCAATTTCCCATTTTCAATCAATCAGTCTCTCTAAGTGCCTTACCAATATGGCATGCCAAGGTCGGCCCTCCTCATACCTGGGTTTTCTAAGCATCCAATTGGCATTCCCAGTATTCAGCATCCTCGTTTCTGCACTTTTTCACCCCTCACAGGGGAAAAAAAATAACCCACGAGCCTATCTGAAACATACAGGTCTCTGTACAATCCCTCTGAGTGCACTGGAATACTCTTTACTTCCATCTTACACCCCCATGTTTTTATTTTTGACCACAAATACTCTGCAAGGTCAAGCAAACACACTTACTGTTCTGTGAAGGAACTTTGGTTTAGGCTACCACTCTTTGATTGGGGTTATTTAGCCTTTTGCAATTTTTAAATGGCTTCCATCTGTTAAGATCCTATCTGTACATTTTATTCTAAGCTTTTTCAAATCCTCTTGGAAAATAAAATAATATAATCATATCAATAATACATGCCTTCATCTTTTGGTTGCTTTTGCACATATCCTTTGACTTGTAATCCACTGAGCATCAAATCCCATTCATACACTTAGCCAAACCTGCTTTCTCAGTTTTCTCTGAGTCAAAGGCAACTCCATCCATACAGTTGCTCAGGACAAAAACCTCAGTCATCCTTGCCCCTATCAGTGGGCTTGACTTTCACTTGTAGAGAATCTGATCATTTCTCACCACCTCCACTGCTACCACCTGGTTTAGGTAACCACCATCTCCAGCCTAAAAGATTACAGTAGCTTCCTGTCTTCCTACTTCTACCATATTCTCAACAGTCTATTAACAAAATGACAGCTGAAGGTACTTTTCAAAATAATGGCTTTATTGAGATAAAATTCACCTTAGAGGTATTATTTTAAAACAAGTCAAATCATGCCACTTATCATGGTTTCCAAACTCTCTCAAAATAAAAACAGAACTCCTTACACAAGTCTTCGAAGCTGCCAACATTCTGCAAAACCTTCTTATCTCTCTGACCCGATCCCTTCCTCTTTCTCTGGCTCACACCTCTCCAGCCACACTCCTTTGTCTGGATAGCTCTTCTCCCAGATATCAGCAGGAATGGCTCCCCGTCTTCCTCAGGTCTTTGCTCAGATGTTACCTTCACAGTGAGACCTACCCTCGTCAGCAATTTATTATTGTAACAACCTCCAGCCCCAGTACTTTCTATCCACATTTTCCTCGATAGCACTTTTAATTATTTGACATACACGTATTTTGTTTGTTTTCCCCTCCCACTGGAATATAATCTCCATGAGGACAGAGAATTTTTTATGCCTTTCTCTAAGGTAAGTGACTGGGACATAGGAGACACTCAATAAATATCTGTTGAATGAACAAATAACACCTTAAATTTCCTGTTTTAACTTCTTAGTCTTATCACCTTGCTCTTACAACCAAACTTCCTATTGGTAATCACCCCTTTAATGTCATTAGAAAAAAAAATCATTTGACTTCATTCCTACCTACTTGATTTCTTTTAAGGATGTTGGTATCAGTAACTCTCTCTCTCTCTCTCTCTCTCTTTTATTTTCATTTATGTGACATGCTAGCATAGACATTTAGAATTGAAAGTATCTTAGAAATTCATCTAGTCTGTCTTTTTTATGTTACTCATTAAGGGGTGACAAAGAGACAAGAAACCAGGACAAGAAAGAGTCATTGAAATCCTAAGTCCCATTCCAATGCTTGGTTCTCTGCACCACACTGAGCCATCTACTACATGCTCATCATGAACACAGCTATGTGCTTTCTGTTTGCTGTGGCCTAAAACAAGGAAGACCTTGCTCTCTCTCTATTCATTGGTCATAAGGTTTTGTATAATACTTAAAATCACAAGGTTGATAAAAAGAAAGGTAGATAAGAAGTATGGTGTTGGGATTAATGCCTCAGGTCCCCCAGGACTTGGCTCTCAGGTCCCCAAATGAAGAGAGTGGATAACAATGATTCTATCTAGCTTACAGATTTTCTGTGCACATGAAATGTGATAATGAACATGAAATAATTTTGGAATTCATAAAGTACTGTGCTAGCATAGGTTTGTTGTTAACCTTGAACTATGATCTAATATGCAAAGTACTTTTGTTGTGAAAAAGCCTGGAGGAAAGGGTAGAATTGACTATGTGTCACTTTGTCACATAACTGAAGAAGTTACTCAAAGTCAGGTGGTAGATTATTAGCATCCCCCTACATAAAGAGAGCAACATTTTCATTTTTTTTTTTTTGGTCATGTGTTTCACAAATCCTGCATTAGCTATTAAGTTGCAAAAGGTTGGAGTCCAACTTGTATTTAGACTGGATACTCAGTAATTAGAATTTCTTTAAAATGTTGCCATCTTTCTTCGCCCATTTTCCTATTTAGGTAAAAAAGTGCAGCTCACTGCCAGCATTGATTTAATTTTACATAAACACCCTCTTTGAGGCTGAAGTAATCTGACTGGTTTTCAACGTGAAAATAAAATATAAAAAAATGTTCTTGGATTTATTTCTAAACAGAACTTGTCTCTAATCCTAATGTAACAGAAATGTATACATAAATCAGATTCATCAAATGAATCTTCGCCAACAACAGTTTGAGAATGATGCTAACATCACGTGTAGCGATGCTACATTTTCTAGGATTTGAAATTTTCAGATATTGAGAATTACTATCTTTTATAAATGGAAATACCACTACTAAGAACAGAATGCTATAAAGAGTGATATCATTTATTTTCAAAGACTAGAGCACTGCAAATATAATAATAAAAGCGAGATATTTCATGGCAAAGTTTGGGGGTAAGGTTAGGACTGTAATCTGAGAGTTATCTTGGGGTAAATACTGCAGCTGCAAGTGTCACTAGCGAGTATTTTTGGGGAAAATGGGAAATGGGTTTAAGTGTGTCTGGTTAACTTTACTTAGAGTCAACAGGGGAGAAACTTTAAAAAAGTTCATTTCCATTGTTCTTATATTAAATGATGAAAAAATATGCAACATAGCTCTTTGATAGAAACTAGAATGTTAACATCTGGTATGAGATCCTTCGGCAACTGCTAAAGATGTGATCAGCCTAAATGAATCATCTTACATATGTTTGGGGAATTCCTACCTCTAAATATTTTTACTATGAATTAGGCACAAGGCTAGAATTAACTTTAGAAGGCTTTTACCTTCCTTTCTTGGGTGTCTCTATCTGATATGAACAATTGAGTTCTTGGCAAAACTTGTTCTTTTGAACAGTTATTTCTGTTAAGTCTATGGTTCAATAGGTTCCTATTCTTACAGCAATGGAATTTCTTCCACAAACATTTATTTCATATTGACAGTCCTAAATGTTTAGTAAAACATAAATTGTGAAGCACTGTGTTTTCTAAAGATGCCTATACAAATATATCCATCCTGCATGCTCTTCTTACAGAATGATGATGACATTTCTTCATCAGGAGGCAAGGTCTATGTTCCCTCTCCTTAAACCTGGGCGGAACATTGATAAAACCACAGACAAAAGAATATGGTGGATGTGACACTACATGACTTCTGAAATTGGTTACTCCACCTGGCACTCTTTTTCTTGGGATCCTGACCCTTGAAACTTAGCCTCTATGCTGTAAGAAAGCCAGGTATTCACAAAGAAAGACCACGGGCAGACATTCCATTAAAGTTCTAGATGAGATCTTGGCTGATAGGCAGCATCAACCAAATGAACTATGTTCGGGAGTGTGCCTGCAGATGATTCCAGCTTCAAGCCTTTGAGCTGCCCAACTGATGCCAAGTGAAGCAAAGAAAAGCAATCTCCTCCAAACATTACCCAAATTGCAGATTCATTAGCAAAATAACGGTGCCATTGTTTCAACCACTAAGTTTTGGGGTGTTTTTATTGCAGTGATACTCAGAACACATATCTTCCTCTTTCTACATAGGCACTTCCATTTATCGGTTAGAAGTCTAAAGCCTGCCTACTAGATAAACAATGGTCAAATTAATGATAGGACAGTGTTTAAGAGCAAGAATAGAAACTCTGTACTCAAGAACTCTCTTAAAAATTCTCAGCCCAGGTAATTATAAGGATTCGCACTATGAAACTAACTAGTTTTTAAAGCTTCATTCTATAAAAACTAGATCCTATTAACATTTTTAAGGCATTGAGGTCAGAAAGTCATATAGACTTCGTATTTGCTTTAAATAACTATCCATATCATGAGGACTGATTTCTAGTGTTTTCATACCAGTCGTGAGATCCTGAGTAAATAACATACCCTTTTGTGCCTCACTTTCTCTACCTGTGAAATGGATGTAATTGTACCTACCTCATAGAGTTGCCACAAGAATTTAAATAGTTAATATTTACAAAGTTATACATTTATTTGTGTTCTGTCCTCACCCCTTGACCAGGAGCAAAGTTTGAAATGCATTGATGCTTTCCAAAACAGACTTTCAGGAAATGTTTTTTAGTTAGGACATCATCAGTAATGAAGATGTATGGAAATACAATGCTTTCCTTGGAATGTTCTGACCAACTTGCAAGACTTGTAGGAAATAATAATTTCATTGTTTGATTATCAAATCCTAGATAACACCTGTACAGATTCAGGCCTCCAGAGTCTGACTGGGTGTGAATTGTGGCCAGGAGACTCAGAATTCAACCCGAATGAAAAGTTTCACCAGAATGCATTGAATACAAGGCAAGACTTTGCTCCAATTCCTGCTGTGTTAACAATAGCATTGCCGAATCGAAGCTTGATGGGCTGATGATGTTAATAGATTATGGTTTTGTGGGAAGGATAATGAAGAGGTAAAAAAAATGACCACTTTTGTAATAAGGCAAGACCTTGTGTTATGACAGACAATATTTTGTGAAAATGTTCCATAATTGGATCCAGACAGAGAAGAGTATGAGTTAAACCTGCTGAGTAGTTTTCTGAACCTCTGGAATTAGTGCTTTCATTAATATTTAAAAAAATAATTCTCTTAGACTGATGCAAACAGAGCAGCATCCACAAAGCAGGTCCATATTTTTAGGGGAAAAAAAGATCTTCCAAAAAATAAATGTACCTGTTTAATACTCATTTCCACTTTGGCTTTCAAAACAGGAGATAGAACTGTTTTCAAGAAAGGACCAAGTGGCTACACCTTAAGGGTTTCTGTTCACACATGGAGCTTAGCTTTCATATTTTTTACAGATCTTTATGCAGTTATAAGTTTACATACTCATGTATTTATTAATTCAGCTTTTCTGCCTTTCATGAATAAATTATGCTTAGCTAATTTCCATACCAGCCTGGTGGCCTTCTCTTGGGCTTTAAATCAGAGTCTGGGGAAATTTTATGTACATTCAACCACGGTTTATAGATACATTCAAAAGCACCTGACGTCACCAAAACTGCTTAAAATGCTTCTGGGAGGAAATTATGACAGATGCATTCGTGGACAGGTCACACTTGCACTCTTGGGGGGCGGGATGGCCTGTCAGACAGTTTGTCCACTGCTGTTACAATCACTGTTACTGCAATGCTGGTTTATGGGTTTTTCTCAAGACAGAAATAATTAAGATGTTTAAGACTCACATTATCCATCTCTAGTCTAGTTCAAGTCTCTTCTGATGTGCAATTTATTTGCTTTGCAAGCATGATGATTTATCATAGCTTCTCTTATCCTCTGGGGAAAAATCATAGCCAACGATGGCAACTTTGCGAGATTTTGACTTTTGCTGAACACAGAAAATCATTAGTTTTAAATCTAAAGGATCCTTCTTGATTCTGAGTCTTCAAAGCCATACCACACATGCTCCACACAGCTTATATTAACTAAATCGCTGACATAGCACACAAAAGGCATCGGGGCTCTGCCTAGACAATGCCAAAATAGCTGGAGGAATAAAAATTTCAGTTACATTTCTAGGTATTTTGCTCACCTAGGTACAAAGCAACTACATACTGGAAACACAGTTTTCATGTGCTTTTTAATTTTCTTTTAGTTGCTCCAAGCCGAGTAGCTAGAACTTAATGTCCAATGTGAGTACTACAATAGCTGGAATGAAAAAGAGAATCCCATGACTTTCTCCTCCAGTGTAGGGTAGTTTAACCTTTAGGTGATTACCAGCAGGATATCACTTCTAATTAAAACTAGATTATTTTCCATCTACTCTCCCCCGAAGAATGAAAGCTAGCTCTTTTGTCAATTTATATACTCTTGTAACATCTTCTGTATATATGTATAAAAGACATATTTGACATAGTATACGTGTTAAGTCCAAATGCAGAAGAATCTGAGCTTCAAAATCTATGTCTTTTTTCCCCTTAAATCCTATTTCAGGATTTTGGTGACTGAGTGTGTGCACACACATGGGCATGCATACGTACGTGCCCAGGGGCAGCCCAAGCTTACACTAACTAAAGTGGTTGTGGTTTTGAGGGTCAATTCTGAGCCAGACAGCAATGAATTCTATGGGCATTGGGATTATTTCAACTCACATACAGATTTTGTAAGGGAATGGATAAGAACTCCAATTAGCAAATATATTACAGACATAAAACTTTCAGTCTAACTTTCATCAATGCCCTCAAGAAAGATAAGCTCTTCGGTTTTCCTATCCCTCCCCAAAAGGCATACAGTTGCTGGATGAACAATATTTATTTGATAATTTTTATTTTATAATATTCTAAGAAGTTAAAAAAACCTTTGTTGCTCATCATCTGGTTTATCTGGTGTTTGTGCTTCTCCATTCTAAAAATCTAGAATTTGAGGCTCTCATTAGGAAAGGCAGGGGTCTCCAGGAATGATCCTGGCTTTGGTACTCAAATGGACCTGGTTTCTAATCCTGCCTCAATCCTGTTTCAAACTCTTACGGTTGGGCCCAAGGTCCCTCTTGCTTCTCCAAACAGCTCTATCTTCTCTCACATATTTCAGGGTAGTCAGCTTCTTTCTCTCCCCTGAAAGCCCCGAGAGCATGCTAATTCTGCTTCTTTGTTTTTTTGTTAATGCTTCACCCCTCTCCTCACTTGCTAAGCATCTTGATTTGATTCATCCTTCTAGAAAAGCTCATGTGTCAACTGCTCAGACACTCCTTTTTCAAAACTGTTATTTTACTTATAGTAGACAACACACAATTGAGCATTTTATTATTTGTGATGTGTCTATTTGATTCTGTGTGATTCCAGCAATCACTTGAGGATAAACTAAGAAAGAGACATTGAACAATGATAGAATTAACATCTATATTATATGGAATTAAAACAAGGGAAAATATAATTTTCAAAGATATGTTCATAAATTGAAAAGAATAATGGTCATTCTTTAATTTCATGTATAGAGACTAAGCATATTATGTCCTACAGAGCTCCTGCTCTTGGCTATATGACCTTGGGCAACTAATGTAAAGTTCCTAAGCTTCAGTTCCTTTATTTGTAAAATGAAGATGATACCAATAGATTTTTTGGTGAGAATTTAACAAAATAATAAAAGTAGAGTTCTTTAAAGAGTTTCTGGCACACAGCATGTGCCAAACAAAAGTTAATAACAATCAACATCATAATTGAATATACAACTCTTTTTAGTTACCTATATGCATGTGATTGACCTCCTTATCTACTATAAAGTTCTTAAAGAACTCTAATGAGCATAGTGGCACTTAATTTCTTAAACATGGTTAAATAAAATAGTTTAATTTATTGGGTTGATAGAATTAAAGGTTTTGTTTACTTATCATTCAATAATACTTACTGAGCATGTACTATGTGCAAAGCAGAAAAGCTTTGCCTCAGAAAACCAAAATAGTCCCTGCAACTACTGATTCAAAAATAAAAGTGCAAATGGATACTATAGATACATAAAATGTTTGATTATTGATAATTCAAGTGAAAAGAACCTTTGGATAATAGTGTATGATTAAAGGCAGTACACACACATTAAACATATCAAAGCAGGGTTCCTGTTTACTATTTCTATAGTGAACAGAAGGACAATAACAAAAGCACAGAGAATAATATCCATGCTGTTCAATAATAATAATCAACATTAGCTGAGCACTTATTTTGTGACAGGCTCCTCTGGTCAAAGGTGTGTGGGTCCAGGAAATTCCAGGAGCTTCCAGGCAAGTCCTGCCCTGGACATTCAGGACTAAGTAGTACTTTGAACAAAAGCTTTGCACTTGGCGTTACATTGCATAGGAAGTTGCAAACGGCTCCCAGCTCCTCTCTAAACAGAGCCCAAAGAACATAAACCAAAGGACAATCCACATGCAAGGCCAGTGAGAATGGATACCATGGTCTGCATACCGTGTGTCATAGCTGCATCCGTGGATAGCAAACATTTACAGGAACAAATGGCTACTAGTTTCATTTGAATCCTTATGCAAGCTGCAAGCTCACAGGAATCAGCAGGATCTATCTTAAACTGAATTTTGAAAAATTAGGATGAGTGGAGCTCTCAAGAAACTTCACAGAGAGGCAGTAGGGCTTTAGGCTCTCTGCTATGTGTCGTCTATAACACCCATGCATTGGCATTAATTCAGAAGGCAGGGCCTCTGCCACTCACTGTATCTCTGGAAGTGAGCTATTTCAACAATAGATTACTGTAATGTACTTGGCCGGTGCAGCCCTTACTGTTAGCATGAGTTAAGGCCAAGTCATTTGAGCTATAAAAATAAAAAAATTAACAACAATAATAATGAACCTTTTATACACATGCTGGCCTCACTAGAGAGTCTCACATAGAATAAGGAACTGAGGGCCACCATGGAGATTTGTGGCACTGCCCAGGGGACTCCAGAGTCCAAAAAGCAATGAATGCATTAAGTGAATCTATAACTGCCGTTTTCTCATGTGTGACAGATATAATATCCCTCATTTTACTTAACTGTTTTGGGATATCATGTGTGAATGAGCACAATGGAACAGGGGGAAAAAAGGCTTATACAAACTGTGAGCAGACACTGCAGCTTTTTATGGGCTCTGGTTCACCTCTTGAGAAGGAAGAGGGCATGTCTGGCAGTGACCTTCTGGCTAGGCATGCCTTTTGGATATGTAATGCCAAGAATTCAATGTGAAACTTCCCTTGCTCTTCACCCGAGGACAGGCCATATGCTGCAGGAACCTATCATCTCGACCACAATTGTTTTCATACAGATACCATGACTCTAAATAAAATCCATAGGTCATATCACATAAACCAGTTATAGTGGTTACTGTAACACAATTGAACTCCTTAAAAGACCGAAACATAAATTATTCCCCTGTGAAGTTCTAATGGGTTGATTCTGGTTACAGGTACTTGAGACAAGAATCTATTGCTAAGGAGTATGTGACTCCAGGCATATTTTCTTTGCCTCAGTTTATCCATTTGTAAAGTAAGATTAATAACACTGATGATATCTGAATGTTTCAAAAAAGTTAAGGCCAAGCATTGTTTTTGGAATTGTAGGATATACAGAGCTTACTTAATATTTACAAATCTTTGAAATCTCCTTATGTATAGAGCTGTTTAAGTAGAAATTATTATTAAAATTATTAGCCTTGAGAATTATAATTACTGCTTCATTATTTTATTCATTATGCTCATTCTATGGGGGTTTTCTTCTAAATATTCCAAATGAGCTACTGCCTTTATTGTATAATCAATTTAGTATTTGTTGGAAAGCTTTAAAGACACAAAGTGTGACCTAAATTTGTAAGATCCAAGGTAAGACAAATACATAATTTCTTTTCCCAAAGACATTTTTGTAAGAAAATATCAATGGTTAGATGATGGCTGCTTAGAGAGGGTTACTTCAGATTTATTTAGTGGCCTTGACTCCTATTTTTCAAGATGAGCTGGCCAAGACACAATGACCTCACCTGATAGAGATACCTCCAATTCCCATTAGAATTCCTGACCTGAAAAAGGCTAAGGTACATCCCCCTTCACTTTCTTTCGAAGCCACTGTTCTTTGCTATATTTCTTATAATTTTCCTCAGTCTGCTTCAATAGACACAATAGGAAATACAGAAAGATGATGAAACACCCTACTCTCTGCTAGGCTTTTTCTATGATACAAGATCTCAGTTAATCCAGCTCAAGAAGATATATAATAGAATTATCTCCATTTTACCCACAAGAAAGACAAAACGTAAGAGAGACTAAAGACTAGCACAAGCTTACGCTGCTGGTAGTGTGTGGAACTAGGATTCCAATCCATGGCATACACTCTGCACCATTACGATTTCAAACATTAGTTCCTGCTAAAGTCTTCCTGTGCTAAAAGGTCCCTGTAACAATTCAGGATGGATGGGCTATGCTGCAGTAACAGTCAACCTCACTCTGAGTGGTTTAAAAAGTGGTAACTTATGTCTCACTCATGCTCATGTCTAGCATGGGTCACTGGGGGCTCTGCTCCATGCTTTTCTTCCTCTAGGTTCTAACTACAGAGCAGCTACTGATGTGTAATAGAAGAAGGAAGAACTTCAGAGAGTTTTGTGATTTGATGAGTCAGACTGAGTAAAACAAGTCACTTCCACTCATAGCTCCTTGGCTGCACCTAGTTATGAGGTCCCACCCAAACAAGGGGTATTCAGTTCTTCTTGCGCCCAAAAGCAGAGAACGACCAGATTTCTGCAAGCTGCACTCATGACTACTATAGCACTGTGGCGGTTTTCTAGTGACACTTTAGGGTATAGGTAAGGAAAGTGGCTAGAAAGGGTTTGTGACTTGCCTAAGGCTGCCCAGTTGAACTAACTGAAGACAGAAGAGGGACAAGACCTCAGGTTTCTCCAGTTCACTAAACTTTTCCAACATATCCCCTTGTGAACTAATTCCTATATTGCTCTCAGTTTGCCTCATGCTGGACTATGTGAAGAACAGAGCTAAACATAAACTGAGTAAGAGTTAGTATTATTTGTGACTAAAGGGTAGGAAGTTTCTTCATAAGTAGCCTTTCCCTTAGAAAGTATTAGGACACATTTACAACTGTTGGGTTCCACTGAAATCGCTATTGTCTCATGAACTTGAAACTATTAGTGTCCCATTTTACAGATAATGAAACTGAGGGTTAGAGCAGTCAATTTGTCTGCCCCAAGAGGAAATGGCAGGGCAAGATATCAATCAGGAGCTCCAGTCTAGGCATACGTTAAGTTGTGCTTCTTCCTAGAGGTTGCCTAAGAAGCAGTTTCCCATGTCTAAAAGCTCATCACTGGATACTAAGAGCAAGCTCAGATTTCAAACTGGAAACTGCTCATCGGTTAGTATAAACATGGCATCGGTTCTGCTTAAGAGTAAAAGTCACATAGGGAATACACACCCTAAGCAAATGTCACCTCCTCCAAGAAAACTTCAGAGAGTGAATGGATTATTATAATGAAGGATTATATGTAGAGGAAGAAGGGTTCACAAAAAAGGGAAGAAGCTGACCCAGCTGGTGAGGGCCCTCTGTGTGTGTGTGTGTGTGTGTGTGTGTGTGTGTGTGTGTGTGTGTGTGTGTTATAGAATAAGTGGTATTTAAAGTGAGGGCCTGTCAGGGTGAACTCAGATTTTAAGATGGCTGGCCTACACTGAGTATATAGGTGTTAGTAATTATCTGATAGTAATAATCTTGTAGAATGCTACAAACAAAAAACTATTTTATTAAACTAGGAAGAAGAGTTATAGAAATGACTTTGATAGAAATCATTTATACAACACCCAAATAGGCTTCTCAGTTAAATTGCCCAGACCCTGAAAAGCATTCCAAATCAGATGAACATTCTCTCTTTTGGCTAGCTCAACGCTGAAACTCCTAAAGGTCGGGGAAAAGATCAGAAGACAACTTGATAAAAAGCTTATAAAAATTTAGGATGTTGTAGGAAATTGAGAATTCCAAGAAAGTTTAGGAATATACATTTTGGGGGAAGAACAATAGTTTTTGGGAGAATAATTGTATATTACAGGTGTAGCAATCAAACATTTACTTTTATAACAGAGCTGCCTGGTTACCATATTTAAAAAATAGTGCAAAACAAAACACAGAGAAATTTATAGTATATTACTTATTTTAGTGTCATGCTAATTTTAATTTTATCTGTCATCTTTTTTTTTTTTTTTCCTGTTATAATTTAAAGCCAGCTTACCTTGAACTGTCAAATAAAGTTTGCTTTGTTGGGCTTCGAGGTACACAACTTACCCTGCTCAAAGGGAAGTGAGGCTTAAAATCCAGCGATCTCCAAGTTGTACTCCAGCTCTACAGTACAAAGGGGCCATTTAGACTTGGAGTCCTGAGGGTAATTATAAAACCACCTTTATTTCCATTGCCAATGTCACTGATAAGAAAGTACAAAATAGTATGCTCATAACAGAGCTGAATACATACAAATAAACCTATAACAGGCCTTTTAGTCATTGTCTGGAAGACCACATCTTTGGTGCTTCTATGAAATCCCTACAATAAGGATCTAGCAGTCACCTTATGTATAGTTTTTCATGCATTCATTCACTCATTCAGCATATAATTATTCAATGATGACTGTGTCACTGGGCACTATGCTGATCACTAGGCAGAAATAATCTCTAACCCTAGAGTCTACTGTCTAACAAGTGTGACAGAGAGTGAATGGATTATTATAATGAAGGATTATATGTGGGGGAAGAAGAGTTCACAAAAAAGGGAAGGAGCTGACCCAGCTGGTGAGGGGTGAGGGCCCTCTGTGTGTGTGTGTGTGTGTGTGTGTGTGTGTGTGTGTGTGTGTGTTATAGAATAAGTGGTATTTAAAGTGAGGGCTATAAGATGTTTTCCCCACAGATATGCTGCTTTAATAGGAGTGGATCGAGTTTACAAAATAGAAATAATTAACTTTTGAATACTTCCTTTACAAAATAGACCTTTTATATTCCTAGTAACACCATGAGATAAAATTATTATTCCCATTCTATAGGTGAGCAGAGATTAACTGATTTACCTCAAACCGCTCACCAGATAAATCTTTGATTCCAATCAGGTCTTGAATTCGAGATGACAGTGCTTATAAGTTCCCATGCACTCATACTGTTGATGGTCTCCACTGGATGTCTCCAGGATTACAATAATCAACTAAATTTGTAGAATTTCTCATAAGTTATGTGAATCATTAGTAACACTTTACATTTGTATACTATTTTTAGTTTTCTTAGCCCATGCCTACACACGTAACTATCATATACCTCGTCAGTTTAATCAAACAGCAAGGTTAACTTTTTTTTTGACACGTAATTACTGATTATTATTGAATTGACTGAAATGAAGAGATTTCTTTCATACATCACAGAGAATTCAGTTAAAATTTTACCCTGAGAAAGGTGTAAGAGGATGACTATAACTGCTTTTTAAAATCAAAGCTCGTGCTAAAGTTGTAAAATTTATGTTTAAGATAAGACAATTGACATGTTAATGTCATGTTTCCATTTTAAGGAATTTAACTGTAATGAAAATAATTTTTGCTAGATTTAGTGAAATTAACCTTTATTAAGAGAACTTTACTCACAGTTTATGATATATTTTTTCCCTTTGTGTGAAGGGAAAAAAAGAAGTTCCTAATCTAGACATATATGGGAAAAAAAATCTGTGTTAACTTTACTAATTACTATCAAAATTAAGAAAATTTAAAGTGATTCAAAATACCAAAAGCAGCTTAGATTGTGACATGAAAGAAATACTGATTATTTCTTCTTAAAATGTTTTTCGGATTTCCTTCAGGATATTTCCATGTATTCAAGTCTAAATTAAGCAATTAATTTGATTCTAAGCCACAGAAGTTTTTTAAAAGTGAAATGCTACTTGAATCAAAAGGAGGAATTTTTCTTCAGCAAATGTAAAAATTGTCCAGGACTTTATTTGCCTAAAAGTAAATGAATAATGAATGAAAACAAATTATAACTTTGGGGGGAAATAGATGTTGGAGAGTGGAATTTGCACAAATATCAAACAGTAGTGAAGTAATTTGGATAACTTGGAAGGCAAAGATGGTCTCACTATAACATTTACACTTCTTGGATGTGTAAATCCACAATGACTGTGTCATTGAAAGAATTTTCAATCATATGCCAAAGGTAGAGATGAGACAGAGCTCAAAAGATGTGTCTTTGAGAATAACCTGTGCTGGTCTCCATTATGGTTTTATTTAGTTCACATTTAATCATACGCAAAGGCACTAAGATATGGTGAGAACTTGATTAACACAAGGTTCCTGCAAATGAGGGCTAAGTGTGGGAGACCGGCCTGGATGCTGTTTGGCCTTGATGAAAGGAGGCATCTGCTGGGGAGGGGATGTGGCACAGTGCACCCCCCGTCTCCCCGCAGGTCTTATTAAGCCAAATTCAGAAAGCAAGAAGAACTTGTGCAATGACAGTTCGCACTGAGGGGTTTCAGAGGACCCTGCCACTGGGAGTACGTCTAAGGCATGGGTGTGTGTGGAGACCCTGCCTCGCTTTGCCTGAAAGGAAAGAAGGAATGCTATTCCCCGCTAAGATCTAACGGGAAGAAAAGAAGAAATTAATGTTCTCAAATGCATCCTACCTAACAAAGATTCTGACTGTAAGTGGGTCCCTGGGAGTGTATCTTCCTTGGTTGGTGGTGGGAAGCATACTCCAGCTGTAGCCTTCCTTGCATTCACAGTGCATGCGGAGGAGAAATAAACTTCTCGAGCTGAAGACTCTCTAAACATTCACCTAGAAGGTGGGAAAGCCAAGCACTGCTCTTTGAGGTTTTGCAGCAAAACCTCTTTTTGGTCTCTAAAATGCGTTTTGTGGCTAGCGCGACTTCATTCTCAGTTCTGCTGTCTGGCACAAAGCCTCCCAGCGGCATAGAAGCCCAACGTGAGGGTAAAAGAAAATTGCTGAGCTCCAACATTTCCCTCGTAATCCTTGGAGAACAATTTAGTACTGAACTTGTATCCAAGATACCAAACACTTTTTCCTACTCTGAGAGGGAATGACACAACTGGGCATTGTCGTGTGACCTAAATTCACAGATAAATATTTGGATGGCAACTCGCCCTTCACCTGGCATTAATCCATTGCATTGTCCTTCATTTTCAGGAAGATATGATACAGCCATGGAAGGCACCTTAAACCATTATTGCCTCCGATGGTACAGAAATCTTTCGCGGGACTGGATCTGCTCTCATGATGTCACCTTAGTGTTGGTAAGTGAGAACGAGGCAGGTGAGGAGGAGACAACCCTTCCTCGGGGTTTGAGCTGTCTTTTCAGTAAAGTGCTGAGGAAGCTTCTGGCCTCCATCTGATACTAATTTCTGCAGCCCAAACATGAACTTTACTCCCAGTTTTGCTTTTACGTTTCTTGTCTTTTAAAAAAGAACTGTAGCATAGGTGAGCCTGAGCTGTACACCAGCTCTGCCTTTCTTCCACACTGTGATCAATGGAGTAGGAAATTCTAGCACCTCCATAATCTCTAATTTATACCAATCACATTACAGCTCAGAACAGTGTAGTCACAGGCTGTCTAATGTATAGGATGTTATAAAGCTTTCCCTGCCTCACTATTGATCAACAACACTAAAAATGATTTTAATCAGGAGAGCAATGCACTTCTTTAAATAGCTGAGGACTGATCTTATTATTTTCTAAGGCTATCTTTCCCAGAGAGGAGGTAAATGAAAACACTAAATGTTCATAATTTTCCTAACAGTCTTTTTCTGCTTAAAAGGGACATCCCATTTAAAAATTTCATGCATGTTGCTCTTCCTCGAGTTTTATCATTTGTCAACAAATCAACTACCTGCTTTGTAGCCCTCATGAGGGATTTAAAATAGCCGCCATGAAAATCCTGGGCATTTACTATTTTTATAACAAACTTGATTGTCACCTATGATATTTCAAAGATCACTCCTCATATAGACATCACGCTGGAAATTAGATGCAGGGCCTGCTTTCCATGGAACATTATGCAGAGGCACTCTGACTAATAAATCTTTGTAGCTAATGCATTCCAGATGGAAGCCATGTCTCACAGATTTAACCTTCCTAAACCCTTCCAAAAATTCCTCCCATCAGAAGCTCTTCGAATGAGATATGTTTGATTGAAATGGGACCATCAATACATGACAACTAAGTAATAGTACAAATGATTACTGCTTGCAGGAAAATTGCCATATTCCTTCTCAAAAAGACATGGTTTTAAACAACCCCCGGGACAAAAAGATGGACCTGGTACGTCTTACTGGATAGTTTAAATGCATTTTTTTCTTGGATCCCCATTGCCATTAACAGATGCTATACAGGGAGCAGCCATTTCTGCCTCTTTCACTTTCCTATATGCATAACAAAAGCTGCTAAAAGGAAGGATCAAGACTCTTAGAGAACCCACTAATTAACATCCTGTTTAATCATGTCACCATGTTTAGCAGTCTATATCATTAGTTTATGTCAGGCAGGCTCCGTGAAACACCTAACACCTACATGTAGATCCTTACAGAATCAGTCATGTGCAGTGGTGAGGGCAGTGTCATACAAGACTGTAGCTGTACCTGTAATATTCAGAAACATCACAAGTCACCCCCATCACAGCCTTGGCACATGCAGCCTCAAAGTGCTTGGCTTTTTCTCCTAGTAGTTTCTCAAGCACAGCTCAACTTACGGCACCTGGCTTTTTATATTTTTCCAGAATAACTGAACTTCCTGGAATGATAGGAAACCCAATGTTCTGCTGCCTGTTCTTGGAGTGGATGCTCAGTCACATGACCATCTTGTTCAACAGAGACCAGGGGGTTTCACTGGGAGGCGCCACTGAAAAGTTTTAAATTCATAACTAACTTCCTCTTCTACCCTCTCCCCAAATGATCTGAACTTAGGTGCTAAAATGCAAGAAAATTTCAGTAAGACTGACGAATAAAGGTCAGACTGAATTAGTGAACCATGAATGCTTTCATGCTTCACTAATGCATAAATAAATGAATGTAAACAAGTGCTTTGTTCTTTGTTTTGATTTTACTTTCAACAACTGCATATTTGGCAAACTGAAGTGACTGCTCGAAAACATTATGGTATACCTTAAAATGGAATATTATTTGCAGCAACTGTCTGGATATAACAGATTGCTGTGCTTTTAAATTCATGCAAAATGCTTATCTCTTTGAACATGGCTGACGGTCCTCTGCTTGGTGGGAGCAGTCCTGGGAGCGGTTGAAAGACTCAGGCTTCAACTGAACACTTGTGGGATCTTGAGGTGGCTCACTCGGCCTCCAAGGGGCTTCCTTTCTACACCTCGTAAAGGAGATTTGGCTACCGATCGGTGGGTCGCATCACGAGGCACACCCATTGGAATCATTTAATCCTCCCCTCTCCACCTGATATATATATATTTTATATATATATAATATATATATATATCTATAAAATCTTAGAGTTTCTGACTCAGTAGGTCCTGGAGTAGGATCTTGGAATAGGATAGCTGAAAAGAACTCCTACCTGATTTCCTGCATCCCCTGCAGAGAAACTAGATTAGATAATCTCAGTCCCCTTATATCTCTCAAAAATCATGATTCCACTGAATATATGCCCATACTTCCAAAAATGGTCTGACATACACCTAAGAAAAAAGGTCTCGAATAAAATACCTAATAATAACAATAACTGCTAAGCCCTATCAATACTTATTTCAACCCTGATGCTGTTCTAAGCATGGCTCACAGATAAACATATATTATAATCACGGAAGCCCAAGGAGGCTGAATCTCTTTATTATCCCCATTTTATGGGTGAGCCACAGAAGATTAAGTCACTATAATGTTAAAAGCAAATTATTCCCTGGTTTGGTATAATTTTTATTATTCTTTTTGCTTTCTACATTTTCTAATATTAAAAAAATTCATGTATTTGTGTGACAAAAAATGTTCGAAGTTTAAACACAAATTCTTTCATAAAGAAGATTTCGTATTAACATACATTCATTGGCACAGTAGGTATAGAAAACATAGAATTATGAATCTGTTACTATGTGGGTAAAAAGCCAGCCAATTACAAAAAGGGTACATTTTCCAAACACTTAGACTAAAGGAAGCGATCATAACTGAGCATGGAACTAGGTCCCTAGTAGCCATGGCAAGAAGAGAAACCTCCAACCTTTAGTTAGTAAAAAGAAGCAGAGCAGATCATCGGGAGGGTTGAACTTGTCTGAAACTCTGAAGTTAAAGAGGAATTTCCATATAGGTCTCCAGGTAAGAAACATGATTCTGTTATTCTAACACTTTTAAAAAATAGGTCAACAAAGCAAGGGCGAACTTAAGTCCAGCTGGGGTTGAATTATCATAAAATCTGAATTGGTGAAGTCAGAACAAAAATACTTCGACTCTATCAGATTGCTGGCCCCAATTTGTTCTCTCTCTCTTTTCTTGTGTTCCAGAATTCATGGATAACAAATCAAGATTATGCTTTCTGAATAAAAGTCTGATCTTCATTATCAGGAAAAGCCTGACAAATTAGAACAGTTCTGGTTTCTTTAATCACAGCCCTTAAAAGGTCTTCTAGATACTAAATAATAGGAAATGTTGGCGGGGGAACTAAAGCCCTTTATAAGCTAGAGGACAAGCCTTGCTGGTGAGTGACATGTACAGAAACAACCCTAAATCACAAAGTATAATTATCTTCTTTATGCTCTGGCTCTAAAATTCTTAAGAGCCCCTACCCAAATGTCCTCCTCTCTTTGATCTATGGTTGTAATTTTACATTAAAACTCAATCACATTGGGGAATGCCATTTTGCCAGCTTTCAGGCAGGTCTTAACAACAGACCCCTGGCTGAGACAAGCCTGGAAGAGATCAAGTACTCTTCACCTCACTGAGCAGCAGGGCCTGGCGAGGCAGGCACACCTGAGGGAGGTTGTGCTTGAGCTTGGAGCTTGCCTGACTCATTCAAAAGGAACACTGTCCACAAGCATGTATGTGAGAGAATGAGCAGCCACCGTTGCCTGTGATCATTTCATTTAGTTGGTGTCCTACGACAGGGGAGAAAGTCATTCTGCTTTTTCCTTCAACAATGAGGAACGGTGCTTATCCAAACATACTAAGAAACAAGGAGCTGCAAACTTGATAGGAATACATGGACTACAATTTTTCAAAATTGCTGCCTTTCTTCTAGCACATCATCGGATTGTACTTATGACTTGATTTCTTTATCTTATCAAACAGTCTCTCCATACTCTTTCTTCAAAAAGATTACAGAAGAAAAGCATCTGTCTACTTTTCGAGGCACTCTTTTCAAATTAGATTAGAAAATTTGGGACTTTTTCTATATCTACTCCTATTGCGCTCATTAATGAATCCAGTTTGCCTTGAAATTGCAATAAAAGTAAGTGGTAAAGGCCTAAAAATTTACCTCTTCCTTCAGAGAAACATTAAGCATGTGGGTTCAGCTCTATCTGAGAGTCCACGTCCAGGAGCACGAGCGCTCTAAGTACCTTTCGGTTCCTTCATTGCCTGTACACACTTGCTCACAAGGCTACTTAAAATTAAACCAATATAGATTTTGGCTCCAGCTTCAGCCAAGTTCTGGGATAAGAAGGCATCGACATTAATATGATGAGACAAAAGGGCCTTTGCAACACATTCTCAACTCTTCTTTTTCTAAGAACAGTAGATTTTAATCTCATTATGAATTTAATGCAGAGGCTGTTAGCAGACTTCAGCAAAAATACAGCACCTGATATAGACAGTCATACCTGCCCGTAGATGTAAATGATACTTGTATGGACACTTCAGCACAGTGTTTTAATAAGAAAGAAAGATTTTACACGAGAGTTAGAGAAACTTTGTAGAACTTCTCTCTCTTTGGGTTTATACTTCTGAGTAGCCTTAAGAAGACTTACGCCCATTCTTTCCTTATTCCTTAATTTCTCTCTATATGAAATGGGTACAATGCATAAAAATAAAGGCCAATTTGAACTATTCTATTCAAGTGTCTGCAAATATACACTTAAAAAGTGAAATGAACCTAAAAGAAATAATAAATTACATTTTTGTAGCAGATACTTATTATTCATTATCCATTTAAAACACTTAAAAAACTTATAAAGGGCATAGTATAAAATAGCTTACTCCAATCTATAAAATGACCAAGAGAGAGTGGGAAAATAAAAGCTAACATTTGCTGGGCACTTAGAATGGGGAGGGTATTTCAGGGCATGATCTCATTTCATCCTCGAATATCCTATGTGGTCGGTTCTATTGTCACTATTTTACAAGTGATGGGACTGAGGTCACATGCCAAGGTCACATGGCTAAGAAGTGGAAGAAGTCAGATTTCAACTTTACTGTACCTAGAGATTTTGAATCCAAGAGCCTACTTTCTTAACCACTATACTACATCAATTAACGTAAAGGGAAATAAAAGGCCACATAGGGGCAAGTAAAGACACATGGGTTCTGGTACTATTTTAATAGATGATCTTGGGCAAGGAACTTCCCCTTTTATTCTGTAAATATATATGAAGCATGCATTCTTTATATGATGCCAGATGCTGGATAAAGTACCAGAAATCCAGAGTTAAAATACAGAGTCTTAGCCTTTAAGAGGCTCGGTCTTTTGGGGGACATACACAATTTGACCCACAGCAATGGAGTAATACTAACAACTTAACCGCATGACAATTTTCAGCTCTTGTTAGGAAATGATCAAATATCATTATTTCAAATAAAGAAGGTATGCGACAGCTACAAAACTTCTAAGGATATCAAAAGATAATTGTCTTATGAAAAAAGAATATCCTGAGTTTATATATAGGATAGTCCAGTAAACACCTTGCAATCATGGTAATCAATAATGCTAACAGCATCTCACTACATATGAGACTATATGTAAACAACGGATAGAGAAAATTGAGTAAAACCAATTAATGGCGATTAAAATATGTAATTAAAAGCTTCTCTTTTCAATTTGTATAAATTAAGATTTAGAAAAAAGAGCAAAAGGTGACATATCATGGCCAATTCTAAAGTATAGTACAACCCAAACTACCGGCAATAAGCCAGTGAAATAAAAACAGCATCTGAGAAAGGGTGACATGAAGAAATAAGGTGCCAGAAACTGAAGAAGAAATCGAAGAGAAAATTGGGAACAAAGTTATGCTAAATATCAGCTAGAGCTAGATATTTTTTCTATCTCGTTTTGTGATTAACACAATAATTTTTTAAAAATAGTTTCGAATAGTACACTTTAAAGGGCTGATACTGCCAGGTGCTAGGATTACGAGCCATTTTGTTTTTTTTCTTTTTCTTTTTCTTTTCTTTCTTTCTTTCTTTTTTTTAGTATTTTCTTTAGTCTAAGTTTTCTGCAGTGAACATAAACTTCATTCTTTTGTTCTTTTAAGGTTACTTCAGATGCAACAGCAGAGCCCACTTCAAGGCACATACTGGGGGCCCAGTCTTGCTGCAGGTTGTTGAAATGTCACATCAGATGCTACAGCATCAACAATCTATACGTTGCACGAAGAAAAGTGTCCCAGAAGAAAAAAACAGCCAGCCAGCTGTCCTTTATATGAAATTCTGCCACTGCCTTTGGAGAGCACATCCAACAAGAACTTGTCCTTGCGATATAATGCTTCTAATGGGTGAGCCATTTCGACACTTTACATACTGCCGAGTAAGTTTCTACAGAACTTTCTCATTGTGCTCAGCGCTGTCTGTGCAGTTAATTTAGGCATCAGAAAACTCAGTTGTTAATTTCCTGACTTGCCTCTGGACTCTTAAATGCTATTGCTCCAATCATAACACGTCGGAACACTTACACAAATCTCAACAATAATATCCACAGCTGGGAATAAATCAAAGCAGTTTTATCACTGATTAAGTGCTATTGAAATATGGTTACAAGACAACATGAAGCAAAGGACAGATTTCACTTGGGAAGATTAAGATGAAGCCTGGGGGGAAAAAGGAGGGGAATCCAAACAAAGTCTATGCAACATTTAAAAAATATATAATTCAGAGTTAGAATGCATTTTTTAGCCATTTAATCTTCAGTTTCCTGTGTATATGTGTATGTTTATGCTATAGAGTGGTTCAACTATAAAAGATGAATTTAGGCACAGCTGTTTTGCAAGAGAAAATGTCTTCATACTAAGATAGAGGTCAGCAAACTTTTTCGTTAAAGGGCCAGAGAATAAATATTTTATACTCATTATAAAATATTGTAGATCATATATTCTCTGTTGCAACTACTCAATTCCACCATTTTGTGTGAAAGCAGCCATGATAACACATAAATGATTAAGCGTATCTGTATTTCAATAAAACTTTATTTATTAAAAAAATTAAAACAGGCAGAGGGCTGAATTTGGCCTCTGTGATGTAGTAATTTGCTATCTCCTGCACTCAGAAAACTGCCCAAATGAACAGGGATAAGAGTGGAGGGTGTAGGAACAGAGTTGGGGAGAACACATGGGACTTAAACATACTCAGTCATCCGAAGATTCGACCTCATCATCGGGGTGAATCTGCACCCTGTCCAGATCTTCTGTGCTCTTTCCTCTGGACATACTGCAAACAGCATCACGTCTACTTGCTCCTTCCGGCCTGGGCAGTGCTGGGGTGAGTTAACTCTCCTTGGGCACCCAGGGATACTTTCTTTTTAAAAATGGTTTCGTTTCTCTTCTTCTCTTCTTTCTCCTCCTCCTCCAAGTGCCTTTTCAGTTCCACTGATAATTATTTTGGCTACGAATAAGTCAGGGTTTCCTCTTACTAATCAGATCATTCCGGCCGTCTCTTGGACTTGGCTGGCATCTGGTGCCGACAGATTTCGGCCTGCTCACTCTGAGGCTGTGCTGACCAAGCCAGGCCAGATGCTCAGATGCTGCTACTCTGCAACCACATCTGTGCAGAGGTTTGGAGGTGGGAAAGCAGATTTCAGCAGTGTTTGATCCTTTTCTCAGGGGCTCTTTGACATTTTCATCAAGGATCCAGATGATGGCAGAGAGATGATCCTCATTAGGACTGCAGATCACCGAAATTTAAATGTAAACAGAATTCCTCCTCGCGAGATAATCTCAACTTAAAATAATATTTCCAACTAGGAACAATGTTAGTGAGAAATATAATTAAGTTGGTAGTAAGGACAACTGCAGCATTTTTTATCAAGAATAGACTGTTACATAAAGCAAGACAAATGTATGCTAGCAGAACTTAGATGGGCTCTCAGCATCACTTCTGTTCTCAGCAATCCTTTTTCACAGACTTCTTTTTCAATTGGCATTCTAAATATTTACTGCTCTCTATTCATCCTTTTCCTGTCTTCAGAGAGGTAAAAGCTGTTTCTTCTTAAATTATGAAATTTGCTAAGGTTCTGGGTCCTTGTTTCTCTCTTTAAATTTCACATATTCTTGGATGATTCCGCCCAAGCCCAAGCCTTTTACTATAATCTATATATATCCAGATGATCTCCAAATCTATATCTCTAAGCCTATAAAGTTTCAGACCCTAATCTGGAATGTCTCCACCTGTATGTCTTATGAGCACTTAACTTTATCTTTCCAAGTGAATTAGTCATCTTCCCTACCCCTCCCAAATTACATCCTCTCTTATATGACTCAGCTGTATTACTTTTCACCATGATTTACCCAAGTATTCTGACCAGACACACTAGAGTCAGCCTGAGCTCTCTACCACCTATATAACTACTCAGTCTCAAAATCCAATCTCCTCTACTTCCTAAATGCTAATCTACCTTTTCTCTGTTTTCATTGCCTCTATCTTAGTTGCAGGTCCTCACAATTTTCTCTTCCCTCGAAAGCGGCTGTCCTGCTTCTGGTCTCTATGTCCTCCTTCATATTATAGTCACATTTCTAAACTGAAAAAATTATTGCCTAGAATAAAATGTTCAAATTGCTTAGCCTGTCATAAGAAGTTTAATATCATCTCATGAGATGGAAATACTTTTCTCCCTATCTAGTAAAGACATACAAGAGACACACACATTCTTGTTCTCTCCCTCCGTCCCCCACTGTCCCCACCGTCTATTCAAACCATGATGTACAACTTCACAGCTCCTGTTGTATACCATGCCCTTTTGTGTTTCTGTGCCTTTGCCCAGATTTCAAAATTTCTTCTATTTGCAGTTCTTTTGTTTACATAATATCTTATCTATCCATCAAAATTTATCTTAAAAGTACCCTTCTCTACAAAGATTCTCCCAATCTTTACCACCAAGTTAAGATGGTTCTTTGGGCCCCCATTATTCTCTCTATATATGCCCGCATGATAGCACTTAGCATACTGGGTTTCAATTATAAGTCTACTTTTCTTTCTGTATACTGTGAACTTTTAGATGATGACACCTGCCTTGTTCACAAGTCTATCTCACCATTCAGAGCAGCATCTGGTACACACTGCTATTTACTAAATATTTGTAAGATACATTACACAATTAAGAGCTATATGCAATTGTAGCTGTATTCATTAATAAGATCACCATTAACATAGAACAGCATTTTACTTCAAGTAAACATAATATTAGCAAACATTAAGTAGCATGGAAAACAGTAGTTTTGCTCTCATTTTTCAGCATTGGTCAGACCACAGATGATGAATAAACTTATAGATTTTGTCCTCAATAATTAAAGTCATAGAAAATATAACTGAAACTTACAGAAAACCATAAATATTTTAGAAAATAAAACCTACAAGCAATTAGGCAATTGACTAGGATTACTCAGTTTAAAAAAAAGGCAATTTAATGCAAATTGGTGAGTTAAATCAAGACTTTTCTGCTGAGACTGGTAACAAGTAGTTCCCCGATCTTTTCTAAGAGAGGACTGAGATAAAAAACCATCTAGTAAAGAAAGTGAAAAGAGTCTGAGAACTATCTATGTATCTTTTAGCTTATTAGAAGGGATGAAGCGTTCCTAGAGAAAATGGAAAAAGTAATCCAAGATAAAAACTGGAAGGAAAAGACTTCGGTGGGGTTGGTATTGGATCAAATGGAAGATCAGAAGATTAGAGAATTGAAGCTATCATCAAGGAAAAGAAGAAGAGAAAACTAGATTCCACTAAAACCATAAAGCCTATACATGGCACAGCTCACTACAGATGAGTTCAGATCTTCTAAAGAAAGTGCAGGACCCCAGGCTCAAAGTGGAGGCACAGCTGTCAGCCCAGGAAGGGTTCCTGCTACAGCCCCAGAGAAAGAATGCCCGTGGGTGCACTCACTGGTGACTTTACTGGTGATGGGTTGGTGATTCAATGTGGCCCATGTAGAAGTTCATTGTTTTTCATAAGGACATACCAGTAGATCTGAAAACTTCTATCCACCACTATTGACTAAAGTGAAAATAAGTGATAGGTATAGAAAGTGGTTCAATTTGCCTCTATGAGTTTTTAAGCTTTGGACCTGAAATTGAAGGCACTGATGAAATATTTTCTTCTTTGAGTTAATGACATGGTATGAGAAAGCTGGTTGGAATAACAGTGTTAACAGATTTTTTTCAATTATACATTTATTTTTAAAATTATTATTAGAGTCATATAATTCATTTTTCTGGCTTAAGATGGTGGAGCTGTTATAAAGAACAGGAAATGTGTGTTTGGCAGACCAAGAGAGTTTAAAGGGAAAACTGGAGGCACATGGCAGAGCTGGGATGAGGCCCGGGCAAAGGAGTTTGAGAGCACCATAAGAGATAATACATGTGGCAAAGATAAAATGATAGCAGAAGTTTTGTACCCAATACTTATGGCATTAGGAGCATATATACTAATGGGGAAAGTATAGGCAATAAAATAAAATAAAATAAATAAAATAAAATAAAATAAATAAACCTGAAACTTTAATACAGAGAGGTGAGCAGTTACACCAAGACTCAGTGGGTGTGGCTCATGCATAGAGAATGGTGACAGAGGCACATGTCGATCCAAAGAAGCATGGCCAACACACTGGGCAAGAGTAGCACAGTCTGTTTAGAATACACAAACATGTAATTCCAGAAGATGTGAACATAGTGGAGAATATTTGAGTTAAGAAAGAAATCATTCAAGTTTCTGTGGGAGAAGACTCCAGATGCCTGATGGAAGATAAGGACAATGATTTCCAAAAGGAGATTATCAAATGGGGTAGCAGAATGATAATATGGTCATGAGGGAAACTCAAGTACTGGCATATCTATTGGGAGTATTATTCAGCTAAAAGCAGAACATCTGAAAAATTCCTGCCTGATAGTTGACTTCAACTTTCAGAAGGAAAAGAAAAAATTGAGTATAGATATGGACTCTTGATTTTCTCAGACACCTTAAATATCTTTTGAACAAGTCAAAGAAATTAGAACATAAAAATCATGCAATCTCAGAGTTGAAGGACCATAAATGTCATCCAGGTCAACACATGAACCCCATATATACTGACCCTGCCATGTGGTGGCCAGGCAGTCACTGAACATTTCCAGTGACATGACTTTCATGAGACCAGTCATACTATATTTGGCTAGTTAGACTGAGTTGCCTTTATAGTGAGATTATAATCAGTTCTGTTACTGGTCTAAACTGATTTCTAACTGCTCTGAATACACAGATTAAAATAACTTTTTTTCCTCTAGTCAGTCCTTCAAATATTTGAAGATGGTTTCAAGTTCCCTCAAGCTTTATTTTTCTCAGGCTTAAGCCTCATTTTGTTGTCACCATTCCCATGACTTGTTTTGCACATTTTCACCCATGTGTTTTCTTTGGGACAAAATGAGAGAGGGATATTGATGAGATGTAGGCAAGAACTTTGAGAAAAAGCTGTTACATTATGCTGTTGTCATTATTATAAAGAAAGGGAAGGATGCCCTGAGTTTTAGGTGCACGGAATCAAAAAATGTCATGAATAGATAGGCATAATCCCATGACTACAGATTCTAAAATGGAGAATTTCTCAAGGCAGCTGGGAGATTCTAAACAAAGAGATATTGCTATAATGATCTTCATGAAGAAGTAAAGAAAAGGACAGCAAAATAAATAAAAATAACTGAGCTGGAAGTAGGCTGTGAATGTAGATATTAAAAGATATGTAAAACAAGGAAGGAGACACAGGAAGTAGAATGGGTTAAAAAATGGCCTGGAACTAAAATAGAAGTGTCTGAAAGGCTGGAGGCTGGACTCATAAAAACTTCTAGAGATAGCAAAATAAGTATGCCCACACGTATGTATGTACGTACCCACACACATCTACCAATATCTGGTATAAGATATTAAATCAGAAAGGGTCAGGGACACTTGATTGGCAAGACTATAAGATGCTGATTCACCATAGGAGTAAAGGGTAAAATTACTATTTTCTTTTTCTTTCCTAGTTCTGTCAAAAAAAAAAAAAAGTGTAAAGGATTAAGAGCATCATTAAAAAGGAACAGGAATGAAGGACTTAGCATGTGTTTGTGTGTGTATGTGCATGCATACATATTTATATTAGATACATATGTATATTACTCTATATAAATTTCATATACTTGAATAGAAAAGAATACAGTAATACAAAGAGAACAAATATGTTCATATGCCACTATGTAGGCAAACCATAATCTAATGATCCAGTACTATGGTTGGTAATCTCAAGAACATTAAAAGTGATTAATGAACATCTATAAAAAAAAGAGCCATTGACCACTGGAGACCAGTAAGTATATAATATAAGTCTTGGTGATTTAACATGTTTTTCCTTTCTTCACAGAGTTTCTAGATTTGTAGCCAAACAATTCCTCTAATATTATTTTAAGCAGCATATTTTATGGACTTGAAATTCAGGAAGACTAGGTAGATAAAATATAGTTAAATGGAATGATACCTAGCTAAACAACTGAACCCAGGGTTATTTAACAAGAGTATCATCCTGTAAAGGTCTCTCTTCTACTCATTCACTCTCTGGAATTACCCTGAATCATTTGGTATTTTTATCAATAGCTCCTTAAAGATATTCCAATATACAAATAAAATGTATTTCAGAGGGAGAACTCACATAGGGTTAAGCATCAGGATTTGAATTTATCTCAATAAGTCAGAACAAGGTTCAGAAAACACTAGGCTTCAAATTGACAGAAAATATGTCAAGTCCTAAATTGGGGCTAATAACTCATTTCCTTACATGTAAGATGGGGAGATCTGGTTTAACTGTGGTTTTTGTGACTGAGGTTTTAGTTGACCACCAGTTTAAGAAGAGTCAATAATTGTGTGGCTGCTAAATCACTCGTGTGATTTTTAAGCTGCATAAGTAGAAAGCATAATTTTCAGATTGAGAGATTTAGTCTATACCCTACAGACACCACATTAGAATATTGGGTCCTTTCAGAGTATGAACTAGTACATTGAGAAATCAGCAAAGAATGGCCATATGAAGAATCACAAAAGGAATTTAATAAAGAGAGAAATTGTGTAAGAGAGCTCTTAGGAAAAACAAACATGTTGGTTAAAAAGGCAAAACTGGGATCAAAAAGTGAAAAATAAGAATATGCTTCTGAAAATGAGAATTAATAATAAGATGGGCTGCTTGCTTGGAAGGGAGCAAATCTGAGTTCCTTGGAAATATCTAAACGGTGGTCAGGTAACTTCTGTCAGGAATATTTTGAAAGGGATTCTTGCATTGGAAGGAATAGATAATCTCAGAAGTTCTCTGTATTCTACGATTCTAAGTCTTTCTTTTTAGCTATTGCTTCACACTAGAATGTACATTAAATATTGGCCCAAAAAGTTAGGTTTAATAACGAATGTTGCAACTATTCTTGAAATTTTATATATAGAAAAGCAATATGTTTAACAAGGTTAATTTGTATTTGAATAATACAAAGTTTACAGAAAATATCCACATAAATATATATATATATGTTTCTAACTCTCCCTAAAAGGATTAATAGTGCCAGGGGTGAAACATAAAAATTAAGCAAAATAACAACTGTCCAACATTATCCTGCAATCTTTTGGTGCCCAAATCTGTTACAGAATTGCAGAGCTGAGATGTACCTATTCTGGTCCAATGGTGAAACTTTACTGATGAGAAGCCTAACGACTGTGGCAGTTATGCGACTTGCTAAGCTAGTTATTACTGTGGGACACTAAGAACACACCCTCAAGAAAACTACCAAAAAAAAGTATTTGTAAGATAAACTATTTGTGCTTTTGGGGTAGAATTTATATATTTCCCACTCCTGGGGGCACGGCATGTTTTCCAAACCATTATGATAAAAAGTTGGCACTATAATTAATAATATATAAAGCTAATTATTAAGTTACAAGAAGAATTGGTAAAAGTAAATTATTTTGCTTACCCTGAATCATGGTTGGTCAATACCTTCTATTCTATGACACCCTGTTGAAAGCAGTCAACACCCCTTAGAAGGGATGTTGTGAATTGGATGCTCTAATTCGCTGCACCTATTCCCCCAACTGAGCTTGGGGACCAGCTTGAGTTGGCCCAGAGAAGCCCCTCCATCTCGGCATCCTCTGCAATCATGGTCCAGTGACAAGGGCCCTGAATCAAATCCAGATCTCTTCTCGGTGGTCTCACGTCTAACACAAGGTGCTGGGTCACTTCAAAGGCCCCATCTAGCTTTAACGTTCATTACCTCTCCTTCCCATCCTGGTGTTAACAGTCTCCTTTGTATCACAGGTTGTCATAACCAAGTCTAGCTAGGGATGTGGAACACAAATCTAGCTGTCAGATGCCTTTAACACTTCCACCAATGGCTGGCATCATGAGCCTGAGTAAGGAGTTCAACTGTGAAAAGCTCTTGCAGCACAGAAATTTTTAATTATAACACTAAATTAAGCATTCCATTTTTATCTTCTTTCTCAACTATTAACCAAATTGAGGACATTTTTCACTTGGGTTGGTTTCCTACCTCTTTTAAACAACTAACAAATTTAACTTCCATTAAAATTGCTTAGTTCTTGCCTTCTATCACTGATCACTTGGGAATCCTATAGATTTTTAATTTTTTTTAATGATTTAATTTATTGTTTGAAGGAATGTTAAAATTATTTTTATTAGAATTCTCATTTTTTGTGACTTTTCCTCTTTAAGATACAGTGATTGGACATGAATTTGGCCACAATTCCAAGTGGAAAATGAACTCTGAGGCCCCTCACCTTCATGTCCAAGGTTACCACCATGGTTAAGAGAATGGTATCTCAGCCCAAGGAAGTAGAAGTCATGACTTTTTCTTGTGTATTCACTACAAGGAATTCTGAGGTATAACTACTCATGAAACTGTTTATCTAGATAAACTGCATATTTTACCTCTGAGGGGTACATAATATCTCAATATGGTCAAAGGTAAATATTCCCTTTCCTTCTGTAGCTTATGTAGGCACAGCCTTAGTCTCTCTATAGTTAGCTTTCTTATCAACCACACAGAATGAATACTGGATACAAATGCCCTATTTACTTCACAAAGTCTAGAGTAAAAATGTATTTGAATAACCTGTGTCTGTAAAATGCTTTGATTTCTTTAAAGATAAGGTAATATTTTCCTAAGATGACATTACTTATTGCTTTCTTAATTTGGATAAATTTGGAAATTGAACAATATACACAAAAATTTAATTCCTGTGTCTATATTGAACTTTTCCAAACTTAACACCATGGATCTACACAGTGTTAAAGAAATTCATTAAGAATTTTTATCAAGTAGGTATGCTACTGACAGTCCACAATAGCCTGAGATCCACTGCTTGTTGGAGGCACCAAAGCAGAAGCAAACCTAGAAGCATTCCCTTTAGGTGTGACCGTGCCATTCATTTTCTCTTTGCCATCTATTAGACAATCTGGAAAATTTTTACACATCATGGGAATGAATTTCTTTGTATTTTAAGGTAAAATATAAAGGTAAAATTGATGGTGAAAGATTACATGTATTTACTATCACAAATTACAGGCAGGATAGCTTAGTGATTCTGAGTATGGATTCTAGATGCCTGTCCCTGAGCAGATGAAATCATTGCTAATACAATACACCAGCTGTGTCATTAATAATACAACAACCCAGATTGGCGAATGTCCAGTAATAATGCAAAAGGCTTCTTTTCTTTTTTGAGCAACTCTTCTACAACCCTCCACTACTCCTCTTGTCCCTCCTACAGTGTTGCCATTCCACCTCTGCGGCAACATATTACTGTTTAAATACTGGAAAATCTTGCTATGGTGATTTTTTTCTATTCTGCTTCCCCCACTCTACAAAAAAGGTATGTCTGGGAAGTAGTTCCTCCCCTTTCAGTTATATTTCCCTGCCACTTTTAGAGCCTTCTTTCTCCTAACTATATAAAAATCGCTTACATGCACAGATTTATTTTACTGAACAATAAAAATGGGGTGAGAGCATGATCTATCTGACTATAGCAAATGTCGCCTTTCTTATGCTCAGCAACCATGAGGAATTCCATATGAATTCACATTGTCATTTATGTTTTTTATGTTCAGCAATCATCAAGAAATTTCACATGAAATCATACTATCGGTTACGTTTTTTTTAAACATCAAGACAATTTCTATCTTCATTTGACTGACATACATAAATTATTTCCCAAATGTGTTAGTATATTTTCAGCACTTCAGTGCCTTTGAGCTTAATTTTCCCCCTTTATACCTTCATTATAAAATTTCTGGTACACTTTAACAACAACCATGAAAAGATAATACTGGAGATATATTGGGAAATAGGAGGAAAGAAATAGGCTACATTGAAACGTGTGATGATTTTGGCTAGGGTCTGGCAAATTCTCCTGGTCCATGAACACATGCTCTTCTTGCCCTATCTACGGCTGTGGCTAGAAGCCTCTAGCTGTGGCCCTTACTTCTGCAACTCTATTTGAATGTATCAGGGTATAATGTCCAATTTTACTTTAACTGTGGAACTGTAAGTCTAAAAAATATTAGGATCACTGAATAGTTAGGGTTGAAATCAAATTATTCTACTTTCTCTTCCATTCTTCAATACAGCTCAATTCCAAAATGGTTCCCCTTTCAAAAGGAAGGACTATATATTCCAGTACAGTAATGGTTCTCCCTCTTCTTTATCAATTGTATGAGAAGATTAAAGGCCACTGTATTTGGGAAAGTCATTTGGATTCCTTGAATACTCTACAGTAGAATCCAGATGGGAGAAAACTATTATGTGGATTGAAGTGTAGGGATCCAGGGTTTCAATTATAAATCACATCCTTCTTGACCTGACTCTACCTATGGCCACAGATATGTTAGGTAACTTCTTGGCACTGTTTTCTTCTCCCTCAAGCAGGCAAGCTTGGAAAAAATTGTTTTTCCCAGCTTTAGGTATCCCTGTGCCTGTGAATTTTTAAAACCAATCCCCTGATTAGATTACTGACAAGATCAACTAATTAGAAGACAACACAAAACAAAACAGAAACTGATCGTATCTTCTGTTTATAGCTTTGAATTATAGAAATAAACGAAATCAACAACAACAAACAATCAATCAATGTTCTAACTCCTGTGTCTCCTTTGTGCTCATGACAGACTGCAGCCTCCTGGCTCATAAGCTGTGATCACCACTAGAAGTTGTTACTCAGTGAGTGTTTTCCTTCTCATTGGGTAACTTTAAACAGGTCTCTCAGAAGCCAACTGTGAAGTAAAAACTGTAGGGGTGGCATGGGCCATAGGCAGCCTCAAAATGAAAACATCAGAATAGAAAATCAGGGAACAGCCACTAGAATTTCAATTAGGAAGAGTTGTTGCTTGTCCTAATTAAAAAAGTCTTGTTTCTCAGATTTCTAACTAGTTGCAAGTTAGAAGAACGGTTCCCATGTATGCATCTGAAATGTGCCTTGAGAGCCTCAAGGGCATCTGAACCAAATTCACATATTTATTCAGGGAAACTAATTGTTTACATTGATGAAATAGGCTGTGAATGGGATAAAAAAATATGAGATGAAGCAATGCTTGGATATTAAGGGGAAGTTTAAATACATAGGCTGACCTTTTAGGAACATGGATATAGGATGGTAGGCAGCACTTGAAATGCTGCTTTACAAAAACAGCAGTTTCTTTTCCAGGATCTTAAACACAACGAAAGATGAAGACAATAGATTTGGGTAGAATTTTAAAGGAGTAACTTTTCATCCTTTCAGTTAACATTTCTGTGATCTAATGCACTGCTGTGTGCATGTCACAATCACTCAAATAAACATGTCATATATGTCTAAGATATTAGCTTCGAAAGGTATAAAGGTATATTGAAATATACCACATTTACCCCTTAAACCCATTAATAATAGCTACTATGGAGTTTTTAAAAATCCGTGCATCTATTGAAGCAGTATATTGAAGCTTATGTATAAGTTTAGTTTGTCCTACTTACAGAGGTAATAGTTACATGCATCTATTTGCCAGTACAGGACTTGATCTCACCGTGGTACACTCGTGTGTGACAAGGGAGAAAACTCTTTAAGTTACTTTTTTTCATGCTTTCTTTCTGCCCCTCCTTTTCCCTGACTAACAATATGCAACTCCAGGCATACTGACATTTTGTAATGGCAAAGAAATGAGCCAAGAGATATTTGGTTCCAACAAATGTACCTGCCTCCTCTTCTGAGACTGGTTGGGACTATTGGGGAATCATTGCAATGGGCACCAGTAGCTTCTCTCAGAAACAGTGGTCCCATTTAAGGTCATCCTATAATAACTGTGACGCACCAGGGACACTGTTTTGTGTAGACAGAAGAGGTTTACCAGGGCTGGTTTTATAAAAACTGTTAAAGAAAATGGGTCATGATGCTGAAGATGACTGCAGCACTATATACAACATTTCACACACTAGTGATTGTGACATTATATACATGGAAATGTGCACGATGTATTGAGGCATAAGTTTTAGCATGTTGGGTAATAAACCAAATCACACTCTTTTTAAATCATGTTCATTTACCTACCTCCACCCTTGGCTAAGGAAAACCAATTTATGTTCTCCCAGGGCCTAAGCCATTGCCTGGAAGTTAGAAGCATATGGATACTATATTAACAAATATTTGGTAACCAGTTAACACCAAGGCTGTAGAAATAATTCAAGCATTCTGTGCAATATAAATTCAGAATTGTATAATAATATTTAATATATTTAGGGAGGAATTAAAATGTATGAAAAAAAGTTAATGCATCTTCTTATAGTACCAAAGATAGAGCCTCATAAAATCTTAACTTCTTAACTCAGGTTTTTATGTACAAGATGATCACAAAACATTTTGGAAACAGAAAAATAAATAATAGCAACCTTATTTTATTTTTACAGGATATTTTATTAAAATTTTAAAAGTTTCTAAAATTAGCCCTGAACAATCTAATGCTAACCAAGCTCATAAAATCTAAGGCCTTTTTTTTTTTTTTTTTTAATCAAATCTTGTTTGACCAGATTTTTCCCCTTGATCTGGATGGAGCTCACAGTTTGCCATGTGATTGACAAATGATAGCTAATGGATTATGAGTGATGGGTTTCACAGTGGACAAGTATGTTCTGGATCTCATAAGTATCACCATTTGTAAATATAGTATGCTGGTCTAAGTGCCTAATACTTAAACTTCTAGATCGAATTAAAGATGCATAACTTTCAGGAAGCCTCCCTGGCTGACACTACCCCAGCGATGCCCTAACCCACACCATAAGGAACTTGTTAATCACTATAATTTATACTTCCCCCTAATGGATCATAAACTCCTTAAAGGCCAACAACAATGGGTCTTATACTTCATTATATTCTTTGAGCATTCAGCAGAGCACTGGATATATTATCGGATACTTAATAAATGTTTTCGAATAAATTAATAATTAATGTGTTTCTGTTCATATTGGACTCATAACTTTTGCAGAAGCCTGTGATATTAGATTACTGAATTAAACATTGCAATCTGTAGGTGAGTCTATTTCCCCCAATTTTTAGAGGACTTGGAAAACATTTGGTGGTTGCTATATGTATAGGTTCAAAAAAAAAAAAAAGTGACCAAAATGGTTTGAGTCAATGGCTTCATATTGACAGTTTTCCTCTTAGTGAGAGTCTGGCTTAGTTCATGATCTACCAAAGAATATGTTGAAGTCAGCTGCTAGGAGAATGAATGTTCCATTTGTTCATTTGTTTATTTATTCTAACAAAATTCATTCAGCTCATACTATATTCTGGGTACTTGTTTACATTTCTTGAAAAAATACACTTACATATATAAACTACTACAAAGCTATATGTAGCATTTTCTTAAACTGTGTTCAAAAGAAAGAATCGATTTGGTGTGAGGTGAATTTTAATAAGTGAATAATCTAACAGAGACAGAATAAGTGAGGGGTGACCCAACAATACTTTCTCAGTTTATGCTATTCCTCATTTCTATTTTATTTTTAACCATGAAAATTTGATTACTGTGTTTTATTAAACTGTTCTGAAACAACCATTTCTATTCATTTTGAACATTATTTTTTAAAAGATATGCCTGCATTGAACAAAACCTTCATGGCTCTGTTGTTAGCCTGCTTTAGAGAAAAGGCTGATTTAGGCTTTTGATTTAGAATTGGGCATACTCTAAGGTCTACAAGTTAAGATAGTGCTTAAAACTACTATCATATTGTTCATGATTTTTCACTATACTTAATTTGCTACATATAAATAAAGTTTAAGAATACACAGCTCTCTCAGCTGCTACTTTCGAACAAAACATAAATCTGCCCTAAGAAATAGAGTAGTTGTCTGCAAATGCACAGAGAATCGTCTACAGTAGCATGTCTCACAGTTACCTGGATGCTGTGCCAGGCACTCTATATACACTATACCATTAATCTTTACAACATTCTGACATTCACTATTTCCTGTCTGAAGATGAGGCTAACTAATTCACGGTCACAGAAGCAGGATTTGAACTCAGCCTCTCTAACCTCAAAGACCATGTTTGTTTTGTGATGCTATTTGGTTTCCAAATACAGTTTTGACTCTAAAGTTACATGCAGATGGAACTGCAAATTGAAGTCCTTGTGAATCGGTTTCTTGAATAACAGGAGAATCTAGAACACAATTGATGATTATATGAATCTACCGATACAGTACTGGAAAAACATCCCATTCCTATAACTTCATGGCCTGTGTTTTTTCTTTGTTTTTGTTTTTTGCTTCTTTTTATTATAGCAATTTTCTGACAATGCAAGTTTCTTAAAATGTTGTTAATACTAACTATACATCCCCATAACCTGACGACATTGAACGAACATTAAAAAACTCTTTGCTTTTGAAAGTGTGGTAAATATAAAAATTCTTTATATTTACATATGCAATACAGACAAGTAAAATCAATGACATGAAGTACCTATGTAATAAAGTAATTGCTTTAGAAATGTGTGTGATAATTGCATATCAGCTGAATAATTCATTACTAAAATTATTGGTAATGAGTGTTAATTTCATACGATTATCTCATGTATGGGAATATGCTGATGTACAGTAATTTACAGTAAACTTTAAGGATGAACATTTTATTTTTAGACAATTGCATGTTCATTAAATATGAAAAAATGATGACAAAACAGGTTTCAGTATGCATTCAGTTTGTAATGATATAGTTTCTTTCAATCACAAATAGCTTTTAGGTTATATTAGCTATAGCCTATAAATCATATATAAATATGTGTATACTTGCGATATCATGCAGAGCTGTCCAGCAGAGGGCTCCTTTGAAACAGAACGTGAAAAATGAGGCTTCAATTCACACCGGAGCCAACATTGTACTTTTAATAAACTATATTAAGGCTTAGCAAAGGTTCATGCCAAACCAGCCAATGGTTTACAACCCATTTTCCTAGAGACTGTAATTTCATGTATTTATAAGTGAATGACTATGATATTTCATGATACCTGTCTTATAAAAATGTAAAGTTATTAAGACCATATATTTTTTAATGAAATGCAAGCAAAACCAACTAAGTGCCCATAAACTAAATAAATATATGTATATTTAATTACACTTAGATAGCAACTCAAATCAAATATATACAAATATTTTAATATCGGGGAACCAATTTTCCCCCCAAAGGAGTATATTGTTTAAAAAGAGACTGTACCAAATGTCCCCTTTTTCTAGAAATTACAATCGTCATTGAAAGATTGTCCCCTTTCCGATAATGCAAGTGGGGAGGGAGGAGGGTGGTGGGAGTTGGGAGTTCTGCGGATTTTTTCATTATTTAGAAATATTTAAATAAGATAATTTTCTCTTTATATAGTGCTTCTTATTTCTCTTAATTTTTAAAGAAATAATTGTATGTATTTTAAACATATGCTACATTATACATTTATGTATGAGTAAGTGATATAAAAATGCTATAGTGATCAGACTGATCACTATAGTGATAACATGAACCTTGGCGTGATTTCATTTTTAAAAAGAGAAAGGCTAGTAATGACTCCAAAGATGGTTGTTTTTCATAGGAATAACTCTTAGGTGTGGGCTGGGGGTAGGGATTCACAGAAATTATTATGTTCTTAATCCGGGAGTTACAAGCAGCTTCTAAGGTATCATAAAGATTCACTAAAATTGATTCTTCGTTCAGCTCGACCTTAAAGTTTACATTTAGTTTTAACAAATGGATATATCACTGACACTTGTTGAGAAAAGGTGAAGTTTAGATCCCCAAAGAGGATACTGACATTTATAGAGCAAAGTCAAGTGATAATAAATCTTTAAAATACAATCTAAAATCCTTTCTAATCACTACAGTGGAATTTCTTCCATGTCACACAGCCCTAGATGCTAGATTCAGGATACAGGAATCACATCGCTCTAGAGTTCTTAGCAATTCCAAAGGCATGAAATAAAACAAAAAATATATATATATATTTAATGGTTAAACAAATAAAGCATAATATGTGAAAAATTTAATATTTAAATAATTCTTATAAGGGACAAACTATGTAGATATATTTGTTTTTTGTTTGTGTTCTTTTGTCAAATTAGAGCCAGGCACTGGTACTCAGGAGCCCTAGGAACCAGAAAAAGTTAATCCACGTTTAACCAGTTATATGTTATGGTGAAAAGCTGGAAAAGTCAGATGTGAGAGAACATCGACAGTAACAAACCCAAAAACCATGTTGATATATTTATTATTTCAAACACGGAAAAGAAATCAACCAATACTGTATCACTTCAAAACAGCACCACTCTAATGGAATCTGGGAAAACAATCATATTATAATTTTGTATTTCACATGTACATTTTAAATGCTATTTTTTCCTCTTTTGATCTTTCTTTTGTATTTGTAAAGGAGCTTTCATCTTTGGATATGTGTGTGGGGAGGTGCTGTGGAGCCTGCATCCTTCCATGTTTACAATGCCAACAGCCAGCCAGACTCTTGCAAATGACACAGACTGTACCAAGACAGTTACATCTGACTGCTTAACCCCTCAGCTTGCCTGGGCAGTTCGGGAGCCCCTGCTGTGTTTTGTTTGCACACATGCACAGATAAAGGCCACCACTCTTCTCATTAAACAAGAAGGCATGTGGGAAAATTAATAATTTAATTTGCAATGAGAGATGGATGTAGAAATCAAATGTAAGTCTACAACCTTTCCTGAGCATTCACCTTAGTGTCTGAGGAAATCTGCTGCCTGACTCATGTCTCTGGAATAATATCAAAGTGTCAGCCAATTGGTGCTTTCAATCCACTGGGCTAGGAAGAGTTGTTTTGTCACAATGCAGACCTCTTGGAAGTGGGAGTGTGGCTGGGAGAGGGGAGGAGGAAGGATCCTGTTGGAACCATGCCATAACCTGTGCTCTGTCTGCTAAGGCCTCCAGTGCTCTAAAAATTCTGTATAAATCCTAGAATGATGACCCAAAGACTCAAGAAGTGTTCTATGCAATCGTCAGCAAATCATAGACAAGTATAAACTACCAGTTTATTCTTTACTCTCCAAAAATATTTTCCTCTTTTCTTTCAAAAAAAGAAAGAAGGGAGAGGGGCACAGAGGAGAAAACAAGGGCAAGAACAGGGGTCTGTTTTTGTCTTAGTCTACTGGATTTTGACCCCAAGCTGCTTCATCAGTATGCAAGAACAATGACAAGTACATCTTAGTTTATAATCATAATAAAGTCTCCCTTTCCTGAAAAATTTATGTGTGGGGTTTTCAGGACACCCACGCAGGTTATGCTGCAATTTTCTAAACGAACAGCTCCGGAAATGACATCAGCAATGTCCCCACACCCACTCCACCCCAAATCTAAATGATGAAGCGTTGACCATGAGCCACTACTCTTCAGAGAATCTTGAACTTCATTCTGCCCCTAGACTTTTGCTTCAGTCTGAAAGAAGATCTGCAATGGTATATAAATTTTAGCTTTGCAAATTTCTGTGTAGAGACATGGAGGAAGAAACAACCTATAAGAAAAAATTATTTGAAGTAGGGATAGCTGGATGGCACAAATCATCATCTCAAACAAACTTTCAAAATGCTTCTTTTTAGTTCTGTTTATAAGTTCATTCTTTTGAGCTTCCTCTTCGCTCATACTCCTGTGCAGAGATCAGAGGACATCCATAAATTCAGTGCTACTGGGAAAACTTTCACAACTTACATCATCACATCAGTATACTGTCCTCATATAAAGATTAGATCACTGAGCCATGATCAAAAGGAAATATCCTTTAAATGGATTTTTCACTAATGGTGAGCGCTACATACACACTCTGTCCTCTGTTTTAATTGGAAGACTCAATCGGAAGCTAGATGGCAAAGGACAGGGTGTCAGGTTTGGTTGCAGAATGAGAACTAATCTGCCCATAGAAAACTGGATCTCTGGATTTGGTCTCCACAGTACAAGTCCCTAAACAGCTGAACCAAATGCCATGAAGATCAAAGAGATAGCATAGAGTTAAACAGCATCCTGAATATGAAGTCAGAAAAGGCTATGTTACCTTGGGAAGAAAAGTTAGCTAACTGGTGCCTGAGAACACCATAATGTACTTCATAGATGCTGGTTCATTTGACTAATGCTTACCAAAATGTGACACCCTTTAAAATCTACCTATTTATTTTCATCTTTCCTCTACGAATACAAAGATGCAATTCTTGTACTCGTCTACATAATACCTTTAAAAACACTTGGGAATAACTTTCATATTTCTAGTAAGTCTTTTTTTTCCCCTCTCCAGTTCCAACACTTGTAATTTTCCCAACATTCATCAAAGAACATGATTTCTAAGCTCCTTTCCATCTTGGTTTCCTTTCTCCAAATAGTCTCTGGTTTGCTATTATCCCTATAAACATATAGAAAAAACAACCTATGAAGATGATTGCACTATATTGTAGAGTTAGAATTTTCTATGTAAGAGTTGATTGACCTTAATAAATAAAAACACTGAAGACAATGACATAGCCTGGAAAAGACAGTCGTGTGAGTCAATGACAATTGCAAAGCACAGGGAATTTAGATTAAGGCCATTTCTTCATATTGCAAACATGGTTTATGTTTACAAATAGTTGGAGTCCACCATTAGTCTAAGGATCAGCCTCGTGTTCTACATGACTCTAAACACCTGTAAACACCCACCTAAGATGTGAATGTATCATTCTTACAGAAGGGCATTTCCTAATCAACTAGATTAAACAAGTTGCTGTAGGAAGTGGCATTTTCATTTTTAATCTATAATAAGCATTAAAGTTCAACATTAGCAAACTTGTAATTTATATTACTTTATATGAATTTAGCACCAGCAAACATATTTATATGTGTTTATGTAAATACTTCTGTACATTTATGAAATACATGTGCAAATTTTAAGAACAAATTATAGTTGATAATAAAAGCTAATGTTTATTAAGTAGTTACTATGTGCCATGCACTGTGCTAAGTACTTTGCATGTAATATTTCATTCAATACCAATAATCTTATGAAATAGAAGATTTATTATTATCGTCATTATCCTCATTTTACCAATGGACACTATAATTTATAGAAGTCAAAAATATGACCATGGTCACACAACTAGTAAGTGGTAGAATGCAAGAACTGAACCCAAGTTTATCAACTTCAATATCCATGCACTTGATCGACTTGTGGTATTCCCTCTCCAGTGTCCTATAACAATGGCCATCTCTTCATGGAATGCATAGCCTCTCTGGAAGGCATGAGGTAGATTCTAAGTGATTATGCATTGCAGTTGAGCCACGGATTCTCCATCTTATCACTGTATGAAACTTAACTCAACACATAAAAAAAAAACTCACCAAAATCAAATACCCATACTGTTACTGCAAGAGTTATAATATCTATGGATGTATAATCATTCACAGCAAAATGTAGGTAGGCACAAATCATATTGGTGAAAAATTAGTTCAACTAATAAGACTTAGACTAATCACAGTTGCTAGAAATGTAATAAGTAACTGTCTTGTGCATTTTTCTCATTCTCTGTGATAGTCTCCATCATCAGCACACCAAGAAATAAGACCGATCTTGTTATAGACATCTGAATCTAGAGTAGAATACTGATCTTCAGAGAGTCACTTATTTATTAAACAAATACTTTTGAGTGCCTATATGTGCCAATCCCTGTTATGAGAGCTGGGAATACAGCAGTGGACGAATCAGCAAATTCCTTGTCTTTGTGGAACTTAAATTCTGACAATTTTGTTGACTTTCAAAGTACTTGGCTCTTTTCTCTTGTAATTGCCTTTGGAAGCAGATTCAAAGTTCCACAGGAACAGTCTCTACTCACATTGTGAATGTCTGATGCTGCCAGCTGACTTTCCTTTAGTCACATTCATGAACAGAGCAATGCTTCTGCTCTAGATGCTGCAGGAAATGCAAAAAAAAAAGTCGATGGCAGATGTTCCAAAACATGGCACAGTACAGAAGTGACGCCTTCCTAGTTGGAGAATTTACTTTATGATGTCTACAGCATGTGTGCCCAATTATTTTCAATTCAGATTACCAAACTGGTTTGTACTGTTTTAGGACAACCCAGAAAGGAACACATCAAGAGGAAGAGAGAAACAGATTCAAGGTTCAATGTGGCTGTAGCTGGGATGCTGCAAAGCTACCTCATACACAGATAAGGAAGAACACCATCTTCCCAAACAATGACTCTTCCTTAGCTCTTAGGAGATTGTTTTCATAAAAAAATAAAATGTTAAATATCTTTCAAGTTATCAAATGCATTAGGAAATTACAACTATCTCTCTGCTAGGCTAAGGAAATGATAAATCCAGCAGGATAAAAAGCAGCCTTCCACCTTATATTATACATATGACTTACTAAGATTTGTACAAGGCCTAAAAAATCATGCCTGTAAAAAGTGTTATCCATCAATAAAGAAAAATAGAACAGGTCAAAAAGCAGTCAAAGTAAGCCAAATTAAAGCCTCTGGCTTATTTTCTTGCATAATGTCCTACAACTGAGTGATAAGGAAAAATCTGCTATAAATCACTGCAAATGTGACACCTTCGAACAATACTCACACTTCCCATAGTAAAAAGAAAGAAGGAATAATTCAAATGGGACTTTATTCTTTAATTAATTAAGACTCTGGAAACAGTTCAACCAATCCTTTAGAATGGTCCTTACCAAATGTATAAAAGAGGAAGACATCATCGTGACTTTGGGACCATGGAAAATCCTACCCTATACCCCATCTTCATTCCCCTCCCTTCAGCATGAACTTTATTCATCACTTCAACCTCTCTCTTAACAATATTTTCAATATCCTTGCCATGACCTCCTGTCACATTCTTATGGCAAAGCCGCAACTCTAGGGGACACAAACTATCTTTGAGCTCCAAGCTTATGTCCCTCTGCTGCATATCACACAGCCAGCTAGATTGTCCCAGAACTCAGTGTTACCAACCTCATGCAGGTTTGTAACCTTACACATATTCCAACAGGTTCCAGCTTAGCAAGCTTTCCCCTGTTCCACAACTATTTTAAACCTTCTCTGCTCTGTCATGTCTTACCTCTCCCTTTCTCTCAGCAGATAATTCTACCTCTATTCCAAGAGACCAAGATAAGGCAACCACTAGCCTTCCTACCACCAGCCCATGTGCTTCTGTATCCACTCTTTTCTTTAAGCTGTCTTCTTAAAAAGGAGGTAGAGTTCCCTGAGGAAAGGCTATTCCTCCCACCTGCATTCATGAATCCCCTCCACTCACATTTTCTTCCTTAATTTTCACCTCTATTAATTTCATCTTCTCCTTTTACTGGCTCATTCCTCTTAATGTTGAAAGTCAGGGTGGGAGACACTTTTTATTATCTACCAACAGCCATGCTCCATTCTTCCTAAGGAAGCAATAAGCTCAGAGAACATGAGTTCTCTCCCTAGCACCAGCAGATAACTTTATTAGTCTAAATTAATGGTTCTCAAACTTGAAAATGTGTCACATTTGTTTAGGATTATCTGAAACAGACTGCTAGGGCCCACTTCATTGTTTTCTCATTCAAAATGACTGAGATGGAGTCCACGAATGTGCATTTATCTAATAAGTTCCCTTGAGATGGTGGTGCTACTGGTCCAGAGAGCATCCTTTGACCATCCTTGGTCTAAAAAATCATGCTTTATAACCACATTCTCCTTTGCTAATGGCTCACTAGAATGGGCAAATAATTCAGTTCTAGCCCAAAAGACATAACCAGAAGTTTGATGGATTAGGGGTAAAGAAAATATGGGAAAGAATTTCATTCCCTCATAAAAAGACAGAGAACTAGGATCATGGTTCTTGTTTTAATTTTGAATGATGTAATATGGAGTTGAAGAAGCCTGTTAGTGCCCATTAAGTGTCACACACAAGGACAAAAAGGCAAGAGAAAGGCAGAAAGGAAACACAGTGAGTATATTTTTTGAACTACTGCAACTACCCTGGATCCATCAATCTCCAGTCTTTTTATTATATGAGATAAATAACAAAGGCATTTAATAAAGCATATCCCTTTCTATCTACATATCCTCCTCGAGGTAGAACCCTATCTTTCTCTTCCACTTAAATACAATTTTTTTAAATGGCAAGTGTCCTCCATTTTCTTATCTCCTATCAGCCCTTCAGCCCATTCCAATATATCTTGTACAATTTTCACATCAATAAAAACGTTCTCATCAGGAACTCACCATAACCCTCTGATTATAATAGATGCTTTTCAGGCCTAATCCTATTTGATTTCTCACATCATTTGACACCATTTATCCTCTCTTGAAACACTCTCTTTCTCTTGGCTTCCATGGTAGACATTCTCTCTTGATTTTCTTCCTACATCTTTATTACTTTGAAGTCCTGTCCCTCCTTGGCCCTTCAGCATTAGCATTATTCAAAAATCACATATTTCCTCTTTTTATATATAGTCCCTTCATCTCATCCATGCTCTGAGTTGCTTTGATTACATCTATAGCAGATGATATCTTTATTTCTTAACCAATCCTCCCTGTGAACTCCAGGTCCTGATGTTCAAGTACCTTCTTCTTCACCTGATGCCTCAGACACTTCAAACTCAATATGATGCAAACTGAATTCACTATTCCCATGCATCTACTTCTCAAACCTCTTCTTCCTCCCATATTCCCTGTCACATGGACTGGCACCATCTTTACTTAGCTGTCCAAGTGACAAATGCGGGCATCATAGATCCTTCTCCTCTATCCCTTTGTTTCCAACCAGTCATCAATTATATTCCTTAAATCTCTTGAGTTCCAAGTTCTATCAGTTTCCAGGCACAGACTACTATCATGAATTCTCTACAGAACTTCAAGCCCCCACGACCAATGTCCTGACCTCCAGACTTGCTGCTGTCCGATTCCTTCTCTGATGATACAGTAGTTACATTTAAGCACAACACTCTGCTCAAAACCCTTCAAAGGCATTATTGCCCTTAGTGTAGCATACAAACCTGGCTCTTAAGGGTGTAAAGAGGTGTTCCGAGTCAGCCTTTCATGTTAGCCCTTTTGTTCTCTCTGTTCTAGCCACTTTATCCTTCATTTAAAGCCTTTTATACTTGTCATGCTTCCTCCTGTCACTGGGCCCTTGCACATGCTATTTTGTTTGTCTAAGATGCTCTGCTTTCCCCTGGGTCCTGGTTAAATTCAATTCATCCTTTATATTTTAGCTCAAGGATCACTTTCTCATGGAAACTTGACCTTCCAAACCAGACCAAGTCCACTCATGATTACGTGGCACCATTTGCCTCTCCTTGGAGCACTTGTTAAAACTGTAGTTTTGTTTCATATGTGACAGTTTAATGAGTGTTTTGTCTCCTTCATGCAAACCATGTTTATTGTTTGTTTTTGCTCACTGGAGCTGAGCATTTTGCTTGAGCCATGGTTCAATCAGTACTTGTTAAATATTCAATTGTAGAAGAAAGGAAGGAATGAAGGGAGGAAGGGAAAAAAAGGGAGGGGGAAGGAAGAAGAAAGGAAAAAGGAAGGAAGGAAGGAAGGAAGGAAGGAAGGAAGGAAGGAAGGAAGGAAGGAAGGAAGGAAGTTGGTTTCTTTTCCGGTCACTCCTTCTCACTACACCATAACTTCTTTGATACTATTAAGCTGTTTTGACCTGCTTTGGCCTAAGGTAAATTCCTTTGCCATAAAGATTTGTAGCAACCTTAATATCCATCACATCTGTAATTATTTGTTTAAAATCTGTTTTTCTTCTTTGACCAGAAAGTACATGAAGACCTTTACTTGTTCTCACTGAATCTCTCAGTACCTAGCATATTAAATATGTTTGCTGAATGCTTTTTCTCAATATTTCCTTAAAATGCCGTGTGTGTGTGTGTGTGTGTGTGTGTGTGTGTGATGTATAATGCATATATACATACACACATATGTAATGCAATGAATAAAGTGGGTATTAAAATGTATAGTAACTTCTCAAGCATGCTACTTCGACACTGGTCAAGGCGGGATCAGAACAGAAATGTACATTTCTTGATATAGAGTCTGCTTTTGGTGACTTTCAGCAAGGCCTTTTTCTTTTTTCCTTTTCGTTCTTTTTTTTTTTTCCAAATTGTTGTGCTAGAAGACAATGTTAAATGCAACCAATTACATCTCACATCTCCCTAGAGTGAATCTAGTGATAATGCATAAATTAAGCAAAATTAAATTAAATAATTTGAATCCCATAGAAAGGCAAAAAGACTATAGTCAGCAGGGAAAATCAATTCAAAATGTCTTGACCATCAATAATCTCTTTATGCCCTACCTGGTCTCTGTACCTAGGTTTGAAATTATAATTCCTACTTTAGGTGACCTAACCTGTACATCCAACTGCTACATGCAGAATTCTCACTTGCCTTCGGAATGAGCAATGAATTCTGCTCTTTAGACACTATAGAGACAGGAGAGTCATGAACTATTCTTAGCTGTCTTAGAGCAATATTAAGTATGCTGCTACCAAACGTTTCTTGCTGGATGGTTGTCCCCACTAGCGTGCATTATATACTGAACAAACTAAATGATCTGACCATGATGGTCAGAGGAAAGAAGACAAATTCATTCATCTGAATTTTAAAAGTTCCCTATTCCATTTGTCTTAACCCACTCTAGATGGCACCTCTCTGAGCTAAAATGTTACTTGCATCAATCTTAGTTGCTCAGTATTAACCAAACTAACACTTTTAAAGAAGGACTATTAGATCAGCAAATCTATAACTCCTTAGATAACAATTGGAACATATGGAAAACTTCCTCTTAAGAAATTTATTCATTCAATAAATGTTCAAAAAACACAACAAATTCAATACTCTGTAGCCGGAACTCTACTAGGCGCTGGGAACACAGCAGTGAATAAATGTAATCCTGCCTTCACAAAGCTTGCATTTTAATAGAAGATACAGCTACACACACACAACACACACACACACACACATTTCTAATACATCTGACATTTTTCATATCCTCCTCAGAATTTCCATAGGGACAGGAAATATAATTAGTAAGGAAGAAAGATAGCTCTACTTTTCTCTTATTCCTGTAACTTTATCCCTTTTACTTTTTCGTCTCTTTCTCTCTTCTTTTTTCTTGCTTGTTGTCTTTCTCATACCTCATTGTAAAATTTTGGAGTAAATCTACCTTTTATTGAAAAGAGACAAAACACTGCCATCTTTACCTAGTCCTTATAACATACTTTGAATTGAGCTCAACTTAGTTGGCAAACCTCATATACACTATTTGATATTTCCCCATCAACTCTCAGATGAGGATCTCAAAATGTTATCGTATAACACTTACTAAGAACTGACAATGTGTGAAATGTCATACAGAGCTGAGAATTAGTCTTGGCCGCTGCTCAGTGGGTTCACTAATGCAAACTTCAATTCACTAAGGATACCAAAAAACTGCCTGAAAGGACTATTAGGGCAACTAAAAGAAAGTTCAATTTGCTGTCTCAAGGTCCCAACAATGGCATTAGAGCCAAGTATGAAGAGCCAGCTACAAAACCTGCTCTATTTTATGTTACCTACAGAAAAAAAAATTAGCCCAGTTCAATAAGTAATCTTATTTATTTTCCATCTATAATGTCTACTTTTAATCGAATCATCTTTCTTCTTAGTACCAAACAAATTTCTGGTTGTTTGAATAATGTACCAGTATCTTTTCCAGGTATAATGGGGTCCTCAGTAAATCTCTTCCTTAACAATCTCCTTAACTACAAAAAAGTTAGTCCAATGCAACTTGTCTACTACCCAATGTTTAAGACTTAATATATCTAGTGGATCACTCTGAATATCACTTAAACCTTTATACAGAGAATGCTTTACCTTTCTAGTAACAAGATGACAAAACATATCTGCATTCCAAATGGCGACATTTTCAACTAGACATCAGAAAGCTTCTAAATGGGAAATGCTTCTGGGATATATGTACAGAAGAGCCCCCTTACTTTTCTGCTTCCTCTCCCACTTCACTAGAAATTTAGAAGCCAAATTAATTATTTCACTAGGCAGAATACTTTTGCTTAGGGACTGCTTGTAAGGAGATTTTATAAATGAGATTGCCTATAGAGAGGATCAAAGGTGCACCTTTATTAGGCTGATCTCATAGACTTGGAGTAGAATTTTTTTTTTTCCTCCTAAGAAGGGACAACAATAATGAGCTATAGTGATGACAACTCCAAAAGACAAGAGTTCTGGAAAATTAGGATGCATTTTGATTATGTTCACAAAAGAATCCAGTGTCTCCTTAAGGCTTCAGTTTTGGTTAAAAGAATCAAATACAAAAGAAGAGAAAATGATTTGCCAGTTTACTGCTTAGAACTCGATTTTAACAACAAAGTAATACAGCATGAAAAAACCTGGTTATTCGACAGCACTCAGCTACGCAGAGGATGGCTCAATGAGCTCCTCTCGTCTGACTTGTCATGATGACTGACACTTTCTAATATTGAGCTGGAAATAATATGGATATTTAATACTGCAGCGTTTACGTCAAAGAGAAGCAACACGCTATTGTTTATCAGCAATGTATTTCTGATGGCATGAATCTATATAGACATAATTATTGTTGAATGATGAGCTCTGATTTTCACATTATGGCATAAACAAATCTGCAGAATATTCACAATGTTTCATCTTGTGTGATTTGGAAAAACCTCATAAAGCCAAATTCTTAAGTATTCCTATGCTTTACACTTGAATTTTGACTAAAATTTACCTTTTAGATCTGTTATGCCACTCATGAATTTTTTACAGTATCCATCTGTGCTTTGCAATCTCTATTCTCCATGGTTCCACATTGTTTTGGCTAACTAACAGGCCCATATGTTGCCTTAATGTATTTCTGCACAATGTTTGTGCTTTAAAAAAAAAAAACACACAGGGAAAAACCACAGGTCTAAATAAGCTATAAAGAACATCCACATACAGTTAGACTGTCTTTACTGAGTCTGGAGACATTATGATTCTGCTGCGACAAGCAGCATTTGTCTTCATTTTGTCTGACTGTCCTCATGTGTTATTATTAGTGGCTGTCAGGCTGAGGCAGAAAAAAATAGCATCACTTGAGTAAGAAGTTGAATGCATAAATGCAATACTACACATGGTGGCTGAGGGTGAAGAGTCTGTTTGAAATGCTTAAATGCAAACACCAGGATGAGGAAATTTAAAAGTGAAAATCCTTACTTGGCAAATGTGAGGAGAAAATTATATGACTTCCTTGTCTAAAAAGAAAAGTGAAGGTTAATTATTGACAAAAATTTAGCAGCCTCTGAATATCTTTGAAGACCATCTTTTCAACACGTCAGCTTAGCTTTAATTGTAAGAAAACAAATATGTTGAAACATTTGCCTCCAGGCCGGTGTTTCAGATAATGTTGACAAATACCTTGCATTTTAAAATTAAGCTTTAGTGTTCAAAAAAAGTAACTTGAAAGTATATTTTCCGTGCAAACCACTTTCAAAGACTAGTACATTCTCCCACTCTAACTAGTTGCCACTTGGATAGGAATCTTCCTGTAGTCTCTATATCTACTTATTTGCGAGTTCTCTTCCACTTTGCTTCTCACCATTTCAGGAGCTAGTTCATCTTACTTCTTTTTTCCATCATTAAAATAAGACAAACTAGATTATCATAAGACCCGGAAATTGTTACACTCAGCTCCTTATCAGATAGAAACACTTTAATTACCCAGAAAGTAGATTTCCCTCTAAAAATAAATTTATCTTCTTATATTCCTATCTGAAAAGATTATCTTCTTTCTCTTCTACTCTCATTCATAGTTATTAAATGAGAATTTTTCACTAAAAGTTTTTAAAAACGCTTTTAAAGAAACCACTACAAGTAAATAGAGATTTATCTTTTCTGTCAGCATCTCACAAAGTTTCTTTCAAGAAGTATGCCTCCTATCGACTTCTTTACCCATCGCCCACAAAACTCACAGATTTTATGATTTTGAAATATTCAAATGTATAAATATACATAATGTTTAGGTATCCAATGAAGAAACTAGTTGATCTTACACTAAAATATTGAGACAATTTTTTTTTTAAATTACTATTTTTACCTTGGTCCCTTCTCTAATGCTATCTCTAACTGCCTCTCCTTAGTCATAATATCTTTAGTCTACATTTACACCCAGCTGAGATACTTTTCCTTGATGAAGCAGTCACATTGACTTCTATTTGAAACCTTTCTTACCCAATTGTAATAATTAGATATTAGACTGCCATCACAACTTGCTATAATGCAAAATATTATTGGTTCACAATATCAGTTTAAACCAGTGATTAATATCACACTATATTGCTAACTGTTTTATATGATTTGTCTTTCCAAGTAGACTATAAGTGCCTTGTGGGCAGAAAGCTTTTTATCTGATTCTTTATCATCCTTAGTACCTGGTCTACGGTAGGTGGTGGTAAAATAATTGATAACAGATGAAAAAGGAGAGTTTATGTTAAAATAACTGATTTGCATACAGTAGGACAAGTCTCTGGTAACATATTAAGAAAAAGAAGCAAGAGCAAGGCTGTCTAAAATGATAAATGGAGCCCTGCATGGAAGATCAATGATCACGGAAATATTCAAATGAAAGTATTGCAATTCCGAAAGGATTTTCCCTAAGCATTTATCTCCAATCCACAACCTCCCTCCCCAAATATATATAAAAATAAGAAACTGAGGACAGTCTAAATACAAAGAAAAATCTTAACATATTCTTTTAACAGTCATCAACAGAGAAATGCAAATATATTTATAGAAAGGTATGTAGGGGAGGGAAAGCAAAGAGTCCATGGAAATGTTTGTAAAAATATTTGACTGTCCCTTAAAAAATAAAGTTTATTTGCAGTGCCTTAGAAAATATCTCTGTGGAAATTCTAGGATTAGTTGTTCACATACTGCCCTTACCAGCTTCCTACAAACTTGAGAGGCTCCCATGTCATCGATTACCATTCTTTATGGCAAACCCCGATTCTCTCTGGAGTGGGTGAAAAGCTGTTCAGCCTTGGGTTTCTCTTCCTCTTGGTAGCTTATAAACTACTCATTGCTTATCAGTCCTTTCCCTTGGAAATTAAGGGCAGAAGAGGAACACATGTCAATTACTTTATAGGTTATATGGAGCTCTAGCAACAAGATGAGGTGGAGCATTAGGTGGGAACGCTCATGGAGAACATAAGCTGTAAAGTTTTAGGAAAAATATCAGCTTCCTTGGTTCCTTTTGGACTAACTAGACATGGATTTCTGAAAACACATCATGCGTTGCTTTCGTTGATTCAACTTGTGATATTTAATAATCTATGTCCTTACAAACTTATAACATTTTTAAAGCATGCATACATGCATGCGTGTGTGTGTGTGTGTGTGTGTGTGTGTGTGTGTGTCTATGTTTACGTGTAATTCCAGGGGAACTGAAACCATCAATAAGAAGGAACTATGCTGTGGAAGACACATAATAGTCATCTGTCAATAAACGTTTTAAAATAGTTCTGTTTTTTTGCAAAAGTATGCTATCAAATATAATAATATTTCTTTCTGCCTCTTTATCTGCTCCTCTTTACTTCAGTCAAATCTCATTATTATTATTATTAGAAAGGCACTCATACTAATCAGGTTGCTTTGTAACTTGTAAAAGTTGTACTCAAAAAGGCAGATGAAATTTTAGAGGACAATAGCATCAGTGACCTGATGGGGCTTCAGAAGGTGGAGGTAATGTCTTAAGGTAGCAACAACAGTTCAAAACAAAAGACTTCGTATACTTGTTCCTCTGAAAAACTGGAAAGATTCAATATGAATCCAAACAGATCTTCTTTCAAATGTTTCAGAAGAGTGTTTGATTGTGGACCTCCTAGCCCCTTTCCAGACTTAGAAAGTAATCACACAAAGTTGGACTAGCAGATTCACTGCAAGCACATCCTGTGCTTGTAAAATCAAGCTGGAATTCTAAGGAAAATCCTAAGTGTCCATGTCAGATCTGCCTGTTGTTACATTAAAGTTATATTTTAGGGGACATGATTTAGCCCATATTATGTCATTACCAGTAAGGCGACAATTACTAACACAATAAAGGTTTTAATGGCTATCGATTCAAAACTATTATTTCATAAATAAGTGATTTTTGAGGATATTCCAGGAATATGAATTTAACATTTCTAGCTATCTGGGGTAATATACCATAGCTTGGGATAACAGATTCACACTCTAAATTTTTATTTATAAAATCTGTATCTGTCAAGTAACCTAAATAGGGTTCTTAATTACATCATCTTGCATACACTTGCCTAAAAGTATGAAGTACCAACTTTTAGCACCATTTCCCTAATAAGAATCATATAAAAATAAAAGTTATTCAGAAAAGCAAAGCAGAGTCTCATCTCATTGGCAGTTAAAAAATTTTTTTTCATCCCAGAAACCTCATTGCTATAATTGGAAACCACATTAAAACGACCAGAAATAAATGAATTAGAAGGGAAAAAATTAAAGCTCTAAAGAAATATGCAAGTGGGCATAAATACTAACATCAGTAACTAGAAAGTGTTAAGTTCTAGAAAGAAACTATTAGACTCATTTTTTAGTCTCTCATTTCTAAAAAAATGAGAAATACAATTCTTGTGATGCAGTAAGAGTTGTATCTATCACTAAAAATATATATTGCCATTTGCTAGGAAGAAAGAAAACTTTTAAAAAATATTTTTCTCTTGGACTTTTGAAGAAAGCAAGCAAACAAAATGTACTCAATAGTGCTGGTCAAATACATGGTGGAAACATGTAGTTCCTCCACGTAATTACTCAAAGTGTATTTAATTCTAAAAATAATCTAGACTTTCTTAAATTATTTTTACTTAGTTTTTAACACACTTAAAAACAGCAAACCAGAAACCCTTTACCAGAAACACATTATGAAAGTAGTGTTATCATTGAGGATTTTAATAAAATACTGGAGCCAGATAAAATCTGAGTACATCTTCCAGCCTAGTGCCCTGACTCCAACCAAGATAAATTATTATTTTTTTCCTTTAGAGATCTCCAGGGAATAGAGTCCTTGTTGTTCTTCAATACCTTGCGCTCACCTTCAATCAATTTTATTATCACAGAATTTATCCCTCATGTTCAACCTAATTGTGCATGTTGAAGCTTAAGCCATCTTCTGTAACTTGCTACCTGTGAAGACTGAGTTGGTTCATAAGCACTTACTGTATGCTTGATATGTGCAAGACTGATTTACAAATCCAAAAAGAAGAGAAATGCTTGCTGCAGAGGTGCTCCTATGTAGCTGGGAACAGAGATATCCTGGGAGCTTTACAGAATTTGAGAGGTGAAGGAAACGGATATTGTACAATCCAAAAGAGCAATTAAATAGAACACTTCCATCCACGCAAGACTTATAATATAGATAGCAGCAATAAGTATTGAAGGAAATCAAATTCATTTTTTGAAAGAGACAGGATTAATCAAGAAAAACTTTCTAGAAAAGGTAAGTGTGGAACATAATTTTATAGGATGTAAAGTATATGTACTGTCAAGAAGGAGATAAATGAATGTCCTGAATAGGAATCAGGCAGAGTCAAAAATACAGAATTAGAGGGCTGAGAAATTTTTACATGCAGAGCCATGATTATCCTGGATGAAAAATATGAGAGAGCTATGCTATGGGAAAACCACAGAGGACAAGATGCATTTTATACACATGCTACTCTATGAAATGCTCTACCGCAAATGTACTACAGTACCTATGCATGTGCATGTAATGTATACACAGGGAAGTTGGGATCCTTTAAATACAACACTAAGGTTCTGCATGGAGGTTGTTCACCTACAGCATAAGCAACATATATCCAGGCATGAATAGAGTCATATGTGCCTTGGATGCAAAACAGATCTGATGATGAAATTTGGGGGGTTTGACATACCTCAGATAAAACTAGGATGCTGGATACTTCATAAGTATTAGATTTTCTTTTGGCATATTTTAAAAATTGAAGGGTGGAAGAGAGGAGAAGGGAATTCTACCCATTCGAATTTCTTATCAATGTTTTATCATAGAAATTCACAAATTTTATGCCCTAAAGGCAATTTTGCACTGCCTTTATGGTTTAAAGGTTTATTGGTTTCTGTAGGAAACAGTGTCAGAATCAAAATGGTCCCACCTGCCACCGACAGGAGATCTAACCCCACTTTCCTGCTTCTACTCTGAATATTCTTGTCTAAGAAGGGAGCATTTCCAGTACAGCATTTATTTCAAGCTAACATTTGCTGAAATTAATAATTAAATTCTCAAAAAGAAATGTAAAGAAGGGTGCTCTTACAGGTTTGGAAAATATATGAAAGCTTTAGTTGCTTCTCAGATTTGAAGTAAAAACTGTCAGTGTTGGGCAAAAGATAGGAGTGTTGCAGCAGAAATGCTTGGTATAGAAATTTAAGAAAATTTTCAATTAGAGCTTGAATTTTACCTTTTATGTCATTGAACCACTCAGCACATAACTGAAGAAAGCTATTAATTTATACTCCAGGTTTATAAAATAAGATTGGTATCCTTCCTCAGATCTCATAGAGATGCCATATGGTTTAATTTTATTTATGAAATACTAAAATAAAGAAAAAAGAAAGGAGATGAACAAAGATTTCTACTTCTCTCTACCAACTTAACTTTTGTTTGCTCTTATTTTTTGCTGACTCAGAATGGGGAAAAGACAGGTTACTTGAATGAAGTGAATTGTGGGAGGTACTCTAAACTAATGTCTCTACTCTCTACCTGCAATCCTTAAGCTTGCTGTCTCCTTTTCTTTACACACATAAGTAAAATGCCTTGAAATATTGCAAGCCCACATAGCATGGGCTTCTAAGGACATGATCTGTTTCATTTGATTCTGAGAAAAATAAAGATGAAAGAAAGAAAATCTCATTGAAAGAGTAAGGCTGATTTTCACTTATGACCTACTGGGAAAAGAATGAGTCAAGAAGTATAGGCATATTTGACAGAATAATGGGGAAGAGGCTAGAATATGACAGGCTTTACTCCAGAGCTCAATCCAGAAAAAAAAAAAATTTTTTTTTCTCTCTCTAAAATCTTTAAGGTTCTAGATTTGATTAGGTCACTAATGTGGCTGAGGGCAGAATTCAGATCAGGCAGAAATGACAGTGCATTCTGAATCTGAGCTCTTCTCATAGACCCTGCAAAGTGGTAACATTTTTTCTTATCTCTATCCACCTTAGGTGTTCCTCCCGTGAGCCATCTGCTTCTGTGGCTTCTAGTCCTTAGACCAGACTGCTGTTAGACTGTCTGCTCACACCAGTAAGCTTTACACTGCCAGTTCTGAGGCATTTTACTGCAGTTACTGCCTCAGCCTCTGATGCCCAGCAAGCTCAGGGATGAGGAGCTAAAGGGCTCACTCTAGGCCTTTACATTCAAAGGCAGCAAAATCAATATCTATTTCCAAAAGATAGATCTAAGGCTGCTGGAGTTCCTAAATACTGCCAGTTACTCTGAAGCTAGGCAGTCTTGATGGGAGAGTCACAAAACAGCCACAAGTGGGGCCATGCCCTCATGTAGCTTCTAGACACCTGTGGCTCAGAAAGGGATAAAGAAATGACACTGGTAGCAAATGGAACTTTTTAAAAAACACTTTGAATTTCCCCAGAGCAAAACAATGAGGAACAAAATTCACATCAGAGAATAGCAGTAAGGAAAGTGGTATTGTGACATATGAGGGGAAAAAAAAAAACCCAAAGTAAAAATCTATTCCAGCAAAGAATTGAAGTTCTGAATTAGGCTAGAGAGAAAAACTAACCAGAAGATATCAAAAGCAGTGTAAGAATGACCTTATTAAACTAGTGGGCTTTTCATACTTGTGGTTCCTGTGATATATACTGTTGTTATTTTCAATCCCTTGTACTTTATAAAAGGTAATTTCTTTTCAATTTTGTATCTAAAATAATAGTTTCATAATTACACAGCACTAGACCAAAAATTCCTTGAAGCCAAGACTGTTCATCTATGTATACCTACTTTTTTGGTACAGAATTTGATATATAGAAGTCTTTAAATAAATATTTATTGAATGAGCATTGGTAATTTTATGGTTTACGACTTATTTCCAAAGACATCATCTGATTTTATGTTTGTGGCCCTGAGACACAGGTTTATTATCCCCATTCCACAGATAAAAATATATAATCAAACAGATTAAGTGGTTTGCCTAAGACCATATAATTAATAAAGATCAGAATGTCACTTGAACTTAGGTGTGTTGACTCTTTTAAGTTTATAGTTTCCTTAAATATTGTCACTGGCAATCTAAACTGATAAATAAATCATTTTGGAATAATCTTAATAATACATATCACTAACAATAAAAACATGCTACTCCATTTGGACTATTCTTAGAATCAGTTCACCAAGAATATTGTAGATGAAAGGCAAAACGAAGCTACATACCAAAGGTATTCAATTTGCTATTATTTATTTTGTCAAAAAATAAAATTCAGTTAACTTTAAAGAAACTAGTTAAGTAAATTAGAGCCTATCAACTTGATTGAATATTCCTATATTCAATATGTAGTTATTAAAATTCAATATAGTTCTTAAAAAAATTTTAGAGACTTTGTAGCAATATGAACAAACGTAATTTTAGATGGATAAAAAAGTTGTGATTCAGCTATGGTTAAAAATATGCAAAACTCTAGAAAAAGAGAGTCTAAGTGTCAGGGTGCCATATTGCTGGCTTTGTATTATACATTGAGCTGCATAGTATCCAGAAATGTCTAAAATAGTAAATAACACATAGACATAACTACCCAACAAAATAGCTTTCTATAAAAGTATAAGGCTAGAGGTAAAGATGAAACACTGTGGGAATTCAGAAGAGGGGGCATCTCTGTTAAATGAAATGATCAAGGAGAGATTTTATTTTTTACTATTTTTTTTTTTTTAAATAGTAGATGACATCTGGCTGAGCTGGAAAGAACCAGAACTTCCTTAGGTTAAAACTAAACTGAGCACTTATATATGGTTGGGAAGACATTTTAAATAGAAAAGAGAAGGAGCAAAGGCAAAGTGGAGGCGGGGTGGGGCGGGTTGCAGAAGCAACGGATATTCAAGAAGTTGCAGGTAAACATAGCATTAAAAGAGCTGGTCTGAGGGTTAGACAAATCATAATGATCAACAGAGCCAAAGAGTTTCTCCATCTTGGTACCTTTGACATTTTGAGATGGAAAATTCATTTTGAGAGCTGTTATACATATTGCAAATGTTCAGCAGCCCTGGCTTCTACCCGCCAGAAGCCAGTAGCAACTCCCCAGTTGTGACCAACAAAAATGCCTCTAGACATTGCCAAATGTCTCCTGGAGGGCAAAATCACCCCTGGTTGAAAGACACTGAGCTAGAACCTAGACTACAACTTGGTTTCAGCCAAAGCGTGAGCTCCAGCTAACGGAACAGTAACCTGGAACGCTAAGAAGGATCAATTCCAAATCTAGGCTCAGAAAGTACATCACTGAAATCCCCAAGAGACCTGGGAACACTGAGCAGAGTTAGTGTTTTTTACTCCTGAGTAGATTTGAACTCATTTTTTGCAAAGACCTTACAAAAGGTGTCTTGAATATCTGCAAAAGAAGTCTGGACCAACGTGAGGAATAATAAATTTTCTGTTGTCTAAATTAGGAGATTGATAAAAAACAATGAGCATATTCTAGTTTGTAGTCCAAGGACTATGTATAGGATGGACAAAATCAACCAGTACTTGAAGGCAGGAAGACAGGATACAATTTTGGAGTGAACTGCAATCATCTGGGGGAGAAACAAAAGAGCCTGAAATGCTGTGACAGACATGGAAAGGACAGATGAATGACCTCAAAATTGAAGAGAATCATCAAAAGTTTAAATAAGCCTCTGGAAACTGTCACTGCAATTTAACTATGAGAAGAAAAGTTGTATGAGCTTGGTCATGTTCAATAAATTTTAATACCACAGGAAGATTCCTTCAAGGTTTTTTTTTTTTTTTTTTATTTTTGATTCCTTGGACTTAAGCAGTTTCATGACACCTGACTAGAAAAGGATTAATGAAATAAGTTTATAAATATTTATAAATTGACTTTATTTATGCGGCAATTTAAAAAAAATAGCAACTCAATCTGGGACTGCCAACGTTAGACTTACAGAGAGGTCTGTAAAGTACCTGAGTCATTCAAAAATTGATGCAGTCTTCCATTTGGTACATTAACTCCTTGCTAATATATACTGCGCCCAATGTTTTAGGAGTGATCTCCTCTAGTTGCCTGCTGGGCTGAATTTTTTGGTAAAAATTCACTTAGCTTACAGAATGATACAATACCATTCTAGCAGGCTCTGGATGTATTCATTCTGTAGTAGTCAATTGGGTAAAGCATAAAGGCCCAGGGACAGAATTTGCTGAAATCACAGTTTGTGAATGAATCTCACTGAACTATCTGTACTTTTTACTTTCAAATTAAGCTGGTGATCTGAATAAACTCTGCTGTCTCAAGTTACAAAAGACATAGATCAGTGAAATATTTAATTATGCACCTTTTCTTTTTCTATTAAGCTAGTGCTTTACTTAAAAATAATGAGATTTTAGAGAAGTGAATTATCATCTTTTAAAATAATGAAAATGTAATAATGACAACTAAAATTATAAATTAAGATGAAACAAACCCCAAATCTCTTAACCTAAAACATGTATTTAACATACATAATAATCAGTTATATTTCATGTACAATCAATCAGATGTTTTTTGTAGTTGTTGTTTTTAGTATAAAGGCCACTAGAGTAAGAAACCAATCACTCTTGAGTGATATTTCTGTTATGGATGTTAAAATTTTCTACTTACATTGTTGTTCCTGTTATCAGCTATTATTCTTCTGCACCATCTCAGAATTATTAAGTTGGGCCCCTCAACCTCTCTTACCACAAACTTATGAGTTCTTACAATTTTTAACTTTTTTAAAAAGTATAATCTGTAGCTTTTAGTATAGACCCTATTCTTCAAAGTACTCGGCAAATAAAGTAATTGAAGTATTTAATTCAAAAGCGGGAAACATTTAAATGACTTATCAGTGGGGAGAACTTAGGTACCCTGTGGGGAGAAGTTTTGCATTCTCAATATCCCTTCTTCTGATTGTTTTGCCACTGCATAAGCATTTGTGTCCAAAGATAAAGCTGTAGATCCACATAATAATTAGTCATTTCCCTCAAGACATTTCATATCCTCCACCTTCCTTCCAAGGACTTCATCCTGAAAATCTCAGAAACTTTTGTCACACCATAAAAACACCACTGCCACATTTAGGTTCAGAGGAGGCTGTCCCTCCTCTGAACCAAACAAAGATTGAGTGGGCGCACCCCCAGCTTCTTTGTTCCTGTTGCCCATCCTTCACAAGGGACACAGGACAGTATTATCTATGGGACAGTGCCCAGAAAACTGCTGGCACCCCACGAGAACTGCTATTAACAGTAATAAGAACATGAGCTACATTTATAATCGAAGGAAACATGACCAGATCCCTGTTCCGGTTTAATAAGATAATTGAAAATTACCTAATGCAAGGTGTTCAATGACCAATAAATGTTTGGATGGTGGCCAAAGGCCTCTGGATATACAGGCATTCGATTATGAAAGGATGTTTGGCTGTTTCCCAGGAAGAACAGATAAAAAGGGCAGAGTTATTTCCTCACTTTTTCTTTTGTATGGTATGGAAGGAAACATGGGTTAGGACAAGGTTGAATCCAGGAAGATCTATAACCACTTTTCCAGTGATGAAATATTCAATCCGGGCATGCTTCCATCATGCTTTAACCGAGATCAAATTGTAAAGAACCCAATTCTTGCAGGGAAAGTTAAATGAATAGCCAGGAAGACTTGGAGACAGAACTCTTGGAACCAGACAAGTTTTAATAATTAGATTTAATAAATGAGGACAATCTAGTACTGATAAATCAGGGGTAAAATATGGGAAAGAATACCCATACCTATAGTTCTTTGAAAGGAGTCATGTATATCTACAACATCTTTCAATTAGTGTTTTTTTTAAACTATATTAAGAATTGTGCTTCTATAGGGATTAATTCAGAATGACATAAGGAGTAGTATTCCAGTAACTTCCACACTGGAATTCCTTATTTTCTCCCTGCTCACGTATTTGACCTTAATTTGAGAAAGAAATGTTTTACAATTCACTTATTTTGCTAAGTCAGAATTTTTTTGGTGTTCAGGTTTTACTTTTGTTTTCATTTTTTATTTTAGTCAGTCACATAAGTAAAAAAAAAAAAGGCAGAAAAATGTTCATTTGGGATTAGATCAATTTATCTCCTATGTTAGATGAGCAGGGAAAAGCCACAGCCACTAGGGACATCTGTTGGGTACTCATATTCATTCCAAAGAGATGCTGGAAGAGAGGAATAATATAGAAAAGTGGAAATAAAGGAAAATAGAGAAAAGTACTGAAAATTTTAAGAAGGGAGTAAGTAGCAGTTTATTAGTCTGTACTTATACAAAAGAATGACTTTTAGACTGGGGATTCACCAGTCTCCATCTCTATTATATTAAACTATATGCCATTTCTGATACTTGGGTGTTTTTGATCTAAAAGTAATAAATCACATGATTCAACATAATACTAAAAATTAGGAAAATTTACCTGTAGGTGCCAAAGAAGAGTAGCTTTAATTTAGACCTCAAGATCAAAGGGTTTATTTTTAAAGGAAATGACATACCAGTTCAAAAGAAGTGATTTCACACTTTTTCCTCTGAGGAGCTTTTTAAGTATTACCAGTGACCCTAGAGACCAGAAGTACGTAGGTCCAGTGGAAATGGAAAAGATGACTTTCTAGATGTCCTACAGTCAGAATGAATATTCGTTAAGTCTGTGCAAGTGTCTTTTAAGCTCTGTGGGGTGTTACAAAGGATGGCACTGCTTCTAAACTGGAGGACAGATTATCCAGGGGAGGGCAGAAAAGGAAATCATGTAAATGCTCCATCCACTGAAGACCTTCAGTGGGAGGATAAAGAGTTCAGTCAGGGACCACAGATAATTTGCAGGTCTTGAGCCAAGTTTACAGGGAATGAAGCTTTACTTCCCTTTACATTCTTAATCTTCTGGGTCTCAGCAGGGGTTGAAACAGTTCCATATAAAGAACAGGGCAATTATTAGGCCCTTTGAACTGTGCTGTGTATGGCAATTCCAGTGAGATTGCATGTTTACAGGCAAATTAGTAGTTTCAGTGGTTTATTTTTAAGCTAACAAGTCATTAGAAGGGTCTGCCCCTTCAAGCACACTCTCTAAAGGTGTTCATAAATTGTGATTCTGGGTTAGAGAAATGGAGTAGTTGGTTAAGACCATTGTACCAAGACTCTCTGTTCTCCCCATCAAAGACATGAGCACATAGGAAAAACTATTAGAAAAGCATTCTGTGAGCTTTATGCTGTGGCGTTGATTTTGTATTTTCAAATGCAGTTTTGAGCAAGATTACTTCTCTACCTAACATATCTGACTAAATGAAAATACACATGTTGATTTATGCTCTTGGGAAAAGGACAACACACGAATGAAGAGCTGAAGGAAACCGGCTAGCTCAGAATCATCCTTTTCTATTTGTTCTTGGCATTCTTCTGCCAGATGCCCATGAGATGACCTGTGAAAAGTCTGCTGGAGTCACAGACACTGAGGTCAGAACCTTCTATAACCAATAGATTGCTGAATCTCTCAAGAGTTGCTAGCAAAGCAGAAAAATTTTTCTTTGCCCTTGAAAATTTATCTTATTTCTAATTATTTCTTTACTCTCACTTTCTTTCCCTCCTTTTTACACCTCATTCTCTTTCCACTCACATACTCATATTTATTGACCATTTTGTTTAGGAAAGAGATGAGCAGGACTTGGCTCAATATTCTAAGGCTGCCAGTGTCAGGTTGACCATAAACAGATAAGCAATAGATTCTGCTACAGTAGTTATATTCTAAAAACAGAGGCTTAATTCTGAATGTAGATTCTTATCAGGACACTGAAGAAATCTACTTTATTTCATATATTTTAATTTAAGACAGTTCACTTCGAAAGACATTCTCTTTCATCTCTTCTGTTACCTGGGTAAAGAATTTATTACAATAGACTATCAATCACTTATATTTGACTTTTTTTTTTAGTCAAGAGGGTGGGCTAATACAAAAATAAAAGTAATAAAGAATGTGCCTGGATAGATTCAAATGAACACATTGACTCTTTTTACACTGTTGTTTGTGGATGAATGAGTAACACTTCTATGAAGGGACCTTCTCGTACACGGCTCTCTGAAACAGTACTGCTAGTGTAAGACACTCTCACTATCCATCCAAGAGATGACTCTAAACAGAGTTCTTAGGTGGTGAGGACAAATGGTTTTTCTATACTATAATCCAAATCACCTGCTGTGGTGGAAAAAGGAATCTGTGATAAATCTGAATTGCTCTCCTATTGATGCTATAAGATTTTTAACGATGGAATTTGCTAAGGGGTCTTTAAAAGTTTTTCCTAAGACGAAGCAAAATGCCTGTAAAATAATGTGAATAACTCAGGCTTGTGTAAGAGTTAGAGGTAGTAAAAGAGGTTACGAACCATCTCGTGGAAATCTTCTACAGGGAAGACCTGATCTGATCAAACCCCAGTGGTGTACAAAAAAAGGAGCCAGCTTCATAGTTTCATTCATGTTTATGTTTGCTAATTATTTATTAGTCAATGCATAGGTGGATTAAACACTTCTGAATTACCCACTTACTAATTACTTCTGAGCTGAGAGGAAGGAGGAAAATTTCCTTCATAAATAGCATTGCAGCTTTACCCTATTGTGACTCAATTTTAAAAATGACCTCTTTCTGCCTAAAGAGCTTCAAAACACCTCCCCAGACACAGTAGTGCCAAATGCTGACAGTGTAGAAAGGATGCAGTTGGCAAAGACTACAGGCCCAGATCATCCAGGTGCTTGAGACAGAGAGCTGCAGCAACAAGCAGCCCTTTTCAGCCAGTCCCGCCCAAGAGGAAAGCAGGCAGCCAACACTGTGCAGAGCATACCGAAGCAAAATCTTCCGTGGAAAGCAGCCGAGCAAGACCAAGGACTTGTGTAGATGCAAAAGCAGACTACAGATTCTTTGAGTTTAGTAAATAGTCCCCAAGGATAGATGCAGGCACCACAGTACAGACAGGAAAGAACCACAGAAATGTGAGACAGACAGACAGACAAAGACTGGGCCAGAGCAGGGAAATTCCCTTATTCACGTTATCCATCTTCCAGAGAGGAGGAAGTGGCTGTCAGAACCCACTGAGTACGTTCTATGCCAGATTTTATCCAGTGAAACCAAGTAAACTATTTTTATTCTCATTCCAAAGGGTTCTCCATATACTCCTATGTTAGTTTCATAAAGTCCCTATAATATCATCTTTTCAGGCACTGTTAAAAGTAGCTACCTGGACTAGGTGGCCTCTAAAGTCAAGAATCTGAAAGCCAAATGTGTAAAAATTCAGTCATCGATTTAAAAAGGCATATGTCTCAGTAAATGTGAAAATATTTATTATGAATTGATTTATTATTAGTGAAGAATGCATAAATAATATTTGAGATTATTGGTCTAACACAAAACAGAAATTAGCAGTAAGATCTAAAGAGAAAGAAAAAGGAAAAAAAAAAAAAGCCATACCCATCACAGCGCTGTATCTTAAGAGGGTAATTGCTGGGTGGGTGTGTTACATAGCACCTCAGCAAAGTCCTCGTTTATTCAGTGCCCTGTGTTTCACCTTGGCTACACAACACCCTTTCTATAAGCCAAGAAAGTAAATGACTAATGCCTCAACATTAAAGTATCTTTCCTTCTTAGTCTCCTAAGTGCAGAATGCCTGCCCCTCCTGGTGTACCAACAAGAACTTCACACCTCTATGAAGGACTTGGTTTCAGTCCTTCAGTCCAAGAGTGCATAAAACACCAGGTGCTACTTTGACTTGGCGGCAGGAACCGCCCATCCTCTCAGCTAGAATAGGAGGATGTTTTTAGTTAGGGGAAAAGAAAACGGTGTCTTCCCATTTCCTTTGGTTCCCTACCCCTACTTCTCAGGTCAGTGAAGGGACATTAGGCATGATAACTGCTTTATAGTATTACCTTTATGACATTTGAATACTGTCACACTTTTTCTTTTCAAATAATGTGGTTACTGCTTAATTAAATTGGTTAGTGGGAGGATATGGACTACCAGACTTTAAGTTATAGTTCTCATTGATCGGGAGAGAAATCAAACTGCTCTGTTTTAAAAAAGGAGAAAAAAAAAAAAAGGAATGACATCAGACTGACCATCAGGATGCCCACTATTACCCATGGACCACAATAATAGTTAATCCCCGAAGGTACATCTTCTAGTTTATATTGGAGGAAATGGAACCAAGAGAAGTAGGGAATGGATAGAAAAGATAAAATGAACAAAGATTAAAATGGTGTCACTGTTCACTTATGACCCTATAATTTTACAGAGTCATTTAATGAAGAGATTTAACACAGATCCCATATAATTCCATACAAATGACCCACCCCACAAGTAAACTCCAGTGGCTTTATGCAAGCTGCATGACTGACATGAGCTATTTACCATATTATCAGTGATGGAATAATAGAAGCAGGTGTTCCTGCTGGTCTATGTAGAATACATTCACAAACATTTTATAAATCTATCAGACTGTTGTATCACTGATGTATTGTAGTACTGCATTTTTCTTAGGCCTAAGTTATGAAAAAAATCACAAACCTCTAAGCATCAAAGAGTGAGGTTCCCATCTCTTATGCTTTTTTTTTTTAAATGCGTATTAATAAAAACAAATAAGCTTTCCACTGTACTTGCGGAACTGCCTTTACATTAATATTAATTCCAAATAAAAAAATCCCCACAATTTTTCCGCAAACAAATCAACTTCCAAGTTTCTGGTTCATTTCTTTAATATTTCAAAGCTTTGTGGCTTTGGAAACATTGCTTTAAAAAAAAAAGTACTGCAAATGCAGGAAAATGCAATGACTGAGAAAAATGAAAAGTGGGATTGAAGGTTTTGTCTGGTGACTTTCTATTGTTCACAGATCTCTTCTGAGGTTTCTCTTTGATCTAGAAATTCTTAAACCCCAGCCAGTGCCAGGTCTCAGCATGCACTATAAAAGTGCTCACCTACAGAGGCATAGAAACACTATTTCCCAGCCCTGTTCCACACAGCGATAGCTGGAGACTTTCTCCCTTATATTATCTGCTGGAACTTGTTCAGCCACCAAACTAGCACACATGAACAACCGCTTAGTAGTCCTTGTCAAAAATAGTGCTTGTGCGCAGCGATGGACTCCTGGGGCTCTGGGCCAATGCCTGAGGCCTCTGAAGCCAGCACTTAGACACACAGTGATACTCACTGAAAGGATGCATAAATGAATACATAAAAGAACAACAGGATGACAAGTTGCAGAGAACTGGCTGTGCCTCCCAAGGGTGGTGGAGTTGGGGAAGGCCACAGAAGAGGCCATTTGAGTGATTCTTAACCTTTCTTACTCCTTGACCCAAAAGTCAGGGAAGGATTGCGACCATGGAGGATAGGTAGACTTTCTCAGACCCACAGGAGACACCAGTGGTGATTCTGCAGGCCTGCGAGCCAGGTCCAGAGCCAGCTCAGTGAAATGTGAGGGTCAGAGGGTGTGTTTCACACCATTCCACGCACCTTAGTTAGAGGAGCACTTCTGAAGTTATAGCAAGAAGTTGTCCAGCTCTGAAGAGTATTATTTTTTAAAATCATTTTTCGGCAATCATATTACTTAAAGTCTATTTCACATTGAGGATTTTGGAGAAAAGTTAAAATTTATCCTTAATAGATTAAATGGGATTTTTTCAGATTAAAAAGAAAAATGCCAGTGAAGAACTTGAGGAATGCAGGACACCACTAAACTGAGTGGATGTTGGTTTTCAAAAGGACTTCAAGTATCAGCAAAGCAGAAATAAACTCAGTTATCATGAGATTCTTAAGTTAGGCACACAAAAATATTTTCTGTCTGGAATGTGTACTGGACAATGGCCTGCATGACTCAAAGTGGATATGAGACCAACCATGTCTTTTCCAGATCAATCTCTGTTATAGGGATGTGCTTTGGTCTTTGGTGGTCTCTTCCGGGCCACAGGAAGACAGATTACATTTCTTTTTCCTCCAATTAAAAAAAAATGCATATGGTTTTTAACTTGAAATAGAGTTGATTCTCATGTTAACACCTTCCTTGGGGCTCCCTGTTACACCAAAGACCTGCTGGTACCTCTCCAGCAATGCAGGCTTTTGGACAAGGTGTTGGGCAGCAGTTTAATCTTCTAAGTGCTGTGTGGGAATACCAGCTGGAGTAGCTCAGAGTATCTTTTTTGTAGTATTGTTATTACACAAAAATAAGTAACAGTAATAACTAGATATATTTTCTTACTAACCAATACTGATTGAGTTATTAGTGGTGCCTCACACATATCATCTCATTTAATCTTCAAAATACCACCCTCTCTTTACAAGAGGCTCTATTACATACTCAATTCACAAGGAGGAATGAAAGCGCTTGAAAATATATAGTAGAGTAGGGGGCTAGAATGGAATCTGGCTCCAAACTTCACATGGGGAAGCAGTATGACATGGCTAAATATTTTCCTGAAGCATTCTCAAAAGACTCAAGAAAAGATCCCACTGAATAGTAACTTCCTTTATTTAATACTGTAACAAAAACTAAAAAGTCAGTCTCCTGAAAATAACACTGCTATGTGTAAAGCTTCCTGGAAATGCTATGAGGGGTTATGGAAACCTGTGACTGGGATGTGACTAGGGCCAGGTGACAGAACACTTGTGGAAGGGAAAGTGAATTCTCATCCTGTACTCAGCAGTGGCCTTTGACTCTCAATGCTTAAAGGTGGAAATCCAATTTTAAGACTTGCCAGATTTCTGCAATTAAGTCGACAAGTATCTCAAGGTATATCACAGGACTGTTTTTCATAAAGCCCTGAAGTGGGTAAATGATTTCTAAAAGGCAATTTCCTAACATCTTGAAAACAGCCTCGGTGTGCTAACTTGTGCATTATAACTTTGCATTCTGCAATGTCTAATATGTATGAATGTGACAAGGCTACTTCCTTCGAGTTAGAAATCACTTTTCAAGTGAAGAGAAAAGCATAAGAGAAAGGACAAAAAAGTATATAAGTTGGTGTCCAGCCCAGGTCAACTTTGATGAAACTGAAATCCCAAATAAAATGCCTGGTGTGACAAGTTTTTTCTAGGACAAACACACACACCACCACTACCACTCATCTCATCTAATTAAAAGGGTTTCCAAATGCCACTGAATGTGAATTGCCTGGAAGAGGCAGGACGCCTTCAGAGTATAACTTTCCTCTCATCGAACTAAGACTGTCTCCAGTTATATTGTTTTTCTAAATTCCGGTCTACGTTCTTGCTAGAGCCATTAATATTTTTGTTAATTAGGTGCACTCCTTCATCTGGCAGAACAATTTCAGAGCAAGAGCACACCTTTACATTTCTAACCAAATACCAGTCTTAGCCTTTGCTTAATGCTGTGAAGATTTAGATTTAAAATAAACCCATATAGCGCCAGAATTTTTTGCTGTTGTTCTTTTTCTCTACAGCCCCAACAAGTCAGCACTTGACTTGGATTTTCCACAAGGATAAGGTGTGAGCAAGATTTCCACACTTGCAGGTGAACATTCATTATTATGACCCTGAAGACATTTTGTTTTCCTGGAATTCAAATATTATTTCTGGAGTCTCTCAGTGCTTATGTTCGAATATTTCACCAATCTCTTTTAATGACAATTGTGTGTGATGAGTTTAAAAAGATATTTAGTCTACAATGGACTTGAAAGCTATCTTTAAAAATATAAATTCTTACAAAATGTCAAAAAGGTGAAGGAAAATAATAAGTAGCAAATTTAATGATCATAAACAGTGTGCGTGTGTGTATGTACTTGCTGAATAGCCTCAAAAAAGGCTCTCAAGTAACCGAATTTATTATTTTATGGAACAAAAAAAGTTATAATAATAGGTAGCATGTATAGTACACTGATTATGTGTCTGCTATTATTCTAAATGCTTTCTCCCTTTAGATTTTAAGTTCTGTTTTGATTTTTCAGTTGAAGAAACTGTGGCAGAGAGTTGAAGCAACTTGCTTAAGTGCAGTCCGCTAACAGACAGCTGAGCCTGGCACTGAAAAAAAAGAATCTCAGTATAGACTGCATACCCTTAACCACTACCTTAAACTGCCTTTGAATATAAATTTAAAATAAATATGAAGAAATATTTTTGACCTAAGACAAATGAGTTACAAAAAAAATCTAAATAAATCAAAAGAACCCTTTAGAAAGGAAATGGCTTACTTCTATGAATCAAGGGGGACGGTGGAGAAAAACTCACCTAAACTTCATCTACAATAAATCTGGAGTGTTGTTTATCTTTGTGATATCTTCTTCCTCATGGCATGTGGTGGTTTTCCCATCCACAGATGCATAGACATCTATAGAGTTTCTGCACTCCAGAAGAGGGAGTAAGTGCTGAACAAGTCTGTTTGAAACATATGTCTCTTTGAATCTTTAATGGAAGCTTTTTCCTCATTCTCCTTGTTGCTCTTTAGGAAACAGGCTGCATACTTTCAGGGACGTCTGCCTTACCTTGTTCTCCTAGAAGAGGCAAGCACTCCATGTTCCTAAGGAAAAATGATCACTTTGATCATGCTGCCTGTATGTCAGGCTCTCTTCACGAACAATACACTTATTTTAAAAGTTCATTCTTACTAAAGAAAATCAAGTGTACTACTAAGTTTTGAGGAAAGTCACCTGTTAAGATATTTTTTACCACAATGCACTTAAAATCTATCATAGGTGACCCAACTATATTATCTCTAAATATACAGTTATTGTCAACCATTAAAACACTTAATGGTGTGTCTTCTGGGTTCATAACCAACCTCAATAATAATCCATTTTAAGTTACAAGTCAAGACAGTTCCAACTCTTAATGTGCTAATAAATAAATGGTATAACAATTGGGAGCTAATTGTCACAGTGGTACAGTGCGAAAGGCTTGTAATCATGGTCTCTATTGTCACAACTCATTTTCATATTGTAGCAAAATATAACCTCAGGAGTCTTTTAGAATTAAAAAAACACTTTGCACTCAAATGTAGAGCTTATGTGCTTTAAGTAAATTTTGGTAATTTTAAACTATTGCAGTCTTTTAATAAATGATTAACACTCCCTTGCTACCTGAGAACAGTGACCGAAACTGTAAAAATTCTATTTCCAAAGAATAGAGGGGCCCTATTCATGGGCTAAGTACTTTCACTATTTTATAGATTTACTCTTTCAGATCTGTGTCACAAATCTTAAAAAAAGCTGTACTTATTTAAGGCCAGAGTACATTTAGAGACAAGAAGTCAATGATAAACTAGAAGCAGATTGGCAAAATAAACATCCTTGTTTAGAGAAATCCCCTATAAAAGCTTGTCGATCAATCCAAATCACAACTCAGAGCATATTACCAAGAACAAGTTAAAATAGTTCTGAGATTTGGAAAAGTGATTATTGCTCAGAATATACCATAGCAAGTTACCTGCTATTTTTTCTTTTCTTCCTTTTTCTTTTTTCTTTCTTTTTTTCTTTTTTTAAGGAAGATAACAAAGGTTCAGTCTTGGATAATTAAATACACTCAGGGTTCACAGTTCGCTTACTTCACGTGAACAAAGGCTCAGTAATTATCTTCCCAATAGCAGAGGGAAATTGGGCAGTGTGGTTCTGACTGGGGCTCTGCGCAGGGTGGTATGCCGTTTGCTTCATTTAACTTTCTTTAATATTATCAGTCTTTGGGATATTAGATTCTTCTCTGAGTAGTGTGAACTGCCATCCTCAAATCAACTGGATAATCATGTAGAAAAGACCCTCTCTCTGAGACACAGCTGCCACTAGCACTTGATTTTTTCTTAATCATCACACCTTGAGAGGGAGAAATGAAAAGAATACTTTCCTAACAAAATCTCTGTCACAGACATACTGAAAGCATAATTGGAGGCTTCATATAAATCAGTTTGGCTGAAGTTAGTAAAATGAAGCCAAACAAAAATTACCCCCCAAAAGGACTGCATTCAGTTAAATAACTGGAGGACCCAAGTATATATTTTTGATCTGTATAGAACTAGATACTCTTAGAACTGGCATTAAAGGTATCAGATCAAGTGCCTGCTCTGCCGTGTACATGCAACCGGTCATGGTCAAGCACATAAGCTCTGAACAGAGGTAGAACTGGATTTGAATTCCGGCTGGACCACTTTGTACTTCAGATGAGTTAATCTCTAAACATGAGTTTTCTCATCCCAAAATTGTAGATGATAATATTTGTCTCCTACCTTTTTTGGGAGAACTGACTGAAACAAAACAGTACAAAACTTGGCACACATAGCACAATGGCAATTATTTTCAACAATAAAAATTATTATCATCATTAACCTCACACGAGAGACTAATTAGAATAAAGTGCTGATATAATGGAGCCACCTAGAAGTAGTGTGTCATAGCATAAAGAACCCTGGATTTAGATTCAGAAAATTAAAAACACAATCCCAGCTCTGCTTCTTGGGACTTGGAGCAAATTACACAGGTTCTCTGAATTTCAGTTTCTTCATATGACTAATGGGAATAATAACTGTCTACAGTACAGAATAAAGGAGATAATGTCTTTTCAAAAGTGCCTAGTATTGTGGCTTAGTGCTTACTAAGTGCTTAATGAATATTAGCAGAAGCTCAATCTTTCTTTAGAGCTCCAATTATAAGCCTCTCTTTCAAGAGATAAGACACAGAAAACTGGATTGGCAGCAAGTTTTGGATCTGTAACTGGCATGAATTTGGCAAAAACTGGCCTCTTGAATGTCCATATTGCAACTTATTTGTAAAGGGCAAGGATGTACTTTCTTCTTAATGCAGTGTCAAGCTCACCATTTCCTGTGGCTTTGATATACTCCCCTTATATTGTGAAAGTCTCATGAAACACCACATCATATGACAGAATAAAGTCTTAAACATTTAAATAAGGTTACCATGGAATGATTGATAATCGGACATGTTTCTGTATTATAAAATTCCCATAAATAAAGCATTTGTGTCAGCCTAGAGGCATTTTTTCAATGGAATGATGTACTATATACACACACTCCATCTATAGTGAATATCAGTATTAAGTTTAGCTAAAATTCTTTCAACTGTGTCTTGAGCATCATAAAAAGTTCAAAAAGAAATTGGATAAAATATGCACAAAATTCCCTTTTCAAGAAATTTAGTATTTAGGAACTTACGCATGCTTTCTGAATGGAATATCAGAGAATAAAAGAAGGAATAGAATGGCTGGAAGCATGATGATTTTTCAGTAGCTAAATGGTTTTCTCTCCTGATGAAACAATAAAATATTAGCAGAAGTGGTATGAATTAATACATAGTAATACAATTCTGTCATACAAAACTTAATTGATCTAGAAGCTAATAGGCAATTCTGTAATATACAAGGCCGAAATAAGATGATCGAGATATTTTTCTTGAACTGAAATCTCACAAGTTTAACCCTTAGCCCAGTTCAGAGTCAAGGGAAGAAGAGACTGTATTTTTATCACTAAATCAAATGAGACTATGTCAAAGGCACAAAGAAGGGAGAAGAATTTCAGAAGGAAACTTGAGTGTTCAGTCATTTTCTTTACTCAGCTATAGTTGTGATGTTTATGATTCAAATAAACCAAGACTTAGGCTTCGGTTATAGATACTGCCACAGAGCCTGCTAATCTGGGTTGAAAGTAATTTGTAAGCTAGTTGTCTCAATGAAGTTCATAGGTTCTTCACTATTCTTTTTTCACAACACTCAAGTGAAACAAGCCCATATCAAAGGTTAATTAGATGCTTCCTGAACACCTGCAAGAGCAAAGCCACTTAAGAGAGACAAAGATACTTATGCAGAAGTAGGAGGCACCGAGTCTATGAAGACAACACAAAGTCTTCAAGTCCATTTGCTTATAATTTATCTGGGGAGATAAGATGAACACATAGAATAATTACTGCTATGAAAAGTGCCTAATGTCTAATTGATCTTTAATGAATACTTGCTATAGAATAAAAAAAGAATGGATGAGTGAATACATGAAAGTAGTAGTAAGGCAGTATATAATAAATGCCAATGTCAGAGGAATAGCCCATCCCAGGGGACTTCAAAGAACACAGAAGCTATCACTAAAAAGGTGAAATCGGGTTAAGTTTTTAGAACAAGTTTTTGAGATACATACACACACATTTATCTTCACATCTATATTTACTATATAATTAGATATTTTCAAGCATTAATAAATTTAGCCCAAGTGATAATATTTACAAAGAATTCATTTACCAAGGTTAAAAAAAAAAAAAAAACGACAAACACTTTAATTGTAAAATAGTATTATCCTTACATAGTTATTGGTTGATTCTGGAGAAACGCCCTCAAAATTAAGGTAAAAATTATACTTCTGATATTTTCATCAACTGCCAAATACAAATGATAATATTTGTTTTCCACTGTCACTGAGGAACTGGCATAACTAATATTATTTTAAAGTATCTACTGATAACAAATTGCAAAACAATTCTAATAACTCTTCATTTGACCCTTCACAAATTCATTAAACTCTGAAGAAGTTTCTCTAGTAGAAAAACCAACACTACCTCAATTATCCTTCAAGATATATCTGCTATTTGCAATTCTCTTACTGTACTGCTGCTGTTATTAAATACGTTTTCAATAACCAGTGTGGGAAAAACTCTCAAAGCCTAATTGTTATAATTTTGGGGCCTGTAGAATCTGCTAATGATTTTTTGCTGTCAGCTAGTTTGATGGTTCCTATATTGAAAAACCGAGCATTCTCTTCCTCCATTCCCATCATCATTTACCTGTATGCGTAGTTTAAATACTATTAGGGCTTCCGAATATATTTTAAGCGCCTGGGTAATGATAAAGGACAATTTGCAAGGCAAATGAATTTTTCAGCCTGATCTTTTGACCTAAGGTTTGATGATGTTTGTTGAGAACTTTGGGCATAAACCTTGGCCTTTGGCTCCGTTTTCTTTAAAATTCGAGTTATATTTTTCCTTTGGCTTGGGAAAAATAGCAATTTAAAAGATTTATAGGTTGAATATAAAATAATATAATAAGTAAAATCATACTGGTGTGAAAATACAACAGAATTAGTAAATATGAGCAAAAAGAAAGTCTAACCATTAATATCCAATGAAGGGCTGAAAACTTATGTTTTTGTCCTCTTCTAGCCAGAAGATAAAAATTCTAATGAGGAGTTTGGGATTACAGAATAAGATCTTTCCTCTGATTTGTTACATTAAGCTTTGCTAAACACTATATCTATATTTTTAATTCTGGATATTGCAAAGAGTGACATTAAGTAACTGTGTTCTAGAGGAAAAGAAATATATACTGTGCCCCTTTAGTAAAACTGTTTTTAAATTCTAATAGAATTTCAAGGTTATTATCTATTTCAGATCAACAGTGGGGGTCAGAGTTCACAGCAGCCAGAATTTACAAACCTCCAATGGGTTTTGATTGACAGCAATCAGCATCTCTTCAGCATCACTGAGGGAACAAAGTACAGGTCAAGACAGCGGGCGATTTCATCTGTCATTTTTAATTATCTAAATGATATTCACAGACAAAACCTTTCCCATCCATCAGGGCATCACATTACCATAGACAATGTTTGTTTAAAGAAGAGGCCATAAAATCAAACAATTATGAATGCAGACAAGCCTTGCTATTGACTGCATAAATAATCAAGCAAGAGTTCCAAAACTCTCCGCTAATGAATTGGTAGGTTGCTGGCAGGAGGTGGCAAGTAATAATATAGACAACAGTCTAATGTTCTTATTGACTTTTACTAAAGCCTGACTACAGTCGCAAAGATTCAAAAATGACGTCAAGCGAGGTTTCCATAGAAGCAGTATTGATAGCAGCACACAGCTAAAATACAAGTAGTTAACTCTTGACCTTATGGTAGGACCAGAGGTCCCCTGAGAGCACTGAACTGCTAGCAGTATAATACATCATGAACTGAGCCAACAGCCGCAGGGGCCCTGACAGTATTACCACAAAGGCAAGGGGCCCTTCTTTTGCCATTTACAACATGGTAATCTCTAATAATTCAGCTTCAACCCTGAGAATTAACTCTATTTCAGTTTGTCACATGAGTAAATAAAGTTTTCTATCCCTCCCCTTTTTTTTTGGAACAGTGAAGGAAGAATGTATCCCTAAAATACATGTAACTGGGAGCAGCTAGCTACCTGGAAGCAGAAGGCATTCATTCTGAGAAATGGATCAAACTCTCCAACAGAACTGGTAAGATATGATGTATAGTTGTGAATAACATCTATCCTCTAGCTAATGTATGCCATGTATAGAAATGCAAATTAGTGGCATCTATTTTTGTAGAATATCCTTATTTATTTATTCAATTATCTTTATAAGTAGTCTTTCCTCCCCCACCTTCCTTTTTTAAAGAAAGAAAAATTGTAAATAGGGTGGCCCCAGTTTAACAGATATCATTTTTATGGATTAAGGAAATCATCAATTAATAATGCCCTATATTAAGTAAAACATCTTGATATAGGCGCACTTTATTAACAAGCTCTAATTGACAGATGTTAGCCATTACTTTCCTGCTCATCATTTACCTCAACACATACAAAATACTACCATATTATTTCATACAAAATAGTTTTTTTAAATACATATTTTTACTTTGAAAAATATATTGTAGAGTAAGGAAAATTTCTCATCAATATCACAAAGAAGGATTTAAGAGGTGAGACTTTGCCTCTAAGAGAAGAGTTTACCCCAGCAAAGATAATTTCCTATACATGTTCAGCAAATCACAGCCCACAGCTGTGGTGATGAGTCTGATAGATCATTTTCTGCTGTTAACCTCCAGGTTCGAAGTTCACATTTTATGTATTGAGAATACTTGAATACGAGCGGAGGGGAAAAACATGGAGTAGAAGAAGGCAAAATTCAACTGGCACAAGGCCAGCAGTGAGGTAGAAAACGGGATGACATGAATGGTAAAATGTAAAATCTGTCTGTTAAGTAGATACTATGTGAAAAACACACTAGAATACAATTTCATCCATTAGCTTCTAGGGGCTTCCCAGGCTTCTAGACCCTTTGAAAACATAAAAAAATTAGTTATACCAAAACACAAAAGAATGTTCATTGATTTGTTTTGTTTTGTTTTGTTTTGTTTTAAAGATGATGTAATACAGGTCTTATGCTGATAAATTCCTAGTGCAATTCTGAGCTTCGGTACTTAAGAAATTATTACATTATTTTAATATTAAAATTTGTATATCAAAAAAAGTATAGTCATCAGCAGCAGAGAGATCTAGGTGCAGATCCTACCTTTATCATTTATTAGCTAAGGGTCTTGAGCCTTTTTCTCTTTTCTATAAAATGGGAATGCTAACAGCTATTTCACTGGCAGGTTGTGAACGGTAAGAACTCAGTTACATTGCAACTGATAAACACTTGGTAAGTATGAATTCCTTCATTTCTCCTCTAGTTTATATTTGTTTGATATACATATGTTACAATCCAGAGGTATTTTAAGAGTAGGAAAAATGAGCTAGAAATAGAAAATGACAAGATGGATTGTAAACCACATGTCCTTGAACTATTGAGATAATCCATTAGTCAAACTAACTTTCTCAATACATATGTGACCTCATAAGAATTTTAGTTATTTTAACTTGTTTTCTTTAAACTAAAAATGTCAACCATAATCTGAAAATAAAGCTCTAGAAATATTTCAGTTGCTAATTTAATTAGAAAATGTTTTTATTAAATAATGGGATCATCTTTGTCAATACAACTATTCTCGTATTCATTTCAAATTCGATTACTCATTTTTAAATGGTGGCATGTTTGAGATGAAGTATATCTGGGAGTTTGATCCAAGACCTTCTCCTGCCATCAATATACCCAAGGGTGAACATTTCTCTGAAATTCCGGAAGAGCCGAGAAAAATAACATGGCATCTTGTAGGATTAACTGCAAGGTTATTACCACTGGCCTCCCATTGTGCTTTTTCTATATATGACCATAAAAACTTCAACACAATGTCTTCTTAGCCCTGAAAAAAAATATCACTCCCTCTTTCTGCCTCTCTCTACTTCTCTTTCTCTCTCAAAAAATTACAGGAGTCTTTGCGATAGAATAAACCTGAATGAAAATTAAAATTAATAGTACTGGAAGTGAATTAAGATATGGGCCAAAGATCATGGACTTGTTTTCTTCCTGCTTAAATATCTACTCTTTTCTCTTAATATTTGATTATTTGCTTTGGTAATATGATGTTTCAGACTTTTGTGTCTAAGTGTTCCTCTTATTGTTACCTTGATGGATACTAAGTAGTTCAAAGGGGTATATAATATAAATGGTAGGGACACTGAAGAAAAAAATCTACAAATGTTCCAAAGAACATATTTGTGAAATAAAGTATAGGATATATAGTATTTAAGAAACAGAATTATAGTTCTAAACTAAATTACAAAAGATGGGGGGGGCAGTTATTTTAATTTTGACAGTGTTCAGGAATGAAATGCAGAGATAAATTAAGAAAAGACTAAACAGGTGTTACTCTTCTTTTCTTAGTGTAACTATAAATTCTAGATTTCTAGGTCCTAAAAATGCAAAGTGACATACAAACACAGATGCATACTCTTCCCTACATTTTAAAGATAGGGATGTAACAATATCCACAAAATTCTAGGTATATTCCAGGCAAAGATTAAAGAGAATGAAAATGCATTCAGAGGGGAACATCATCTACCTACTTGGTGCAGTACTCCCTACAAATTGGCTATTAGACCTGCCCTCGTCTCTCTACAGAGGCAGACACAGCTGGATCAGATCTATAATGTAATAGGGGATGAGGTGTCTTTGGATAAGGGCCAGCATCTTAATTCCTGTTGAAAGAAATATTGCTGATAGAAATATTGACTGCTAAATTATTCTGAAGCAAGAACACGTTCTTTTTCTATCACTCTAACCTCTGATACAGCAAGCCATAGTCTCCTATGTTTTTCTCAGATTGCTGTCTTTTATAGGGAGGTGGCAGCCTTTCTACCCTATTACCACCAGCATTCTTGTTTGCATCTTTGTCTGCATGACAAAAGAAAGAAGGAATAAACTACCAAAAGTTCTAAAAATAAAAGTGTGCTTTTCTGCCATAAAATACAATCATATCAAATTAAAAATATTCAAAATATAACAATTATTTATCTTTATTACAGAATGATTGTATTCTGAGGGACTAATCTCTCTCCACCTACCTTAGATCAATCCTATCCATCTCTAATTTCCTCACATCCAGATTTTATGAGTGCTGTTGTATTTCTTTCTCTCTCTCTCTTTTTTTAACATGAGGCATTTTAGATGACATCTGAAGAATAAAAATCTTTCCATGGAGCAACATTCAGCTGACAGATGACCATATGACACCCTTCAAACAGTACAATATGTCACTATCAGAACACGACTGCTGGGAAGTGTATATTCAAGGTAATATTTAATGTTCAAGTCAAAACATAATGGAATTATACCAGCACTTAGTATGAACACACATAAAGAGAGGAAACAACATGCCTCACTCAAAAATTATTTGTGTTTGGTTTACAAAAAAAGAGAAAAGTTGTTATAGTTTATAAACAGGAGCTAACTAATCACATTTTAGCTCTAATTTAAATAAAAAACAAATATTAAGCTTGTTTCTTTTCTGGCATAAAGAATTATCAAGATAAACTTAACCTCTTTGCTTTATCTTAATGTCACACTAAAATTTATTCAATAAAATTAAAATTGTGGATTCAACCCCAGCAGCAGCCCCTGCTAAACTTATTCAAGCCTTACAGAATAGAAGAGCTGCATTAATGCCACATTGTAAATGACGACATGAAGAATAGACTGGGATGTCCAATTCTTTCACTTTTGTGGTTGAACATAAAATTAGTGTGAAGTTCCCTTTCTAATAACATGCATGTTTTGAGCATTATTAGGGAGGGCAGTGAATTATCCTGATTGTATTCTCATAGCAAGTTTTCTTTCCCCATGGTAAAGGTGGGTTGAAAGGGATCTTGAGAGAAGTGACTCTGTCATTATTCAAAGTACTTTAAAGGAAACACATGTAATTTCCAATGTACTCATGGTAGAATATTTTTATGACATTTGTTCTAAATGACCAACATCTTTATATTCCAAATGAATTAATAATCATTGTTCTCTCATTTTAAAGTGTTATCATTATTTGCCTTCTTAGGCAGTCTTGCCAAAAGTGAGTTATATATCTTATATAACACCAATACATCTGTCTTTTTAAGGGTAGATTACTCACAGTGTCTCTTGCTAGAATTTTTCTCTTTGTTTGTTCTGTGAAGCTAAAGAGTTCACAACATAAACACAGGTGATATACTCCATAAAGGCGAGATGGGACCAATGGTTACAATAATGATAATGATGAAAATAGTAATAAAGGTATCACTATGGAGCCCATACTGTTTGTCAGGCATGGTACGAAGAGTTTGACCCGGATCATATTATTTAATTTTCATATCGCTTCTGTGAAATAGTTATGATGAAAAACTCATTTTAAAACTCGAGATCCCATTCTCTTAACCACGACCACAGAACATAGTCTCCATATTGGGTTACCTGGGTTCAGATTCCAGCTCTATCATCTGCTATCTTTACAGGTTAGAATGAGTTACCCAACTTCCCTTAAACTTCAATTCCCCAATCTGTAAAAAGGAATAAGATTATTTTCTCTGAAACATCTCTCAGCTCTGTCTCCACTGCAATCTCACTATCATGTCCCCAGTTCAAGCCTCATCACCTTTGCCCGAGAATATTGTCTACTGGTTATTCCTCCTCCTGCATGTTCTTTTCTTCTCCCCCATTCACCTCCCAAGGACATCATAGTTATATCTCCAGATTCAAAATTTTCATGGCTCCCCAGAGCCTTCCAGGAAGAGTCCAAACCCTAAGCTCTGGCATTTGGTTTCAACCTGACATTCTAACTGGACTCATTGCCTGGCCCTCCCTCTTTTACCCACCATGCCGAAATCACTATGTGAATGTCTGTCTCCCTCATGATGCTGTATGTTCCTTGAATGAGGGAGGTGTCTTATTAACACCCCCAAAGTCTAGCTCTGGAGTGGAGCAAAATAAGCATTCAATAAATGATTTTGGAATCAAAGTGAAAAGAAAGCCAATGCTAACTTTTCTAAAGCATACTGTACACTCCACAGAATGATCTCCTATATCTTTGAAAGCCCTAAGCATCCGATCATGCTAGTTTCTCCACCAAGGGTGTCTTTTTACCTTCTCCATTTGATAGAACAGCACTTGCCTACCAAGTCCTGCTCAAATTGCACAGCACCTAGAGCACCTTCTCTGATTCTCCCTCAAGGTTTCCTTCACTCTTTGAGTCTTCCACGACTCTAGTTGTGCTCCTCATAGATTTTACCACAAGCATTTATTTTTATATCTGCCTCCTTAGTCTGACTAGAGAAATCCACAACAACACAGACCATAAAACTATTTCTTGGTATTTGCAGTATCTAATTGCAGGTCCAGTAGTCAGGAAAGAATTATATAAATGCATATATTATGGATTAGTATTCAAATTAGGGAGTGGTGAACAAACAATCATTTCATTAAAAGGCCCATGTAATGGGACCTACCACCTTCCCAACCCCTTCACTCTGAGGACATGCTGGCATCGCCTCTTTCTGTAAGTCTCCTGTCTCTTCTCCTGCACCTCACTGTAGGACTTAGGGATAACTGCAGACATCCCCTGGACCATCGAACTTCTGCATCTGGATGCGTGAGCTAAAGAAAACAGGAACTTGTTTTGATGGCCTTCTCCAGTATATGCAATATTTTGGGGGAATCTCCTCACCTTTATCAGACATTTAGGCCAGAAAAAACGAATAATCAAATACTGCAACTGAGCAAGCACAGAGGTTCTCCCTGGGTAAGCTCCAAGCTTCTGAATTTTGTCAACAATGGGGTTAGAGTTGGAGGAGAGGATATATATTTTTTTCACTCTAAGCACCCAACTTCCAAGTAGCAGGCTGCTTTCGTGGGAGCTTGGCCAGCCATTCCCCTCATGGACAGGATATTTTAGGCCATACAATCCTGAGGGTAGACTAAAAATTATCATTATTCATTTCATATTACATACACCAAACTCTGGGTAGGAAAGGCATATGTGTGAAACCCTGAGTTATATCAAAGTAAAAATGATAAAGCCGAGGCCCTAGCTTGGGAGGCAGGTCATTTGAGGTCCTGGTTCCAGGCTGGTTGCTTTGCCTTAATGTTAATGCTTCAGCAACAAGTTCAAGGGGCCTGACAAAATAAACCTGGCTGCACATATCAGATCAAAAGGAATGCCACAGATGTGGCCACACTCAAGACTGACAAAATACGTTTAAGAATGACCTAGAAATATCATTAATGCTAAGAGTAACTATTTTCTTTATTAGATATCTAGCTGCAAAGGAGAAATTGGAATAGTTATGAACAGCCCATGAGGATGCTCACTTGATTCCCATTAATGTCAATCACTGTTATGCATTATCTTGCAAGTTCTGTGAACTTCCCAAGCAAGGATTAAAACTTGGTAAATGTTTTTGTAACTTAACTGATACATAATAAAATAGAAAAAACAGCAATTTAACAAAAGTCTCAGAATTTGTTGGAAAATGAGTTCCCACTATAGAAAAGTAAATAAATAAAAGAACAAACAGAAATCATTCTTTTCTCTTATACCTAACTAGTTATCCATCAAGAATTGATGATTGCAATAAAGATAAAAGGTAACATAAACAAACGGTTGAAATTGAAAGCAGATATATAAATTGGTCCCCAATACCTACACTTGCCCATTGGTCATTCTTATTTAAGATTCTAACGAGATAATAATAAGAGATAAACCTGCTCTTTTCTCTTGTTAAGAAGGATTCTGGAGAATGAAAGAGATGAAAATGTGAATCGTTTTAGTTGAGTCATTCAGCTTGCTCTCAGGGCAATTATGATGAGATAAGAAAAATACTTACTGGACGGCAAATACTCACATTTTATGAATTTGAGCTTCTCTTTTTTTCACATGAAAAAGGAGAAAAATTTCTGTCACTATTAGACTTATTTAACCAAATTACTGTGATAGAATATATACATTGTTTATTCATTATGCACTGATTTAAGTCATTGTCCAGAGTCATTTGGTAATAATTTTCCTTGAATACTATTACACTGTCCAAAAAACCCACAATTACATATATGCTCATGTGTGCACACACACTAATCTGTGTGGATACATTCTCTACCACGACCATTCAAAAATGATTCATAGTGGATGCTTAAAACCATCACTTTAAGAGCCCAGATTGGTCCTCTGAAAATTAGCTATCATAAGGCCAACATCGCCGCTGCTGACAGCTGTGTTAGCCAAGAGACCCAGACATGGAGCCACGCCTCTGCCTGCTCATGCCATGGTAGCTGTGTCAATTTGGATGCCGACTGCTGGCATAACCCGAGCAGATGCAGGACCCATATGTGCAACTCCAGATAAGACTTCCAAAGCACTGGCATCTGGACGTCAGCTTTTCTTTCCTGGCTCCACAGATGAATGTTCTGCTAGACCTGATTGTTTCTCTGCTGGCGGTCAGTCTGCTACCGCCCTGTGGTGCTCACTGGCACTGCCTGGACTTCAGTGTGTTTGAAAACAGTAAACCAGATAATCACCCTACACTGCAGCACACCAGGAATTTACCTGTTTCACCAGCTTTTGTACCTAAGTCTTCCAATTTTTAAGTTTTTTTTTTTTTTAAACCTCCATTGATCGGAAGCATAGGATGCCATGTCTAAAACCTGTGTAAGTAACCTTATATTTATATGCACCTAGTTTCCAACAGGAAAAACAACACTGAAAAATGCACTATGGCAGATACATCTGTGTCAGTGCTTCCCTGATTCTATAGCAGCCTCCCCGCACCACCAGAACAGCTATGTGCCACAGGTACCTACCCTGGAAAAAAGCAAGGGAGGATCTTCAACTAGACATCACCTCTCTTCACTTGCTCCTTTGCAAACGAGCCACTGGATAAACATTTCCTTTCAGGTGGGACAACAAAATGGGGGAAACGAGCTGCTCCCTGCGTGTGCAACACCAGATTATGAAGCTAAAGCCTTCCTCAAGGGAGAAAGAATAGTTTGATAATAAATTGACAATGACGTGTCCTCCTGCTCATCTGTACGAACTTTCCCAAAGCAAAGACTCCTCTTTCTCGCCAGACCAAAGTTACTCCTTATCAAGGGATGAACGGGATCCTGACCCCAAGTGTGTGGCCTGTCTCAATGAGGAAGATCTCGGAGAAATGAGCTTTCTTTGACTGATATGAACTCCATCAATTAGATTCCTGGGTGATAACTGTCAATGTGATACATGTACTGGTGTTTCTGAGAGGAACATAAAACAGATGTGAAATTTAAATAAATATTGTACAGTGAGATTTTAAAAAAATACATTAAAATACTGTATGACTTAAAATGATTAACCTCAAAAAATTAAAATCTCAAATGTGTTCATTTTATAGAAATTGAGTTAAAATACACAATCTCAAGTTTTTATTTCTTTTATATTTTAAGGTTGATGCCTTCATTTAAAAATGAAACTGAATCACTTTATCAACTATTACATATTGCTTAAAATAAACCTGATTGCTACCAAGCATTTCAGCAAGAAATTATATTTGGCTTTTTAAACTTTCAATTTATCAAACATGAAAAATTTCAATCACTGCTATTTTACACAAAAAAAACTGGAAAACAACAAAGGCAAACACACCTATATACTCCTTCAGTGACAGCATGCAGATCTCAAAGTTTATTTTGTTTTTTTGGGGGGTTTTTAACACTCAAGAGACAGCTGGCGAGCATTTTATTTCCAATATTGTCTTCTGCCAGAATAATTCATGTAAATAAAGCAGCAGATCATAACATGTCAAGAAAAGAAACAGAGGGTTAAGTTTTTCTAGTTTTGAAAAACCCAAGAATAAAAATCACCCCTGGGTGTTTAGGAATGTAGAAGGGCTGACCAGCCTTTGGCAAGTTGGAATACCACTCTTCCTTTGTTTAATGTCCTTCCTAAGTGCAATTGTGTAAAGCCTTCAGAAAGAATCATCCTCTTTCACAGGGGTTTGACTTGGGCACAGTTAATCATCACTGTGATAAAGCAATTAAAGGTATTCATAATTAGGACCAAACCAAATGTAAGTAATCAGAAAATTAAGGGGAAAATGACATTATGATGGGACTGTGTTTTTTTAATGACCTCTTGGCTGAGAAGGACATTCTCACATTGGTGCTTGGGGACTTGGGTGCATGAGTGCATTAACCCCCCCAGGAGCCCAGCATGTAAACGTCTTCTTCAAGTGGTAAGAAGACATCTTGGGATCATTTAGTGCCACTGACTTCTTAATAATGTTGCCCAAAACATAAGAGGCAATTAGTGGCCTATCTATTAGAAGTTACATGCATTGTTCACACAAATTCAAGTCATTTCACACATGCACCGAGCAAGCACCTGCTAAGAGCATGTGTGGGAGAAGACATGAAAACGAATCAGACATGACCTTTGTCTTTGAATTGCTTACAGTCTAGTAGGAGATGTAAGGCACATATGCAGTCACTTTGGAATTTTTTTTCCTCAAAAAAACACACATGGGTACATTTGCGTATATCTAAACGGAGGAATTTTTAAGTATATGAATGATAGCTGGCCCTAAAAATGGTATTCCATTTCCTAAATTTTACTCCGTTGTAAACACAATTATTGGGATTTTAGATCCTGGGATTAGACATGCACCTGTCATTCTGGATTGGGATACACATATTTATTATAAATTTTTTGAGAGAAGGAACATCTAACAGTCCCCAAAGCTATCTGGTGTGCCTTAAATATAGCAAGCTATCTATGAATCTTTGATCAAAGTCAGTATACACGGTTTGTATTTTTCTGCCCCAGCTACATTGGTCTACATTTAAGAGGAGGTAGTCACACGTATTTTCTAAGATGAATAACTTCACCAGTACCAAAAATAATGGGCAGTGATCTCAGTGGCAAAATCTGTTCCCTTCTATCCCCATCTCCCAATTATAGCAATCCAGAAGAAACTCTAAATATTGAGGAAACATAATCTAATAATTTAAATCTTGATGGAAATAAATAATATAATCTCCCTTTGGATTAATGCTATGAGTAAAAGATCTCAAGGTTAACGCAGATGTCAGTAGGAAAATAACACCTATATATTTTTTTAACTAAATGGCTTTTAAACAGTTATTTTTAACGGGTGTGACTAAAGGAGAAAATGCAGCATACAGAAACAAGAAGAGTATCTTCTCCCACCTATATTTTCATGTCAAGCATGGTATTTGGGGGGAAAATTACTTTGTGCTCTTTAAAGCTTTTTAATTTTCTCTGAAAATCAGGCTAAACTCTCCAAATGTAGTTGAATGAGATTCTATTAGACACAGCTTTGTTGATGTGGCCCAAAATGATTTCCCCCCTCTTCTAGCCTCTGCAGCCTGCCCCGAGTCTCAGTTTCTGTTAATGACCTATTGCTTCTGTCTGATTCAATACAGCCCACTGGCTATGGAAATGGCAAGTCTCAGCAGGAGGCTACAAAATGGTCAGCAGACAGGGCTGAGCCATGTCATTTTCCTCAAATACTTTCCCAGGAATGAAATGACAAGCTTTAAAATGTTGTCTTCTGCTCAGGGCAAATATTTCTTTATTAAACAAAAGTGCATGTCCTCTAGTTTCCATTCAAACCACAGCTTAAAGTATGTCACTTGAAAACTTTCACTGCAAAATAATTTAATACCTAATATTTCTCTTATAATTCCTTTTTACGTTCACTTTAGGGTTCCAACCCCAGCTGTGTCAGTTACCAATGGCTGCGCGTCCTTAAGCAAGTTACTTTACCATAGTGAGCTTCAGTTCCTTCATCCTTACAATGGAAATGATGAAAGCACCTAATTCAAAAGATGAAGGGACCAGTGGAGATAAGACATGTAAACAGCTCACTCAGTGAGTGCCAGAGAGTGTCTGGATCAATGTGTGCTAATACATATTATTCTCCAAACTTTTACCATAATTCCGTATTGGAAATCTACATCCAGAGAACTGAGATCAAATTTCTGCTTGAACCTAATTGAAACCTTTCAGTTTGAAAGAGTCCAGAAGTTACTCTACTTTGCAATGTTCTTAGAGGAAGGAGTCTTCTCCATACAAGTTTCCATTCTTATTTATACCAGTCCTTCTAACACTTTACTGAAGACAAAAAGAGCAGCAGCAACTGAGGTATCCTGCCGATTTCAATACAGAACATGTCCCGAGAAGGGATTCTTTTATTTCAGCCTGAACTTTGTCCTCACTAGAAACTACATAACTATACTATCATCCTCAAGTAAAGCCAGGTTAAATCATTATCAATTAGTTACCAATCTGTCACATAAGTTCCCCAAGCTGATTAGTAACCTTCCAGTACTGAGAACAGTTTGATTTACAACAATGCAGTTCTTGTGAAAAATAATATGGTTTAGCTGTGAATCCAGTGAAACTGATCATTCAGCAGGGATAACTGGTGCCAACTCCAAAGACCAAGCCTGGGTACTTTATATTTAGAAAGTCCCAACAGTGTCTAACAGAAGATTAAATGCTGCCTAAATTCTGGATTGGGCTTTTACAATTAGTCCACCTAAATGTGATCTCAAGAGAGGATACAGTTGATCTTACTATGCATTATTAAATAGTTACTGAGTTTTATCTCCTATGTGACTGCAATTCTAAAAATATAATTTAAAATGTCATTGAACTATCCTTATGGATTAAAGATGCAATTAAAATAGCCATTGATATTATCGTTTGCCTTTGTGTTTATGTAGAACTCACTGACTTCCCACTTACAAAAAAAGAATTTTCTCTTTCTTTAGGTCAATTCTACCCTTGGTCTAATCTCTACACCAGACTAAATTTACTAAAACATTGTCTCACCCTAAAATGAAGTTTGAGAGTAGATTACTTCAGAGGGCATTTTTCTAGTGGCCTAAAGGGTCACTTGCATTTTTCATATCTTTAGAAATGAGGGAAACAGCTGCTCTGACCTGACAATTCCTATAGCAGTTATCTGGCCTCATGGGAGTTTGACTAGGCTCTTCAGTGTGAGCAAGCCAACCATCAGTTATACCTTTTATCCATCCAGAATAATAAACATTTATAACGATTTCACTAATTCACCCAAATGCTTACTACTTACAGAAGTAAAGCAAAACAGTATGACTTTCTTTTCTTAGGCAGGGTTCTATACTGCTATCACAAAAAAAGTACTGTCCCATGGATTCCTTACCTTGCAATCGTAAGTCATCAGATCCTGAATCGTTAAGTGAATATCGGGAAGTGATATTCACAAGGCACTAGAAGACTAATAAAAACAGTTGGAGGCTTGGTAACTGGGAACATCGGACCCAGCTCCTGGGCTGACTAGCAGGTGCCTGCCTGCAGTTGAGAGAGGGCAGAGTCTTGTGATAATCCCCACGTCCTTAGTAAGACCCCTCTAGTGCTTTCTTATTAACTGGTGCCTACAGGTCTTGGTCGCTTTTGTCTTTAATGGGTATGGTGTTACCCAGATCACGCTCAGAAGAAGAAAACCAGCATAAACATGTTTCGGTTATCATATGCTACATAATTTCTCTCCCGCAATCAGCTATTCCTTCCAAAACTGTTTTTAAGAGACAAGGATCACGATCACATTTTTATTGATTTTTAGAAAGTCAAATGAAAAAGGGAAACAGAACCTTTGATGGTGAGAAGTACATGATTTTTTTCATTTTGATTGTCTATATTATTTGAATTATCAACATTTTTTTTTTCATTTTGTTCAGTTAAAAAAAGAGGTGACTGACCATACACAGGCACACAAACGCACAAAGAGGGACAACTACTTAATGGAAAAACTTTTGGTAATCGTACTGTTATTAAAAAGCTAGGGAAGTAGACTACAGATGTGACATTATCATATAATAATTGTTCAATTATGTGTTCAATTTAGCTCTTATTGTAGAGACTTTTAAGTATCCTACACTAATTTTGATTGGATTCTTCTAAGCCAGACTCTCCCCAGTGGCAGTTTTGCAGACTACCACTGTTCCAGGGTGTTCCCAGGTATCTGTAATTAGCTTAGTCTGGGAAACACACTCAAATACTTGCAGAGTCCAAAAAGCTTACAAAGTTCTGGAGACTCGGATGAGAAAGCAACCCCAGCCTTGTTGACTGAGTTTTGGGTCCACAATAAAGGATAATCATCAGGTGTCACTCTATATCAGTCCTAGCTGATGCTGGTAATAACAATATAATGTTTAGTACCACTAAGGTATAATCTAAACCCAAAAAGAACACTGTGCCCCAGATTTAAAGCTATCTATATCCATCAGCACAATATTCATATTCATATTTGACACATAACTTTAAGATTTTCTAAGACCTCTGTCTACTTTAAAATTGAAAGTATAATTATCATTCTGTTCCATTCTAATCTCCAAATAATTTGGCCACCCTTAGTGCCTAAGAAACAATTAAAGATATGTTCCCATACCTTGCAAACAATCTTCCTATCAGTAGGTCACAAACAAAAGCTGTCCAACCACGATGATACTGTTGACCTTTTTTCCCTCCCCGATCTCTACTATACGTGACTATGCTAAGCAAACACATGTGTCTTAGTGAGGTGAGGACTCTCAAATATTCCCACAGAGATCCACGTGAACACCAGACTTAATGGTGTGTGTGTGTGTGTATGTGGTGGAGTGGAGAGGGGTGAACTGCCTAATTTTAAGTTTGTAGTCACAGGAAGCACCCGTTGACCAGCCCCAAGCTGAGTGATCTGCTCCCTCCTGTTGCTCCTGAGGGGCAGCCCATCACAGCCAATTTTCGATGAACACTCACTATGTGCCAGGCACTGTGTGTAGCATCTCCTCTAACTACGACCGACTCGATAGGTAAGAACTGCTACCATCTCCATGTGGGGCTGAGGAAACTGAGGCTTAGAGAGTTGAAATAAACTACCCGAGTTTACATAACTAAGTGTAGGCAAATCCAGGTAGAACTGATTCAAAAGCCACTAGTCTATGTTACACTGAACTGGGTTGGTCTGTTTCAGTATTGGTTTCTCTACTCAGACTGGGGTTGCCAAGAGGCAAAATCAGTACTTACCTTTGTATATCAGTATTTTCTCCAGCCCCAGATGCAAATTAGGTACTTAGGAAATATGTGCTTAACTGAAGCTTGATATTTTTAGATTTATTGTCTTATTTTTCTAGATCTTGGTTACATGAGATAATTGATTTTGTCACTAGAGAGTCCCCACTTGCCATTAGCTTTATTTTCAGTCACGTGGCCAAAACTCACAGCTCTCCTCCACAGTAGTGGCTCCCTCAAACACCTTTGCCTCACCTACACCTCTCACACTACTTCTCTGTGAACAACAACAAATGTTTACCCTGCCAATCAAAGTCAGCAAGGTAAGTAAAAACCCAAAGGGATCAGTACTTGCCACACATATATACACATACTAACACAAAAGTCCTTCTGTGAAGTTCTTCCTTCTGCTTTTGATGCAGAAATATGCCCTTTCTGGCATAAGAGAGGATGGATTTTTTTTGGAACATTAATGAGGAGAATCATGCAGTTCAATGTTTTACAACATAATTTATAGTAACGGATAATGACTACTTATACCTTCTAGCTCTTCTAGACTTACAACTGGCTGTTTATTCCCATTTTCCTAAGCAAATCAAGGAGACTGTACGGTATAATGAAAAGAGTAACAGCATATCACACTCTGGTCAGAAGGTAATGTTGAATCTATTCTTTACAAATTCTATGTTTTCTAGTTGCTTCTAGGTTGCTAATGAGATTATTCTGACAATGCTTCTGAGATCTTCATTCTCAAGGTAAACATATATTCTTATTACCAAATTTTAAAGTTTTATTGTGAACTAGTATATAATACCAAATATAAATACCATTTTTGCAGACAGATAATTTATGCTGTCATCAATGAAAATTACTTATCTTGCTCTTAACCTGAGGGGGTTTTATTGATTATGCTCCTGTATTCCTATATCAGTATTGCTCCTGATAAGCAATAACATTTTTCTTTTAAAATTACCCTCACATACTCTGGACTACTCAACATAAAGACGGAAATACTAGCATTTATTAAACACATTCTATATGCCAAGTTCTGTACTAAGCACTTTTAACTCAAGCCTCACAACAGGTCTGCCAGAAAAGCCTCTACTACTGTTTTACTCCTTTTAAAGATGAAGAAACCGAGGTTTGGAGTAAGAGACCATTCTAGGTCCACATAGTTAATAAGTGAGTAAATTGGGATGTGAATACAAGTTAGCTAAATGCCAAAATCCACACACTGAAAGAATCTGCTTACTATACTCTGTCCCACATCTAGAAGATATGAATAAAAACAGGGTTGGGAACACAAAGGTGAGATGAGGGCCTAGTTCTGGAGTTAAATGTGACTTTGGAAAGGATTTATTTGTTCATTCACTTATTCACCAGGTATTTCTTGAGTACCTATTACATGAAAGATTCAAATTTAACACTTGGAATATCCTACTTTTAGCACTGATTCTAGGCTACCTCTGAAGGATATAGGAAGCTTATACTGAATTTAATAGCATTAAAGCTTTTCAGAGAAAAGTTTCATGAGTTATTTTTCCAGACTGTGACCATGAGTTAAAGAAGCAATAACTTTTTAAATGACAGGTTTTAAACTTTCACAACCATAAAATATTTTTTGATACTCAATCATGAATATAATTTTATATGACTTAAGTTAATGTTGAATAATTATACTTTTTCCCTCAAAGTAAAATTCCAAGGCAATGCAAGTATCATGAAATAATGGTTTAGCCATCAACCTCTGTGTGCTTTAGTTTTTCAATTTTGAGAATAGAGATTTTGATAAAACATACATTCTTGAGTTAATGTGAAAACCAGTGATATAATCCTTGGCAAACTATACCAAGATTCTGCAATGAAACCAATTTCATAAGTATGAAACATTAATCTATATAGAAAATGGATGCAGGGTCGGAGTAATACTGCTTCATCAAAACCCAGCAACTCAGATGATGTACACATTGCAGACGGAAGACCCAACAGGCTACCCCAACATTAGTTTGCCAAATTAGATAAGGAACACATCATATCTCTTTTATAAACCCCTTTTTGAAAGTTATGATTCACTTAGATACATATTTCAGTTTACACCCAGGTCAGTTACTAATAGAAGTTGTGCATTAACTTTCAACATTAAAAACATTTTCCTAAATGTTAATGCTGATATCCTAGTTGAGGTAAGAATGTGAAAGAGGAGAACAGACTCAAGAAATTTCTGCTTTCCTTTGCCTTCCTTTCTTTTTAAATAAAAATCCTGGAAAACTTACTTCTGATTGTCTTACAGCTCAATTGATAAGGTGTGTTCCTTTTTTTTGTTCAAGAAATTTAAAAGCAACTAATTTAAATATGCAAAATTATCTTGAGTTGTTCATACGTGAACTTAAAAGCCGTGCAACACAGGAAAATTAAGTAATTATGCCTCCAAGTTATTTACTGCAATTAAGCTCATTTATCATATGCAAATTAGTGCAAACTGGTCTCATTAGTTACTAAATTACTCAATATGAGCTGAACAATGTAGCACTCCAGTTTGTAATGAAAAATCCCTGTAGAGGCAAGCAGTATCAATTAAGCTAATTTGCATATGCAAATATATTCGCTAACTTTCTCTTTTTCTATATTTAGTTTTACATTTTCTTACCATTCTGGATCATGGGGAGGCTATAGGGTCACTCATCTTTCACTCACTTTTCACTCACCTTTCTATCATAACTAAAAAATCCCTTTATTATATAGTTATTTTATTTTAGCACTATCCACCAGGATACCACTTTGCCAAGAGGGGCCATCAGGAGTAAGAACATGCAGCTTCCCTAGAGATAATAAATTATTTGATAAGTTCTATAAATCAATAAACAAGGGTGAAATTCCAGTTCATCAATAAAATAGAAAATGGATCTGAATTTATCTTATCACCCACAGAAGTCTTGTGCTAACACTACCGTCAAATGTAAAATGAATGTTGACCAGAGAGCATCTTAAAATAATAATTTGTGTCTTCGTATTAGTCAGCCTTTAAGCTATTTGGGATATTATTCAGTTTTCTCTGTCTAAACTGTTTGAATTGTACTAGTCAACCTTTTATTTTCTCTTGCTGAATGGGATTAAAGAAGATACTGATTACAGACTTGGCATTCTCAACCCCCCCCCCCCAACCCCAACACTGTTATAAGCAACTCCTTTTGCCTACATATCCAATTACTCTCTTTAAAGAACCTTAGCTTTCTACACTTTCTGGTCACAGTCCTGCTCTAGTCTCTGAGATCCAATTCTCTGGATCTCAGAGACTAGAGCAGGACTGTGACCAGAAATATCTGAACAATAACAAAAATATAAAATGTCATAACATTACTTTTTATTTTGCTTTCCGTTATAAGTCACAAATGTTTAAATTTTTCTGATAAAGAAATATATGTTCTCATTTATTTAACGATAATTCTGCAGAACCAAAACAGTATGTAGATCAACTTGTCATGATTCCAGGGTATCCCTTAACCAATCTTTAAAATGTGATTAAAAATGGAAACACAGAAATTTAAATGTAAATCCTAATCCAAAATTTTTCTAAATCCATAACACCCTCTTTTAAACCTAAGCTCTTCTTTCATTTGAGATAAGATAAACCATTCCATGGTAGAAAGTGTTAAGAGAAAGAAAAAACACGATTGAAATCTGAATTTTCATTGAAATTTATGGGGTCTTTCATTTCACCCAGACAAATCTCTGACTACTTTATCAAATAGAAAATAGCTACATTCGAGTTTCCTTCTTCTCCACCATTAAAAAAAATACATATGTTAAATGGTTCTGCTATGGTGATGGCCATGTCTATGTTTTATACAAGAGAGTTGTTCTACTAGTAAATGATCCTTGCAAAAACAATTAGTTCCCTACTTATGCTGAAGACAGGCAGTCATGCGACCATTCTTCCCAGCCTTTTTTGATACACTGCCAGTCAGAGAACCACAGATGTTATAATCTTGGAATGTTCTTGGCAGTTCTCTCTTGGTCTTCCTCAAAGAATCTACCAGTGAGATTCCCTCTCTGTTTGGAACTTGAATGTTCTAAGAGCAATGCAAAAAAATTCCTTAATACCCAGAAATAACACAGGCTCAACCATAAAGATATAGAAGTGTTCATGCAATAGAGCCTAGCTCAACACTGAGACATGGACACCACATTTCCGCCATGATCTCTCTTCAGGGCATTTTTCATAGAATATTATTTTTATTCTCTCACGACTTAAATAACAATTACATTCCTGTATCATTTATTAACAAAAAAGTGGGTACTTTTATGAATATATTATCCAAAATTTCATTTATTTTATATCCAAACTTATAGATAAAAATCTCCCTTTAATCACTTTATAACTATTAATAGTTATTAGTAATGATAGATATTACACAATATTAGTATTATAACATACAATATCTGTAGTTCACCATGCAGTGCTCACAAGAATACAAATGTTAACGTTATAAATCTTCCAGATATAAAGTTTGATTTGATTGCTGTTTTAACACCTGCGATGTGAGTAAAGCAACATTACTATGAAGTATACAAAAACAATACTGCAATTTTATACAACAATTATGTAAGTGTTATTTACAGAATGAAAAAAAACTTAATCACTTCTGCTAACTTCTGCTAAGGGCGCACAAATAATTAAAGTACTCCATTTGTAAATCTGCACCTAAGGGAAAGTCATTCCACAAGTTAATTTTATGAGTTTCAAAGATTTTTTTTTAATTTTTTTTTTTTTACCACTTTGTGATTCATTAACTTTAAGAAAGTAAAATATGAATACTCTATCTGGTCTTCGAATTAAGAAAATTAAAATAAATACCATTCATATTTTTTCATAGTAAGGATATCACGAAATGGGAACAATAAGACCTTTAAGAGAGCTTTTAAAGTAGGAACCAAATTAATGCTTAGTTTCTTATATTGAGGAAAGATCCCACATAATGACCTCAAGTTCTTTGAGTTTTACTTAGCTTGGCACAAAAAGCACAATTCCCCAGCTTGACCCCTTGCCCCCTGCTCCTCATCTGATTAATAAAAGTCAAAGAAGAATAAAGTGAATTAAAATGTCTTGACTCAAGCACAATGCATACAATTCACAGTCCTGCAGTTGCAAGGCTGACATCAGGCGAACCTTAAACTCTCCTGCAGAAGATGCCTCTGTTGTGAAAATCATGTCTGAAACAGCTATAAGTTCACAGGTCTACAATAAGGGTCACAGTTAGTAGTAAAGTTTACATGTAAATTATATGAATGGTGGTCTTAGCACTGCATGGTACATAGCCTGAGCGATGGCCTTGTCTACATACACTGGTATTGGATCATTAAATTGGAAAGCAAGTTTGCAACAGTTGATTTTATATTGATATAATCACTATTGTTTATTTTTTCCCCTTTCAGTAGGAAAAAAGTCAAAAGTTAAAGGATCCCACAAACTTTCTAAATTTTCCTAAGAGGATATAAAGTTAATGAGATGTACACTACAAAAACACATATTTCGGTCCACAGAATGTGTGGACCAAATATTAAGGAGTCTGTCTTCAATCCCCACTCCTAACTCTGTACACAGGAGTCCTTATCATACTCTTCCATGAAACATCATGGGGACACAGGTGGCAGGGAAGCTTGGCTCCTGGTACAGAGAAGTCACAGGCATTTCCTGAGCCTCACCCTGGCATTCAGAACTGGCCTCTACTTTACCTTCCAGATTCCATCAGTTCCCTAAACCTGTTCCACAGGTATATATTGTGAATATTAATGATGATACAAGAAGAGAACTTAGCACAATATGTGGAATATCATGCATACCAAAAATTCAATAAATTTAAGCTAAAATCAATCAGGATTAGGCTCTTTCTTATTGAAACATACCCACTCACAAACACACAATACACAACACACACACACCTCACTTGGTATTGCATTAGAAATACAAACTTATACATATACTCAAAATATTTAATGGCAGGAAAATGGTTAAATAAATTATAATTCATCCATAGTATGGAATGACATATAACCATTAATAATAATGAAACCTTATCCTTTCTTAATACAGACATGACCACAAGATATTGATTTTTAAAGAAACTGATGTAATTGGCCAATGCTTGATCCCATAATCTCAAACATATAAAAGTCCTCTAACAACATTAAAAACAAAATTTTCCTATCACACTACCTTCTTATACTCTACCCTTCCTTTACCACAAACATCTAGAAACTTGTGCCTTCTAGCACTCTTTAGGTTTGTCTGCTGCACCTAAAATTTCATTGTGACTATTTCAGAGGACAAAACCTATGACCTCTCTTCAGTGTTCATCCTACTAAAGGATTTATCCTTAGACATTGACATTATTAACGCTCCTTAAGCAAAGTCAAATGCTGTGGCTTCCTCTTACTTTTCTGTCTACTCCTTCCTCATTTTCCACTGGATCTTAAGTGATGACATACACTGGGATTGATTCCCCTCAACTCTCTTCTCTCATGGCTCCACGTCATTTCCATAGGTCTGCAACTCACTGCTTGATTCGAACTATCATTGATATATGCTAGCGATTAGTAATTTCCAGCCCTGCTTTTAGCCGTAGACTGGATCTTGTTCTAGAGATTCAGACTCAGGTTTCCAACTGCTTATCTCTTACTAACTTGACCATTTAAGAGAATGTTCCTTTTAATATCTTTCAGGTAACAGTATCAAATAGCTAGTTACCAACCTAGAGAATAGGTGGTCATTATTAACTCCTGTCATAATTTGATCTCCATACGTGCTTCTCTCTTCATAGAGCATTGATCTTGGAGATCTCCATTTGGTCTCGGACTATTGTAATGATCTTCTAAATAGTCTCTATATATCAGTCTCTTACTTTTCAAAGACTTTCTATATTCTGTATTTTGATACTAAGTCTAGGTATGAACATCAAATCCTTGCCTGTTTCTTGTACGAAAGCCTTCTCCATAGGCTCATCCCTGGTTGCAGCATCTTGGCTTGGTTCATTGGGCCATCACAATATGGCTCATCTACCCTCTCCATTTTTATCTCTTATGTGCTCCCCTGAGCATGAGAAGCAGCCATCAAACTGAACCATCTTAACAGTCCCCAAACAAGATCTATTATTACTTGCCCCTATGATTTTGTGTTTGACATTCTTTTGATTAAAATATTCTTCAGTTATCTTTGCCTAATAAACTCCTGTCCACCCATCAACAGTTTTGAGAAGTCTTCTCTGATGCTTTGTGGCAAACTCAGAGCCTCACTTTTTTGTAGCCCCTAGTCCTTGACCAATGTGATGCTTCTCACTCTATGAGGCCTCCTGGTTCTTCTTTCCCAAAATGACTGCAAGCTAGTTAAGGACAGCAGCCACATGCCCACTATATTGAACTCTGTGTTCTTACTATTTGACTTTTTTTTAATCAAATACTTGAAAATGAATGAAGGATAGCAGAAAAGGAAGAAACAATTTATCCCATTTTCCTTGATTCTACTAGATTCAACCATATTTTCCTAAAGGAAAATATGAAAATTATATTATTCATGCAGACTATTAGAGTGTTGTTGCACGTGGTACAGACATGGGTCCATGGGTTCAAGAGGTCTCATGCTACGATGAAATAAAATTAATTAGATAGCTTAAAGGAGGCCCTTCTTGTTACTACTACTTCCCAACCCCTTCCCACCCACAATTCCTATATTTCATTTAGAGGAGTATATACAGCTCTTCTGCTCCATAACCATTGGTGTTAGAATCAAACAAGAAGTTCTAGTTTCTACGACAATTTCAAGTGCAACCACTAGGATGCCGCACTTTCATGAAAGCATCCCTATCAAGCCACCTCTACATTTCCTTAAAGCCGAAGGCTTTGAACATATTCAAAATATATTCTTTCCTTCACTCTAAAGCCACACAGAATATATCAATTTCTTTTTACACACGAGGCCTTCTAATAGAGAGAGAGAGATGTTAATGTACCTTTTAAGTTCCATCTTTCCCAAACTAAAGTTCATCAAGCCCTTTGCCGCCCCTCATGCAACATGATTTCTAGTTCACACACTGGTCTGGTTATTCCACTCCAAGTAACATCGAGCTGTCTGCATTTCTCTTAAAGTGTGTTGTCTAAGTCAGATGTGACCAACTTAAAGAGCAGAAGAGCTCAGCAGGCTCATTCTAGATCCTCTGCTTTCTGGAGCCTCATCTGGTATAGGAATGTGGAACAGCCATTCTGCATGTTTTCCTTAAGCTTATGCTGAATTAAGCTCTGAAGTTTTGTGTTTTAAATTAGTTTTAAATTCTTGCAACTCCTAAGTCACCCTCCTACACTGATTGCTTAAGAATATAAATAGGAGTCATTCTGAATCACTTCAGAATTTAACAATATGTATATATGGCATGGCTCACAGGAAACTTATAAAGGAGATTCTGAACAAAGTGTGTACAGGAAAGAGGAATATAAAAATGTGAAGATCTAAAAATAAATATCCTTTCTGTATCCCTGAAATGGATCCACTAAAAAGGTAATGTTATGAGCACAATAGAAAAGCATCTCCCAAAGTGTATTTAAAAAAAAATCAGTTATATGGAATCTTAAAAGATATTTGTGGGGAAATGAGAAATATCAGAATAAACAAAAATAAACAAAGTAAGTCTTTTCAAGGCCTTACATTTGCAAATGTGAATCCTTATATCTCAGACCTATGAAATATCAAATTTTCTCAAAAGGTTGTGAAAAATCACAAATCCTTGGACTTTACTCTGAAGATTCTGATTTAGTAGGTTCAGGGAAGGGCCCAGGAATGTGTCCTTTGAATATGCATCTCAGGGGATGCTGAAGCTACTGGCAAGGAACTGCTTGGGAGAGCCCCTGGGATTTAACACGGAGAATCTGATGATGACAGTTTTCTAGAATACATACTTTCAGGAATGACATGCTCAATTCAACACTACTTTTGGCTATTTAGAAAATAAAAGCATCATAGAAGTAATTTTTGTTTAAGTATGAATGAACAGGAATTTGGAGTTTACCTTCATTCTCCTTATGTAAAAAAAAAAAAAAAAAAAAAATCCATAACCATCTTTTCCAAATAAGCTACCTAAATACCCCAAACACATCTGTTCCTCTAATTCCATGTTAAGAATATATCTTACATAGTTAAAGAAAGCTTTGGCTATTATGTACTCTGGAAACAGAAATTATGTAGAACAATTATTCATGGATGTGTTAAACTAATGGCAAAGTCTTAAGAAAACAAGTTTCGAGTTAGTGAGATGCTGAGTTTGGGATGAATTTTCTCTAGGACAAGTAACTGCAGGTTTATTTTAGTCATCCTCACATTTATCTATCATGAAATTCATTGAAAAATTAAATTATTATTGTCTCTTTTCACTTAAAATATACTTCAAAATTTTATCCTGAGAAAGTTTGTAATTTGGAGGAGAGACAAACATTAAGATCGGAAGCACTTATGAATGCAAACTCAAGCAAAGAACGACTGAAATTTGGCAACACAAAAAATGTCACGCTACTTTCACAACATTTTGCTCTTCCAAAAACAATATATAGCTCCAAAGACACACACATATATCCACTTACAAATGCAGCACACATACAATCATTCTGGGAACAGCCAACTACTATACATTGAGCATGAACTGAATAGTGCAATTCATCTCAATTATTGCAAATAATACTTGCCCTCCCTTTCTCATTAAATTCTCTCAAGGGATGGCTTTCTAAAAAGAAAAAAATGAATTCATAAGAATTTTAGAATTCCAAGATAAAATAACAACAGTCATATACATAGCTGAAAGAAAAAATTGAAAAGACTAATAATGGATTGTTCTTAGTAAAATATAAGCAAGCTTCTTTCTCTTTTAAAGGTACCTGCAAAATGTGACTTCCCAAATGTGCTTCAAATACTTCAATGGCCAGTGCACTGGGGCTTCTCCTTCGTTGTGCACCTATAACTTAAAAGAAAAAAAGAAAAAGGAAAAGAAAAGAAAAAGAAAGATAAGAAAAAAAGAAAAAAAGAAAGAAAAAAATTAAGTTGGAGCTCTGATTTACACCTTCAGCTTATTTTCTCTGCAACTGCATCACTAACTAGTTACTGTATCAGTGACATCTCAAAGACATACAACCCAGTGTTAATTTGGTTCTGAGTTGCCTGAGCAGAAGCAAAACCTCAGTTGAATATTCAACTGAGATAACAACCTCCACGAACATTTAAGCCACATCCAGTCTTTTAAAAATGTTTTCATTTTGGACTGTTTTTCCTATACTGGAGCAAAAACATGAATGTTCACATTCCTTTAAAATAAATTAGTAAATTATTTTTCTTAAAATTTAGGTATCTTTAAAGTATACATATCCGGCCTTTTCCCTCAGAGGAAAACTAAACTTTTCATATTCTCCAGGCTAGGAAAAAGCAAACAAGAAAAATCTTAAATGTTCTAATGTAACAACTCCATCACAGTTTAATAAACACAACATGCTAGATAAGAGGTTCTCATTAATGACTGTTTGCACTAGTGTTAAGTGTTTTCGGATGGATGGATTTTGTATTTACTGAACATTCACATAGAACTTTTTATAGGACCACCAAGAAGCCCCAGTGGCCTCTCGCCTAGCATGTGCCTTACCAGGTCAGGGACTGTTTTCTTATCTGAATATTCCTGGACCTACACAGTTGGTCTTGCTCAACACATGGCATACTCCACATGTGTTGTCTGCAGGTACCAGCATTCAAGAAGCCCCTGCCATTCCTAACGAAGTAAGCTTAATGCATTATATTTGTGGGATCCAGAATCGAGGGTTCTTCTACACATTTTTTGCATGGAGTCAAGATTTGCTTTTAATTCTGTTCTAGATATTCCACCACTGCATGCCGCACAACCCTCTTTTTTTTTTTTTTAAGTTCTCAAACATAAAAATCTGTTTGATTTACATTTACTTATGAAAGAAAATATTCAGATCTTTTCCATATTTCCAAGTAAATTCCTCCATTTCTTCCTGCTTTTCCTGGGAATTTTATTATAAATCTCTGCTCCCTTAAAACTAGACACTATGAATTGAAAATAAAATGAAAATCCCCTACTTTCTTACCTCTCAAAACACTTTTAGCTAGTTGACAAGGAAATTCCAGTAAAATGCTGCTGGGATAATTCTATTCGTTTCAGTTACTAAATCAGTCAGTTGGATCCATAGCTTAGCAGAGATTATAATATAAATATACTTGTGATTATTGTGCTGTGCAAAAGTAGGCAGTTTACCCCTGTAATTGTGAGTTAGTGTCTGCAGTGTCTGAAAGGCACTTTGAAAAAACCATGAGTGTTAAGTATCATTATTACAGGCAAAAAGAAATAAAAGGGGCATTTCGTTTCAATGGCAAAATTTATAAAATATAATTGAAGAGCGATTAGTATCAAAGAATATTCCAGCTGGAAGAGATCTTAGAAATGTCTGTTGCAACTTCCTCATTTACTTCAGAAGCAAAACACAATAATCTTAAAACAGAAAAATCACTTTTCTATCTTAAGATTAATCTTTATTATAAGTATAGACACAATATTTTTAAATTCAGACACACTTAATATTTAATATTCAGATATTCTTAAGATAGTACTACTCTCTGTGTGTGTGTGTGTGTGTGTGCGTGTGTGTGTATGTGTTTCTGATTAATTTCCTATTCTAACATGCACATTACTCCCTTCAAAACTCCTTTGGCATTTTTGATAATGCAGCTGTCTTGCTGAATACTGTTTTCAGTTTCTAGAGTGTTAATTGCACATTATGGTAGCTTGGTGTGAATGATCCCACATGAATAAAATCTGCAGTACATTTTAATTTTTTTTTAAAGATTGTTGGGGGGGGGGAGGTTGAGAGAGGGAGGGGAGAGTTGAAAAACTTCAAAAGTGTCCACTCTTTTTGAGGCAGTAATTAGGATCCAGAAAGCTTTATATTAATAGTTCATAATTTGGGAGCATTTCAAGGCTTCCAATTACAAAGTTCAAAATAAACCATTGCAACTGATTTTAGAGAACACAGACTTTTCTACAAAGAACAAGATTAAAAGGGGGCCAGGATATCAACAGTCACCAACCTATAGGAGACTCTAAAACATCACAGACAATGTAAAGAGTATGTTTATTTACGAGAAGGCCCAAGGGGCATGCTCCAGTAAGGACGGATGGCAACATCACTGACTTCTAGAAGCACAGTTGAATTCAGTGGTGTGCTGCAGGGGTTATTCAAGTTCGGCCACTAACGGCCTTTCTTTCTCTTCCTTTTCCCCATTTAGGACTCAGGCTATCTTCTAAGTAAATGCTGCAAATGTGTAAATATTTATGGATTTTATTTAAGAAAACTTATTAGTCAGTCTGGAGATCTCAAATGTCTTCATCAGGTCTTACATGCATGAGCCCTATGTGCATAGTTATTCTTCTTTGTTCTTCAAATCCTCTAGAAATCTTGGGTGTGCATCCCAGTACATGCCAGCATAATACACAGGTATCTCATAAGTGGTGCCATGCTATTCTATTCAGTGGCATTTTTATGACACTAGAATTTCTCTTGATTTATATGTTTTGCACTTATGGAGGTGATGTGGGGCTGTAATGACAGTTCCTAATTTTACAACCAACATAAATATGTTAAACAGGAGCCCATTAAGTCTCTGGTAGAAGACCAGCTCTGTCTGACTCTAGCATTATTGGTAACTGAATAGATGCTAAAAATGTACTTCTTATCTTGTACTTTTTATCCTATCACATTTGGCATTTTAAGGTTGAGACGACACTCTGATAACTCAGGAACAGTGCAAATATAGTTATTTTGTCTTTCAAAATTAATCTAATTGTATTTATAGAGTATCATTTATGAATAAACAAAAAGTAAAGAAGCATTCCTCAATGGGCCCATCATTCTCAGAAAAGTACTACATTGCTATGAAGCTCTCTCAGATTTTTGGATTTGGGAAGATGACAGTTTCCAAAGCCACTTGGCAGATCAGACAAAATGGATATTCATTATTGCCAAACAGGTCACTGTTTCATTTGATCTAATGATACATTCCATTTATTTGTTCAACTAAAAGATATCACTTTTTGAAATTTGAAGAACATAATTAACCAAAAACATAGAAAAATGCTAAATGGGACACGTAATCACTTATCTGTGAAGACGATATCCCTAACTCACCAACAGTGAGATGTCAGTTTCATAAATTAAACAGCTTATACAAACTGTTAAAAGAAGAACAAATCAAACCATAATAACCTAGTAATTCAACTTCAAACACAATTCAGCATTTACTGACTACTACTTGATGTTTAAAATTGCTAGTTACTGTAAGGTAACTAGTGCTATAAAACCTAATAAATAATCTAAAAGAAAATTTTAAGCAATTTAAAACAAATCTAGGCCCAGTGTATAAATACTAACAAAGATCTCAATCCTATTATCTCATGTTTTGCAAGGGTTAAAAATAAAATGTCTAGAGTTTAAAGAGATATTAAGTAGAAGAGATATAAGGAGAGTTTTTTTTTTTTTTTAATCAACTAAAGAAACTGTCTCAGAAATCTAAAATGATATGATGAATCATTAGAATTGCATGTTTGGCCTTTCATTAAAAAATCAAAAAGGAAACCATAGAAGGAAACCACAATCTGAAGCATATTTCTGAAAAATGAGTTTTGTCCCTCAAGTTTGGCAAAAATGTCCTAATCTAGACTCTTCTGCATAGCAAAGAAGGTATCTATACTCTTCTGCATAACCTCATGAGGCAGTCTTTGTGAGGTAATTCAGAACAGTAAAAGATAGCCCCTCTTTGGGGAAATAAACCCCACACCCCCAGTCATATTCCTGACCAGCGCTCATCACCTTCAGGGATGTACAAAGGCCGTGAAGGCTCAGGACTAGTGCTCAGTGGGAGTTTGACCTATTCAGACAAAAGGTCAGCTTGCCACAGAAGAACCCATTACAAAACAGAAACAGGACAGCTCAGTGGACACATAATGAAAGAGGAAAAGTCAGGAGCCCTACTTGCCTTGGGTCCTGCATTGCCCTTTTCCTTCACAACCCTCCCCGCTCCCATTTCCAAAAAAGGTGGAGCTGCCCGAGCTCCTCACCAGACAGTTCACGATGGGATGGTAAACCACAGACAGGGAGAGAGAATAGGGCTTGTTATTTAAGGGATCACTTGAAAAAGATACTTAGAATTGAATATGAGTGTGACATTGTGAGGCAAGCTTTCCGATGGATTGTTTTATTAGGAAACAGTAGTCATTGGCAGATAGAGAAGATCATTTTAGATATATTTCTTCATTCAGCCCTCCTCCATGGGGAGCAATATGGCAAAATAGGTAAATGTAGCCTGAAAGTTCTGCAGGTAGTGTTTCAAGAATTGAATTATCCACCTAGTAAGAATGAAAGCTTCGTGCCAGGATGACTACCCTCTGAATCTGTCACCCAGGGGGCAAGGCTCTGTTCCCACAGTGAGCTGTGGGGGAAGGAGGACTAAAGGGCATGCTTAATGGAATCCGGGACATCACTCCCTGGGCTATAGCACTTGGGCTAAGCAAAGTCAGGGGCTGGGAAAGAATGGAGTATAGAATGCTTAATGAGTCTTTCCATGGCTACCAAAGAAAAGAAAGGGATTTCCCTTGAAGAATCTCAATTAGCTTTCCTCACTATAGGGCAAAGGAAGCCAGGCAGGGTTTTCCCAGGAGCCTCAGAAGTTTACAAGGGCGTCTGTGGTGTGTGAGTGTGTGTGTGTGTGTGTGTGTGCGTGTGTGTGCGCGCATGCGCGCGTCCCTATAAAAATGTAATTTCTGCTTTCATTTACTATGGGACCAAGGCTTCATTCTGAAACTGGTCCTAACAACTCTGCTTACTGCCCACAGTCACGATTTGCATAATTTCTACGCTAAACCGATTGTTTGTGCATGCCTTAGACACTGGGGGCATTTCAGGTTGGGATGCAGACCAGAAACTGGAAAACTTAGAGCTAGGTACCAGCCTAACGAATACAGCAGCACTATCACTGAAACTCTGCTGTCGCAGGAATAAGATGTGGCGTTTCCTCTCAGCACATTATGTAAACGAATATATGAAGACGAATAATTACAATACTTTCTCAATGTACTTTCTCTGGTTTTTTTATTTGTTTGTTTGTTGTTGTTTTTTGTTTGTTTTTGCCATTTTAAAATAGAGGATAATTGATGACCAGAGGAGAAATAGGGACAAACATTGTTAATTGGGCATTTGGATCCCTGATTAAAAATAAATATAAGAAAGAGAACCTCCTGTGTTCGGGAGTAATACACTTGGATTTATTTTAAAATTCACAGTTAGTAGATTCTTAAAAATCAAAAAATACACCTTTATAATTCATATTCCAGAACCTAATATCATACTGTATAACCAATTTAGAACAAAAAAAAAAAAAAAAAGAGAGAGAGAGAGATTTAATTCAATAAAATAACTAAAACTCTGAGAACTCTTGCTGATTCAAAAATTCTTTGGTGCAACATATATTTAAATTTCTCCCACAATTTAAGTATGAATTGAATACATTAGGGAAAAGCATTAGGGATGGTATGACTATGAAAGTATTAATACTTACAAATGAATTGCTGAATTTGGGGAAAAGAAACAGCACATATCTTTGTGGCTTCAACTAGTTAAGAACTAAAGGGAAGACATACAACATTCAATAGATCTGTTTAGTCAAGGGTGTCTTTATCATGCACTTCTGAAGAACTAAATAGTATTCACATGATTTCTAAAAACTTTTCTTTACAATTTTCTACAACAAAATGGCAGTCGTCTGAAGGAGAAATAGTACCCAAGTATTACTGTGATAGTCTTGACAATGTTTTTGTGTATTTGGATCAGCAACAAATTTCAGGGACTTCTTTTTAGTACAAAATTTCCATCTTAAAGATTCACTTTGCCCACCTGCCTTCTTGTTCTACTGAAGGAAATGAGAGTTTCTAGCAAGGAAGCAGATACTTCTTCATTTATAGCTGGAAAAGGAGGAAAACAGTCTTCCTCTGACAATCTGGTATTCACTATAGGAACTATTACATGCCCCTTATATAAGGTGATTACATATAGGGTGATTAACATTCCTCGTGGGAGAACTCAAATTTTCCCTTGACAATAACATTTTTAAGGCAGTGGGTTAAGCTGCTGTTTGGAGTGACAGCACCTGAGGGAATAATGAAGCCTTGACAGTTAACATCTCTGAGGATGGAAACCTCGGGAAAATGCAGGCGTGATCCACAGCCTGGGCTGGAGGCTGGGGACTGGGGCACATGAGGGGGGTCCTCAAGAGATGCAAGGAGGCGCGGGGCGTGCCACTGAACTAGACTCTCAGACTAGGACATGTATACTTTCCTAACACTTCAAAGTAACTGCTACTAATCCAAAGAGGACTTTCTAATAATGGTAGGTGTTAATCATTCTGATTTTGGTTCCTTAATTATTTCAAAATAATAATATATATAAAGAAAGGCACTTTCAAAAGACCGAAGTCCAACAACTCCAATTCTTTTCCCAATGTGTTTTGGCTCCAACAACTGGATGCTACAGAGATTGCTTTAGGATGCAAAGTTTAAAGCTAACCGCTTAATTCCCTTTGTACACTGAAGAGGATGTGAATTTCCTCTTTTTCTTTACGAAATACATAAAAGGTAAAAAAAATCAATGCTGATTAATTCTTGTTTTTGGATTCCAGCAGAGTCATGGGATATAATGAATCGTATACCCCCCACCAACCTGGGGAAGTTTTAAGACTGAGGCAGTTATAAAGTGGCTTTAGAATGAAGAATGTAGAATGGGAGAATCTTCCAGTGGCAGCATCTTGATTTTTATCTAACATGAACGCAGCGAGGAGATATAAACTAATTAATTCTGGCTTCAGGGCTACAGCAACAAACATGTATTGAGCCATGCTAAGTGGCAGGCACTCTGCTGGGTACTTGGAGCACAGAGATGATTAAGACACAGTCCACCGAGTGAGATAGTCCTTTGTAACAGAAGGTCCAGTGGGCCACAAGGGGTGAGCAGAACAGACCCTGGCCTGAGCTTGAAGCCTGCGCATGTGGCTGATGTAGGAAGGTGCTCTGCTTTCTGAATACAACCTGCCAGCGATAGTTTTGAGCTTCTTGCTTTGTTGTTGTTATTGTTGTTCTCATTAAAATTTCCCTTCTTCCAATGACCACTCTGCTCTCTACCTACTCTGTGTATGTCAGGAAAGAATACTGTGTGTTCTAATGAGTAAAGTACACAGTTCATAGGAAGATATCAAGTACTCTCTGACCATAGCTCTCAAGCAGTAAAACAGAGAGAACATATCGAATTTGAGATTTGATTGCAGCACTAACTTTGCAAAGTTCAGTACTTGTCCTTTAATTTGTAGGATTGACCTCCCCACTAATGTGCTGAAAATGTTTGGAGAAGTTCAAATTTTTCACGAAGGTTAGATTTGCTATGCTCCCTCAGTAAGGGCCAAAACAAGAGGATTATTCTACTTTTATTTGGTAAACTGTCTTAAAAGCCTTTCAGTGAGTGCTCCTGTACTGCTATCACCCCTTTGGACCTCAGCAGCACACAGACTGTTAGAGGCATGATTCTGCCCAGTAGAAAGGGGGCGGAGATTCTCATTGAATCAGTACCATGTCACTCAGCACTCCCTCGTAAAAGGAAGAGGCCCACATCTGTTATCTTGATTTTTTTTTTCAAGTATGATCCCAAAGCTTCATATTTTGACATTTGTAGCAACTGCTACAAATACTTAAATAAGTCAGGCACAACTTTATTACTTCTAGTCTAACGCTCCATCCATCTTCCAGGCTGTCCTAGGCCACCGATACGAGAGGGAGCTGAGAAAGTTGGTTGTGTAAGCAGCAGCTTATGTTTCTGTGGGAGAAAGAGGTCTATTGCCCTTTCCCTTATCTCTCTCCTATTCATCTATTCATATATTCAGTCATATCCACTTTCTGTTTCTCTTTCTCACCCTGCTTCCCTCTCGCTCACTTTTGGGCCACATAAATGCTTGGCAGTATATTTAGTGATTTTCTTTCTGCCAAAAGAACCATCAATATAAATGTTCTATGAAGCAGTTGGCCCAAAGGATGCAATGTTCTGCTTAGAATAGCACCTGCTTGAAAAGTTCATCTGATGACTTTTCAGAGCTCAAACATCTCAGGACATAGTATTAGAATCATTCATCCAAAATTTAGTGAACACTCACAATATGAGAGATATTAACCTCATTGACCTAGGTGCTAGAGATGTAAGCTGGGCTCGCATCTCCATTTCTAGATGCTTTTAAAAATATCTCTGTAGAAGAAAGCTAAAAGCATTCATGTAAAATATTAGTTGAGCCTATGCTCTGTGCTGGACATTGTGTCAGAGGATATGAAAATGAAAAGACACCATCTTAACTATCTAGTTGATCAGTCTCGTGGGGAGGCTGACACATAAGCAAAGGAATAAAATGCAATAGATGTGCAACTATCAAATCTCGATTCAGGATGGGGACAGAGACAGTGGAGGCAGGAGAGACCTCCGAATAGGGGTACTGTTGGAACTGGGGTATGAAGGGTGAGGTCACCTAGTCAGTGACCTCCAACAGTCAAGACCCTGGGATCCACTGGTCAGACATGCAGGCAAGATAAATGCACATTTTCATAGCTACACGTGCAAGGTGCCAAGTACATCATCTTGCCCACTCCATCTTGGTTTTCCTTAAGCTGCAACAACAATGGATTGTCACACTCCCACATACACTTGCAGGGTTGGGTTCCCCTATGACCACAGCACCTTCTTGAGGCTTAATACTCTAGCTTAATGGTCACTGATTATGCCCAAGAGGACCAAGGGTCACTAGGCACTGTCCGAAAACCCTAACCTTACAATTCAACATCCTGTACAACTTAAACATCGCTGCTTGCAACAAAGACCCTGAAATGCACATCTATGTCACAGCAACCAGCCTGGGACTGTGTGAGGCAACTCAGTCCCCAAATAAATTGTCATGTCACTGCAGAGGAAGGAAGAAGACTATCGTGACTCAGGCCCCTTACTGTAGGACATCCGATTCCTTCCCCTCTGCTTGCATGGAGAGTTTAATGGGAGCAGTCTCACTCACTATTGGGAGACAGTTGTACACGGTGGAAAGAATTTGGGTTCTGAAATCAGGACGACAAAGTTTTAACTCTTCCATTTATCTCTAATTAACTGGATGGTATTGGACAAATTAGACACTATAGATCTCAATTCCTCATTCTGTCAAAAGGGTGAATGTCTCAGAGCTGTTGTGAGGACATATGACATCCCTTGTCTGCTTAAATTTTCCTCCCAGAACTTATTTGCATATTGTCTCTCCTCCACTAGCATGTGACTTTCATAAACGGGAGGAATCGTTCTGTGCACTGCGAGACCCTGGCACTTAGAATAGGGCTCAGAAACCAGAAGGTGCACGATAAATATTTGTGAATAAATGAACTCTCTAGAGCACAGTGCCTAGCCCACAGAGGTGCTCAGCATGTTAGTCCTCCCCTCCTTGTCATGGAAAGCAGAGGCTGAGCCAAAGATGACTTTTAAATCACTATAACAGTAAGTTTAAGACTTTTTTCCTCAGATATTAGGAATATTTCAGAATTATTTCCTAAAATATTAGGAATATTTTGTTTCTCTGTATGCTGTTCCTAGCTTCTGCCTTTCCTACAACATGATGTCAAATCTACAGTGTCTCCGCAAACCCTGCAAGCCAACTGCAATCAGGGCCTCCAACCATTGCAAACATTTCACACATACTTGGGCAAAGAGCCAGCAATTCACTAAGCGTCAGCAACTGCCCACCGAATTTTCTTTTGAAGGATTCACTCATGCCCTGTGCAGCAGTAGCTGGCATTCGTTTTAAGACGCTGACTGCCTCAGACATAATTTGATTAGTTAAACTTACACAGCCACCAACAGTGGAAACTAAACTCAGCTGGTACAACCCCACCGTCTTCCTTCTGATTTCGTGTAAACAGAAGCCCACACACAGCAATGATAACTGAACAAGAGCTAGGTCTTGCTGCATTAGCAGATCACGGTCGGCATCACCATTGCCATCTGCCTCTTGGGGACCTACAGAGGCTATGATTCAGGTGGAATTAGAAGCGAAATAAGAAAGATGAGCAGTGTCGGGAGAATAGAGATTAGTAAACAGTCTGACAAGACTGTCAGGCTTAGAATTAAGGATACACACAAGCATTCACTTTCGCACTCAATCGCTGACATCACCAATGTGAAATACATCAAGGAGGAAAAAAACCTAATTTGAAGACCTAGTATTTAGATCCAAGGTTCAGCTCAAGCCTCTATCAGAGGTTCTTAATGTTTCTTTCTTTGAATAACAGAGTTGTTTAAGTAAACACTCTTCCCAAGGAAATATGTAAACACAAAACTTTGCAAATACAATTACAAAAATTCCGGGGAGTCTCTGCAACCTATCCATAGACCTCAGGTCAAGAGCCCAGCATCCACATACATCCTGTAGCAGCCTGGCACTTAGTGGGACTGCACAAATGATTTCTCAAATGAATATTCAAATGAATGAATGCAAGAGATTCGGTCAAGAGAGAATACACAACTAAAGCAGACACTTGTATTCTGTGTGGGACTGAGAGACTGAAAGCAGCAGCCAGTTAGTTGGTTTATTCACAAAAAAAATTGCTTTGTGGAATTATACACTGCTCCTCCCCTTCTAAATGCAGACGGAGAGAGGAAAGGAAAAAGAGATAATGAAGGTTTGCAAATGAAGTGGGTACAACTGTGCAATCAATCAACATTTTCTGAAAAAGAAACTGCCTCACTTGCCAAAAATCTGAACTGAATAACTGAACCAGCATTCTGATGAGAATGGACTTTGCCACTAGCCAGTCATTTTTATTTGTCTTCCAGCTGTCCTGCTTCTCTTTTCCGGGAAGCCACTGGTCTCTTCGGTTTAGTAGGTTCAGGCATGGGAATTAATTTAACCATGGTCAAATGCATACTCCATGTTTAATCTTTTAATAAACCTCTACTGAGTGTTTAGTCTGTGCCAAGCATTATGCTGATTAGAAAAGGTATAATGCAATCATTCATCTAAATGATCATTGAGAGCCTACTAAGTGCCAGGCACTCTTCGAGCGGTAGGCCATAGAAGAGCAAACACGTCAGACAAACTTGCCTGCATGGGGCTGGCATTCCAGTGGAGAAATGAGACCACAACAATAACAGTACACACATCTAAATATGATAAGTAGCGTGAAGAAAAACAAGAGGAGGAGGGGAAAGAAGTGACGAGAATTTCTGTATAAGATAGGAAAATCAGAGAAGACCTCTCCACCACATATCTGAGTAGGGATATGAATAAAGTGAAGGAGTGATGTGATATCCAGGTGAAGGGAAGAGAAAGTATAAAGGTCCTGAGATGAAAAAAATGGGCAAGAGGCCAGTATCTCAAGGAACCTAAAGACTAGGGAGAGGGAAATATAAACTGTCATAAAATGATTTACTTGGAGGATCTGAGCAAAAGGAGCCTCTAACTACAGTGAAATTCAAAGGTGTAATAAAGGAGCGGGTATCTGGGTTAGAAATGAGTACAAATCATTCAGGCAAACAAGCCAGCTATTAGTGGGAGTGAGGGGAACGTTTGGGGTGGAGAGAGGATGGCACAAAGCCAACAAGAAATGTGAGTTCCACACGTAGAGGAAGAAATGACGGAAGACATCCACAGGCTAAGTCACGACTGGCCTCACAAACACTGCAAAGGAGTTCACAGTTTACACACAGTAACTGGGATTTATTTGAAGAGATGAAAAAGGGAGAGGCATGAGCATGTATGTGTGTGTTATGCCAATATGGTAGAGGTACACAGAGTAGAGTTGTGTTTGGAGGAAAGAGAAAAACATGGTTAATGCCAATGATGATGAGTTAATCCTACTAAAGCTAGAAAGACTGTAGAGAGGAGTTTGGTTCTAAAGGAATTTAGAAGGTAGGATTGAGAGTTCTGTGTTTCACTCTTAAGAGAAAATAAAGAGTCAAGTATGAATTCCAGGTGTTTGGGTTAGCAAATTACATAGATCAGTGGTCCCCCGCCTTCTTGGCACCAGAGACCGGTGCTCCTGTAAGAATCTAATGCCTGATGATCTGAGGTGGAGCTGAAGCGGTGATGCTAGTGCTGGGGAGCAGCTGCAAATACAGATGAAGCTTCACTCGCTTGTCTGACGCTCACCTCCTGCTATGTGGCCTAGTACCAAATAGGTAAAGGATCTGTACTAGTCTTCAGCCCGGAGATTGGGGACCCCTAATATAGATGGTTCAGTCATCCTCTATAATAGGACATTTAGAAGGAAAGGAGGTGTCAAAGAGAAGATGGGATGTTGACATGGAGGTGTCTTTAGGACACCACTGAGATGAAATATCCAGTAGACCTGAAGCTCCTGGTTGCAGTGTGGCAGAAATGAAGACTTGGCTGCCATCATTAGCATAGAGGTGGGTGTGAAAGCCATAGGAGGACAGAATACTGGGGCCTTCCTGGGGGAACATCTACATTCATAGAGAGGAAGGGGAGCCAGCAAAGATCATGAGAATAAACAACCAGAAGGGTAGGAGGTGGATAGAGAGGCCATGATGTCTTACAAAGAGGAAGAACAGAATATCTGAAGGGGAGACTCATCGACTATGTCAAAAGTCATGGGAGAGCACCGAGGACCTTGGGTGGGGGCACTGCTGTCAATTGCAGAGTAAAAGAGAGGTGAGAATCATTAGTTATACACTTTAAATTCCTTTTCCAGAAATGTAGACATGAAAGAAAGGAAAAATAGGATGTAAACTAGGCAAGGAAGAGAAGTGAAAAAACACCCAGGGTGAAGAGATTTTTTAAAGTGTCTTGAGGAAATTCATACCCTGAGAGGAAGAAGCAAGCAATAGCTAGGAGATATATATATATATATAAACAACAACAACAACAACAAAAACAAAAACAAACCCTCAAAAGAAGCTACAAAATTGTCCAGAGTCTAGGTAAAGCTGAGAAATAGGTAATACAAAATTTTTAAAAATTCAATACTTTACTATAACCTGAATCTACAAAGATGATTTATTCTCCAGGGTGTGGGGGCCCAACTAGCCAATCAGATATGAGTTTCCATAATATAGTCAAATTATATAAAGATCTATGATCCATATTCAGAAGTATATTTCTATAGGGAATATATCTAAGTCAAGCCATCATTGTCCTCCTAAAACCTCCATCCTTTTTCCTGTACTGTCCAGTGGGTTCCCAGTTTCTCTGTCCTTGTATCTCTTGCCTTGGCAAAGCTTTTAAAATGTCATTAAAAAAGAAGTTACCTGAATTGCTCCCGGAGTCTTTGAAACTCTTGAATTATAAAAGCAGTAAGTACCTCTTCCTTGTAGCCGAGATCTATCAAATACCCATAGGAAAATACTGCAACAGCTTATTAATATACCCAAGTATGATTTAAGTAAATAGAGAAAAGGAAAATGTCTTTATTTGTTAGAAAAAGCAGCCAAAAAGGGAAAGAAGAACTTCACATTGCTCCTGCATTATTTAATGAATTTTGATCAAGCCAATGAAGAAAGAAGCCAAGAACTGCTATGGGTGGAGGAGAACAACGTCTTGTATTCCAAGAAATATTTCCTACAGAAAGTAGTTGCCTCACCTTCAGTAAGGTTAAACAGAGAAAGACAATTTCTTCTGGAATTTCAAAAATATTGTTTAAACGAACCTCATCCTCAATACTCAGAAGAAAATGCTACATGCTCACCTTCACCCCTTATTCTAGCTCGTCTTAGCTCTTTTCCCTTTTGCTCCCCTCAAAGAGAGCTTACTTTGGGGCTTTCAGAATCTGATGAGGACTATGTGATCACTACCATTTTCTTGGGCCAACTTTATTTGTAGCAATGCTGCCACCTCCCTTTTTGTTTTCATAATTTAAACCATAGTTGAGAGAAAGAGTAAGCTCTATGTAGTGTCTTGAGAGGTGTATTTGCCTCATGTACTGAGATCGCCTTTTTAGAAAAAAACTTCCATAGTTTGTATCTCAACATAGGTCTTAGCTCTGTCCTCTGCCATACTCTTCAAAGGATCTTTATTCATCTTAGTCTACGTGTTTATGAGTACTTAAAATGATGGGGTGGCAGCTGTATTTTAGTACAAAGAACATAATTCATGGAGACAGAAACCTTTATTTCTAATCTCGGTTCTGTCATTTACCAGTTGAACAAAAGTAGGACACTTGACATCTGGATCCTGGTTTCCTCATCTATAGAGTGAGACAGACCCCTTATCCAAAGGGCTGTGTCAGGGGCTAAATACCAATGTTTGCAATAGTTTCCTAACGCATAAGTAGCAAACAGTAAGGAATGAGTAAATTTAAGTTCAATTTGGGTTTTTAAAAAGCTTTGTACCAAAATAAAAATGGGTGCTGGTAAAGTGCTTTTGATAAAGAGAATTAAAGAAAGCCACTAAGTTAATAGATAAATGAACTTTTCTGTTATTTTCTAGGTTTCAGGTGACCCTGAGCCAGTTAGAAAGACTTCAGAGAAATACAATTATCAGAAAGATCAACATATAACCACCCACTTCAGCATGTTGTTTAAGGATTAAGTGAGATAAAGTGTGTAAAGTGCCTCACAGGGTATTTGAAACATATGAAGTGTTCACTAAATATTAGCTTCCCTCTGCCTCCTCAAAGTTGGTGTATTCTAGGAATAATCATTTGCAAATTAACTGCTCCCTGCCCACCCCCCCCCCCCCACAAAAAAAGGCTACTAGATTTTGTAGAGAAAAATCACATCATGGTCTTGTTCATAAACAGGAGCAATAATAAGTTTAACAGAGATAGGATATTTTGACATATATGAAATCCTTAGGACTCTAGTGAACTTTGGTTCTATATTGTGGATTTTGGGCATAACATTCTTTTATGAGAGTAAATAGAGAAAGGAGATGTGGTAGTGTTGGGTATATACATACCTGGGTGCGCATACATGTACAAGCATGTGTGCATGGATCCATATACATATTTAAAAATTTACACTTATAGTCTAACTTCTAAAAAGATATGTACATGGCAGGTACTGGGAAGCTTGGCTGAATCATGACTGCCAAATGCAGAGACACATACACGTAAGCTCTGCCCAACACAGCAGTGGTAGCAGCTTAATAAAGGTTATCTCTCATTTTTTGCCAGGAAGGATAAACACTAGAGGAAACCAAACAGACCCACAGCCTCCTGCCCCCTCTTTTCCTCAGTACTGATTGGTCATGTCATGTTTGTTGTTAAACCCGTCCGGACAGCAGGCATGGCGCTATGTGGCTGCATGTGTTTGATTATTGATTAGTGAATATCTCCAAAGGGCACAACAGACTGCTGACTGACCTTGGTAATAGCACACAGCAATTGTCCCTGTTTACACGTGTAAGAGCTAAAAATAAAACCAATTTTGAATTTTTTAAAACTACATTTTGACCAGAAGCTTTTGACAAAGTCTCCATATATACATCAGTCAAACAGTGAGCTTGGCAAGCTTGTATAGAGTCTATTAAAGGAGGACTAGGTTCATGAATTTCAAGCTTGGAGGGCTCTAATTACCTCATGCTCAAACTTTAACTACAAAACTCAGATAAATTGCTGCACTAAAACCATAGAAGATCCTCCACCTGATTTGTGCCAGTGCATCTGAAGCTCAGTGAGGCTGATCCCAGTGAGGTTTTTCAAATCAGTCCTCTGGGAATATGTTCTGGACCTGTCACTAATGAGTATGTATGGATTACTTGGCTGTTTTGGTAAAGCTATCTGGTAAATTAGTCAATCTGAAATTTTATTAGCCACAAAGCATTACAGCAGTCAGTCACACAGCCCAAGAATACAGAGGAATTAAAGTCGTTTCAAGCACCTATTAGCCAGGTACCAGCAATCTGTTTCAGGCCCTAGCTGGTAGTTGTAACATTAAACTAATTGGCCAATAGTTACAGCTGTCTCTTCAGTATTTTTGTTCTTAGAGGTGTGACCCCTTCTTGAACCAATTTATGTACACCCAGAGGGGGGGTCCTGTATTTATTCGAGTTCAGGGTATGATTTGGATTCAAAACCAAAACCAAACCAAAAAAAAAAAAAGAGGTCTGTCTGCATAAACCCTGGTGTGAAACAGCTAAAGTTAAGCTTGCATAATGACAGCCTAAAAGGTGGAATTTAGTGAAGGTCAGAGGCAGAGGAAAATGTAGAAAACAAACACCACTCTCATATATTCAAAACATTCATATTTTATCAAAGATGTGCTGAGGAGAAACGCGGATTTCCCTCTGCCTGCTATAACAGTCTCCATGGCTATTTATCTAGTTACAAACTTTTATAGATGTGAAATATTTTAAGAAGTCCTTTAGAAATGGCCTGAGGTAATTTCAAACTTAACAGACCCTGTCCCACCAGAGCTCATTACAGTGAATTTTATAACAAAGTACCCTCTACTTAATTTTCAGAGCCTAGCCAAGCGTACCAGAAATGCAGCTGCATTAAGTGCAATTAATGGTACAATAAAAGCAGTGGAGGGCTGTTTAACACCCAAGAACCAGCAGTAAACATTGGCTCCATGCTCTGAGACAGTCAGTGATGTATCAAAGGACTTGGAGCGTGAGATTTCTGTATCAAGAGGCAAACGTCTCTCTCATGCTGTAGAAAAATCTTCTGTCCTTCCATCAAGAGATTGTATAAAAGGATACAAAGTTATTCCCTCCAGTTATGCCATTAGCATCCTCACTTTTTTTTTTGAGCAGGAAGCCAACACAACTAAGCTCAGATTCCCAACAGTGAGAGAAACGGGCAAATTCAATTTTACCAAAAATGAGTGTAATAGCAAGTGACTCCCAATGTACACAATGATTTGTGCATAACTAATTTTACTGTCAGATGCCTAAAGAAGTATCCAATCAGAATAGCATGCTCATTCTTCTCAAACCCTTCCCCTCTCCCCACCCCAAAAAAGGTGGGGGATAGGCAGGAACAATTATAATGATGTTTCATAAACCTCTTTAAGGCTGAAAATCACCACTTAGAATCTGTACGTGAGATATCCTGAAATGAGCAAAAACCTCACTGGCTGAACAATCATGATTGTTAGAGCATTTTGTCAGTAAGGTAATTCATTAAATAAAATATGTAGTCAACTAGGTATCAAAAGATGACTACATATATTCACGTTCCATAAGTAATTAAAATAATACTATTATAAAAGGTATTTGATTATAACTGTATCTTTTGTAGCCCAGTCTGCATCCACGGTCCTATCCCTCTATTTCCATTCCTGGATAAAACTGGTCATTTAACAATACAAATAGGTTAGAAAAGATGTTAAAGTTACATTTTTAACTAAAAAAAGAATCCCTACAATAATTAAAGTGCAGAGAAATCTTTCTAACCATAATATTATAGACATGGCTGGCTTAATAAAGTCATCAGACAATCCCCAAATCTCAAGTCACTAAAAGCACACTTCCGACCTTGTTCCTGGGCAAAATTCTCCCAAAAGCTTTTACTATGGTTTTGGTTTCTTCAGTTTCCAGTGACCACTTTTGGACAGAAGTGCTAATGAGCCATAGGAGGGGTAGAGAAAACCCCATTGGCCGGGGAAGTACACAACTGAAAATCAGCATAGACAATATAGTCTATAATACTGTAATAACTATGGGTAGTGTCAGGTAGGCACGAGACTAATCAGAGAGATCACTTCATAAATTATGTGAATGTCTGGCCACTATGCTATACACCTGAAATTAATATAAAATAATATTGAATGTCAACTCTAATTGAAAAATTGAATGAATGAATGAATGAATGAATGAATGAATGAATAGATAAATAAAAAATAAGAGACTGCTTAGGAAACTCAGACAGGAGGTAACGGGAGTGAGTGGAAATCACACTCCAAGTGAAGGCTCTTCAGTGATACCAAACTGAGTTTCTGTCCCCCAACAAACTAACCCTGACCACTTCCCAAAAGAGAAAACAGGCAATATCTATAGAGAGAAATGAACTAATGGCTACAAAGTGATATGAGAGGAAGCTTCTTGTGTAAATGAAGAGGCAGGCACGAGGGGAATTCCGGGCCTTGGCATGGCTACTGGGCTCTAGGAATTACTGGAAATACTGAAGCTACCACGTGAACAAAGATGTTTTTGCAGTGGAATTCTGTTGCATTTTACAAAGAAGTTGTTTAAACTAGACACATTTTCAAAAAATGAGTAATGTTCTCGACAAATTACTGTCTCTGAATGAATTAAAAAACGACTGAAAATAAGTCATTTGTACCACTGGTTACAGAATGAGGGGTTCCATTTCGAGTCGTCCCTTTATAAGGTTTGCTAAATCATGCCATTATTTTTTGTGAAAAATAAACAAAAATAAGTCTTCTCAATTTACACAGAGTTTAAGTAAATATGTCCACATGCAGACAATTCTCAACTTACAAATGCTTGTGAGAGCCCCATCCCACCCTCATCACAGCTGGTGCCGAATCCCCACGGGGGAAAGTGGGCAAGACCGCACACATTGATAAGAGGGTATGTTCTGGAATCAGGCAGATCAAGATTGCTGTCATGGTCTTGCTATTTACCAACTATGGGATTTCAGGCACGTTACTAGATCTTGCTGAGCCTTGATTTCTCCCTCCCTAAGATGCTTGCTCAGGGTTTAGAAGAGAATTCAAGTATGCAAAGTGCACAGTCTTACATACTCAGGTGTTGATTTTCAATCCTGTCTTCCTTCACAGTAGAACTCTTGAGAAACAGAGACTTCCCTGGAGAATAGACTCCTCCTGACTAGCCTTGTAGTGCTTTTGCTTATACTCTTCTCTTTGCTCAGACTACCCATCACCCTCAACTAAGTTGATACAAACCCTGTCATTGCAGCCTCATCCAGCGGCCTCATTCCCACAGCCTTTCCTCGATGAACAATTGGAAGGGATCTTGCTCTGCTCTGAGCTCCTACACCATATTCCATACTGTTCTAGCTTTCACTTTATACCTTGTTTATAGCTTTTGTGTGTGTGCTTATATTTTAATTTGTGAAGTGAATGTTTGTATTTGTAACCCACAGTGCCAATAAATATTTCTGAATGGTCTTCCTGGAAATATTTAAGAGATGTTTTGAGCTTTTTTCCCCTTATTTTGTACTACAGCATCTAAAATAATACAAATCCTCCCAGTTAGAAATTTGATTTAACAAACATGCTTGTTTAGAAAGTGCATCTTATGAGTAGGTAAAAAGACTATTATAAATTTGCACAGCAGCATGCACTGACACTACCAATTTGCTTTTCTCTTAATCACTAGAGAAATTAAGCTATACTAAGAGAACTGGAATTCTGAAAATGTAGAAAAAATATAAGGTTTGAACATGGATGTCTTTCAGGATAAGAAGGTTATCTACCTTCCCTTTTCCCCAAATGGTAGACTTAGGGTTGTGAGTATAGAATAACCTTAAGACAACTGGCTACTTGTGGGCCTGAAGAAACTTTATTAGCAGGTGTAGAAGGCATCAGCGATGTTGATAGAAAGGTATTCCAAACAATTTCAACCTATTTCAAAATGTTGCCCAGCACCATGCTAGTACCCAGAGGGATGATGATATTCCCTTCTGCCTCAAGACCACAAGGAGACCTGCCCAGGGCCGATAATCACTTTTATCACTGGGTCCCATTATGGATACATGGGCTCATTGGACTCAGCTAGGAACCCAAATTCTGTTTATAATATCTTTTTCCTTGAAGGAATGTGTTAGCTTTAAAAACTGAAAATTTATGTTTACAAATCTTTCTAATAGATCCTGATTTTCTTGAGGACAAAGATCATAGTTGAAATTCTCCTAACCCTGAAACAACAGTCCTCTGTACCCCATAGAGTTTCCATAAATATGTGATGGTGATAATGATTAATTTCCAGCAACTGAGAGTGACTAGTGAAGAATGAAATGAGATTCCAAGAAACAGTGTCATTCAAGTTATTTTTATTTAAGTACTTAGCTGAGATGTGAAAAATAAGAGAGGGAAATTTGTGGTCTCAGCAGAGGGCAGCTTGTCTCTGCAACTGCACATTCATTCATGAGCTGGTTACACCAGCTCATATGCTCCAGGCAGAGTAATAAAAGCTTAATTCCATATCCTTCCACCTGGCTAACCCTGGTTTTGTGAACACAAGTGAAGGAAGTTAACTTCAAGAATATCAATCTACTTCCTTTCATGAGCTATAAATGCACTCTAAAGTAAAAGATACATATAAGCATCTCTTGACCTAGAATACCTTTTAGCTTTAAGTGGAATTGACTTTATTTTCCTGTCAACTACAATTTTCACTAAAGACTCCTGACTTCTTTATGGCATAATAAAGTTTTGTCTAGGATTACAATAAAAAGCTTTCATAATACCTATGACCCTAACATTCTGGATTAATTTTTAAATTGCATCTGAAAATCAGTACAAATGGCAATTTGATGTTTATGCCCTTGAAACCAGATTCATCCCGTTGCCTTTCTCATTTGGTTCATATCTTTTAGGGCAAGTTTCATTATGTAAAAGCTAAGTTCAAAGACAGCTTCATAGGGGCTCCAGTAAAGTTTACATTTATTTCAGTTCGATGTATTTTCTTTTAGAGCAAATTAATTATTATCTGTACTCCTTTTGGGAAAATGTAAATATTCTGGAACATATTCCTTTGTTATGCCCCTTATTAATATTTTCTTTAACTACCTGGCTGAGTGAGAAGGAAAGGAGAGGAGACACATCAGAGCTTGCTTCCTTTCTTGATTCCTTTCTACTCCTTTCAGTGCTGACTATTGCCCTTCGCTACCCTCAGCCCCATTTTTTTCCACTTGCATGCGGAGGATGAGTGGGAGGCAGAATGGTATTTGACTTCATAGTGTCACGCACACCAATAATATTAGCCTTATGCTTTCCTTCTCTCTTTCTGAAATTTTGAAATGGCATTAACTGTGCAATGGGTGGGCCTTACAGCAGATGCAGGGAAAGAGAAATGAGTTGCTTATCAATTATAAAAAGCATCTGATGAAACTATATGCAACTAAATTCTTTTAATTATACAGGGAGATATAACCTGACATATACAATTGCTCTATTATTTGATTCAACTGTTACGTTTCACCGTAGCCTACAGCATTTATTACATGAGCAAGTAACATGAGTTCAAAATGTCATCCTCAAATGCCTGAAGTTTTCTTATTTAGTAACTATTTATTGATCACCCACTATGTTCCAGGGACTCAGAGAACACTAAAAAATGACCAAGGACAAAAAGAGACATGGTCCCTGCTTTCATAGAGATTACAGGCTTTTGGATTGAGGTTACAGCAAATGGAACCCATTTAAAGGCACGGCACTGGTTATACCACAGCTATTATCATATAGTCTCAAAACATAAAAATATCGATGTCACTGTGTTGAAAGAAAAGTTTGCCTAGTAAGGAAACTGGCTGCAAATAGAGTGCATTCTATAAGAATATAGAAGTTTTACACATGAAAGTTGATGACTCTAAAATGAAAAAAGAAGTTCTAAATTCACTACTTACATTTAGAATTACAATGCCATTGTACACAGGCCTATATTTGTCATTTTTTATTCAACAACTTCCAATCCCTGGTTAAGTAAACATATATGCTGCCCACCTAAAAGGAACCAAATTTGTCGCTCTACCCACACCTCTTTGCAAAGAAACTCCTGATTTTCCTAGATAAGTTATGTGCCCATTTCAAAGAAATGAATAATAACTGGCTTTAAACCAATTCTGCATGTCTGTGATCCCATATCTGTGACCATTCTAAATATGAGACCAGGACCCAGTCTTATAAAACATAAAAGAAAGTCCTCAGTGAAGCTCCTGGTAAATACTTCACACTTCTTTACATTACCTCAACATCTGTTGTACAAGGACCAATGCTGGGAGCTGCAAAAATGGCTGTTGCAAGCCTTGTGGGGAAAAGGCATTGCACTGACAAGTCTTGAGAGGGAAAGGTAATGCACTGATGATGGCGGAGCAGAATCTGGGTCCTGGCTGACCTTGTTAAGCCACCGCAGTGCCTGGGCTACGTAGCCACAGACTCCTCTTACTGTGAGATAATCAAACCATGCTATTTCTGAACCAAGTACAGGCTCTGTTATTTGCACTTAAACATATTTTAACAGATATACCTGGTAAATTTTGTTTTTAGACTACAGACAAGGCCTATTCAATATCAAGGTTTCCCATTCAATGTTGGGACTTTAAATTTTTTTAAATGAATGTTCCTTGAGATGTCCCTTATCCTGAATGCCTACATTAATTAAATTAAGCCTAACACTGGAGAAATATGATGTATGAGGAGTGGAAGAGGTGACAGTGGTATATACAGGTTATAAGGGAAGAAGACTAAAGTGGGAGAAATGAAATACAGCAGAAGTGGTGGTACTTAAATATTAACTGCATTTCTGGAAATAGAAATAAGAATCTCTACAGTTCAACCAAATTAGGAAAAAAAAAGAGTTGTGGTGTAAGACTGGGAACAAGGAGAAGAGAAGAAAGCAGAAGAATCCAGAAAATGACCCTAAGTCACTTCTATAGTTTCAAAGAAGCCCTAGTTTGACAAAAATCTAAAGTTGCTAAATCCCCTCACAGAACACATCCTAGGAATGTGTGGATTCAATTACTGAGCAAGAGAGACCACCAGCAGCAAAGATGTCATTCTTGGAATTTCAATGCAAAGCAAATGTACAGATGTTGGCATAAACGCCAAACTGTCTGAAATGGAATTCAAGATAGAGATCCGAGAAGATTAGAAGAGATAAAGAATTAAACACGCAGTAAAAGAGAACATTACATGCATGGTATCAAGCTTGGATGGACAACGCCTGTGACACTCCGATTCCAGTAATGGTGACATGCACAGAAAAAAAAAAAAAAAGAGCAAAGGTACAGAAAGGTACAGAATCAATACTACATTAAAACATTAAAATCACTATCTCTGTGGGCAAGCTGCAAAAATCATATCATTCTCATTGAAAAATAATTCATTAAACTGCACCCAGCAGGATATAAAGAACAACTCGCAGAATATGAAGATATTGAGCAGCAGGGAGCAATAAACTTTATAAAAACTATTAAAGCATGCAACAAAGCAAGATAATACAGGGAGGAAACAATGGAAATGTCAGCCCAATTTATAAAATAACCATGTTAATACATAAGTGCAAACATTTCATGAAAAACACACATGCTTATCACATTAAAATTCACACTCTGCGAAATCACCCTTAAGATGTCAAAGCTGACCTGATGCAGGGCAGCGAAATAAAAGCCAGCAGGTTGCCCCGTGGAAAGGCTGGTCCAGAAGAGCTTCACACCAGGTAACCTACTGAAATACCATAATTCTTTGCAGGTATCTAAGACACTGCTCTAGTTACAGACACAAAGGTTAACTGAAAACAGGGCCACACACATCCCACAACCAGTGATGTACAAAGACACTTGTAGCTCTAAACTGGTGGGTGTGAGTAACCTTTCCTCTAACCCAGTTTCTCCCCATAATCCTGGGTAGTTCATTAAGTAATCCTACTTGGAGAACGGTGCCTGGGTAATTTAGAACAGGATCACTTCAGAGCACAGAAGGCATCCATAAAACCCGCTGTCAAATTCTTTTTCTTCTCTGCTTCTCCCTGAGGATCTGAACTTTCCTCCCTTAAAAATTTCTCTGGGGTTCCTTAGACCTATTATCCCTTTAAAGCCACTTCAGAGACACTAAAGCTTTCTGTTTAACATTTTAGCAAATATTTATTGACCAGATTTCCTCCTTCCACCTTCTCTGAATGAGGAAGTGGGAGGTGGGGGGAGGGGTTGGGTATTAGAATAGGATAGAAAAGGAGAAAGGGAATCTTGTCTCCCAGTGCCTCGTGGTGCGGCAAGTACTGGTGATACGATAGCCACAAACAAGAGAAGGTGACTGGAATAAAAATGGAGCCCTGAAGATAAAGTATGCTTAAGAAAACTCTAGTCTACTTATAATGATTCTGAAGTGCCCGAGATAAAACTAATGACTACTTAAAATGAAACCTCCTCAACTCTCAAAATTATTTCCTAGTTTTTAAAGACGTAACTGTGCTATCTGGAATTTTCCTCACGCCAACAAGACGTATAGCACCAGAAACAGAACTCAAGATAAGAAACCTTCAAAAACCAGTATAACCATTAACACCGCCAAACCCAATGGGTTCAAAGTATAGGCAAAAACCACGTTCCCTAAGTCAACATATATCCACTCAATAAGCTTGTGATAAAATAACTATTCCTATTAACAATCAAGATCCCCCAATCCCCATCTCTGCTTTTCTCTCCTTTCCCCCCCCCACCTCTCTCATTCCTTAGTTTTCAGAGACACTAGCCCAAAGCACAGACGAATGGTCTACTTATGTTTGTTTTTAAGTTATTCCATAAAATCATGTCCAAGACCTTAAACCTTCTATTTCTGTACTTCTTAGATTATAGAACAAAAAAAAATCATTTTAGCTAAATTTTGTTTTAAGATTCCTGCTGGGCTGAGACTAGGTTTTAGGCTGGAATGAATTTTTATGGGCAAGTTATAAACACCTGATACTCAGCAGGTGTCACTAAAAGTATTTTTGAGATTACATGTTGATTCCTTAATTTCAAAAGTTGACCTACTTGAAGATAATTTGTTTTTAAAACTGTCAAATTATACAAGCGACTACATTTCCTTTTACTAGCTTACAAAAATTAATTGGAAGTAACACATGCTTACGATTTATAGGTCAAGAAAAATTTTTCCTGTTCATGTAGAGTTTGGCATGGGAAAACTATGTACACTCAGCTGAAACTGAGATCAAAATAATGAAAAAAGAAAATATATTGGAAGATTTGTGCATTTTTTTGGTTTATTTTAAGATCAGAGATGACAGTGGTATTGCTCTCTCACTGCAAGTAGCAAGCATTTTCACTTAAGATCACAAGAACAAAACAATCTCTCTCCTGTAATTATTTCTAGATTTCTTTCACAAGCCCCTTGAGCTAACAGTTTCAACATTATTCAGATAAATAATGTAAGGAATCATACGAAGCAAAACTGCATTTTTAGAGCTAACTTATTATTAGCTTGCCAAAGCAGAATATTACAGAACTGATCAAGCAAGATTTGAGTTTTAGGATTCAAAATTTAGAGAACCTTAAAAAACTCCTGTTCCTTTCACCAAAACAATATATTAAGCTATGTTCATATTTTATCTTTTAACCTGTAAGTAACACTCAAGCAGTAGTGCACCGCCTTAATAACTGGTAAATTAATAAAATATCTAGTGTTTAACTTCATAAAATGAAAGCCAAAGCTATTGCTACCCAACAGGAAAGAAGCTAAACAAATCTTATACATAAACAACAAAACACTATTCTGATATATTCTTTATAATGTGTGACTAGCTACAAATAGAGTAACTATATACTTTCTCATTTGGGAAATGGACACAACAGTTTGTACCAAAACAATAAAAAAAAACAAATATTAACTAAAAAAACGATATAACTAAAATTGCCAAAAACAAAAAACAAAAAACAAAAACAAAAACAAAAACTCCCCCAAATCCAAAAAACTGTCCAGCCACGAGGTGGAAAGACAATACTTAAGCTTTCTGTCCCTGGATCACAAAGGTATTATGACTTCAAATTTTTTGCATCCTGATATCCTAGACCGCCATCTTATATCCTTACTTAATTTGGATATCCCGAGATATTATATCCATATTTTATCATTTTATCTGTCATATGTCAATTTTAAATTCTGAAGTACATACCCACACACATTAGATTTTCTTAAAACGTAGATTCAGGGATCGCTCTATAAAAAGAATTGAAATGTTCATTTCATAGAAATTCTATTAGAACATTCTAAACACAAACACCCTCGATATTTTCCTCCAAATTAGAAACGCTCCTGCTGATTATTTATTTATGTCGTTTGACAGGACTAAAATCAGCCTGTCTCCAAATTTTGCAACCATCCATACTTTTTCTAATAAGAACTAATTTTACAAGGTCCTTTCTGGCCAAGAAACTTTCAACCACAGTAAACTATTCAGACACAATACAAGATGATTAGACCAGAGTATATAGACTATGTAGCATAAACTGCCAGTTAAACATTATAGCATGCTTCATTTTAATCATGTAGCTTTCATCTTTTTGAACACCCTTTTAGCATTTCTTGAAAAAAGGAGGCTTTGAAAAAGCTGAGCTACTGCTAAACACTATAAGCTGATGCTGCTATACTGTGCTTTGCCTCACTGTCTCCCCACCCTCATGAAAATAAAAAAAAAAGTCGCCCTCAATACTTTAAAGTCTAATAATTGTGGTCTGAAATGAGATAGCACACTATCTTCAGTTGAAAGGTCAATTTGAATCAGGGCTGAAATGTACTCATGTACCATATTCAGATTAATCACTATTACAATTATGTATTAGTATAAGAATAATAAATAAATGCTAGACTAGCAGAAAACTTTATGGCATGAATTATCACATGTTTAATTACAGGGTTAATTTATGTTAGGCCAAATGCAATACAAATAAAACAAAATTCTACATTACTGATGCCATAAAATCCCAGTACACAAAATAATTTTGGTGATTTCCTTGAAGATGCCCGCAGTAAGATAGTTTACATTATGTTTTAACAGAAGTGAGAAAAGATGTAGGAGCTTTGGAATATGTAATTTCTCAGAAAATCTGTTAATTTCTAAGTTTTGCCTTTTTGATGAGCATATTGTTTGAGAAGAAATTTTGTTTCAACATAGGTGTCTTCTGCGATATATGGTAAGTAGAGGCCTTTTAATTTCCTAACATGATTAGAAAGCAAATTTGAATTTGAAAAAACCTTTTAAACTAAGATTAATTTTATTTTGCTTATTTAAGATATATAAAACAGTATGTCCTCAAGCCATAAAATATTGAAACACAGAATAGTATTTAAGGTTATAACATAAGACACTGTCATCTTACTACACAGATTGGGATTAAAAAAAAAAAAAGACATTCAGAAACAGTTAAGAAATTTGTCAAAAATCAAATAGCTAGCTAGCAACTAGGTCTTATGACTTTCAAGACAATGTGCCTTCCACTTCTTTCTTGAGGGGAAAAAAGAAAAAAAAATTGAAAAAGAACATGCCATATTTGTGTATAATTTATGACAGACAATAAATATGCCTAAAAGAGTTGGTAACATTATATACAAAGACAATGCAAATCTTTTTCCATGGATTGGGGATCACTGGGATCTTGGCAAAGACGTAAAAGGAACTCTCCACCATCCTCCCAAACCAGACATATTTAATTCTTTATACAAAAATTAGATTCATCACAATTCTTAGAAAGAAAGCAAGGAGAAGATAGGTTCTAGACAAAAGATAGTTTTTAGAATAACTATTCAGATTGGAGAGGCAGATACACATAGCAGATGCAATTCAAGTTTTATCCTGAAGCAATGGCAAAAATTATCAAGTTTGCTCTTTACAGGGCTTCTTTCTTCAACATTGACTGAAGGTTTTAACCATTGCAATAAGGTAAGAAAAAGACAGTAAAGCCATTGAGCTTAGAAAGGAATAATTAAAATTGTCTTTATTCATAGATGACATAATCCTATATGTTAAATATTCTAAGGAATCTATAAAATAATTGAGGTAATAATACACAGGTTAATAAGCAAGGTTTTAAAATAAAGGATCAACATATTAAAATCAATTATATTTTGATATATTAGCAAATATTTAAAAATTAAATTAGGCAAATAATTCCATTCACAGCAGTCATAAAAAGAATAAACTGGTTAGGAATAACTTTAATAAAAAAGTATATCTATCGTGCACTAAAAACAAAAAAATATTGCTTAGAGGCATTAAAGAAGATTTAAATGAATGGAGTGATATGCCATGTTCATGGGCTGGGAAGACTCAATATAGATAAGACAGCAATTCAGCTCAAATTGATCTCAGTGGAATTTCTATCAAAATTGCAGTAGGCTTTTTCATAGAAACTAAAAAGTTGATCCTAAAATTTATATAAAAATAAAAATGAGCTAGAATAGCAAAAGCAATTTTAAAAGAGAAGAACAAAGTTGTAGGATTAAAACCTCTTGATTTCAAAACTTTAAAACTACAGAAATCAAGAGTGTGGTATTGGCCTAGGATAGACAAACACGAAGGGAACTGGACAGAGTCCACAAAGAAACCCTCTACAAAGGTATCAAGACAGTTCCAGAGGGAAAAGGTAGTCTTTTCATCAGAAAATGTTTCTGGAACAACTGAATATATATATATTCAGTAAACAAACAAACGTAGACACATCTCATTCTATGTACAAAAATGAACTCAAATAAATCACAGACCTAATTTTTAGAGCAAAACTACAAAATTCTAGAAGAAAACATAAGAGAAAATCTTTTTGACTTTAGGTTAAGCAAAAATCTCACAGCTATGACACTCAAAGTATGATCCATTAAAAATATGATAAATTAGCACCATTAAGACAATGAAAAGACAAGAAGGCACAGACTAGGAGAAGGTATTTGCAAATCATATAACCGATAAAGAACTTGTATCCAGAATATATAACCTTTTATAACTCAATAAAAAGAAGAGAACTCAATAAAAAATGGGTGAAACATCTGAACAGAATTTCACCAAAGAAGATATAAAAATGGCTAATAAGTACATGAAAAGGTACTCAGCATCATCGGTCATCAAAGAACAGTGGTAGGCAGAATTCCAAGATGACTCTCGAAATTCCTGCTGCTGGTGCTTGTGTGCTGGTTATACCCTATCTGTGAGTATGGATAATACTTGGGAATCTAACAGGATTTCGCTTCCATTATTATGTTGAATAATATGGTAAAGGTGAAGGGGTTCTGCAGATGTAACAAAGGTCTCTAATTAGTTGATTCTGAGTTAACTCTAAGGGCTGTTAGCCTGGGTGGGATTGACCTTATCAGGCGAGCCTTTTAAAAGCAGTCAGGTCTTCCCTGAAAGAGATCTTCAGAATGAGAGGGACTCTTCCACTTGCCTTGAAAATGCAAATAACTATGTTGTCCACTGCCTCGGGAAAGGGCCACATGGCCAGGATCCCTCTAGGGTGTTCCCTAGAAGCTATGAGCAATCCCCAGACGATTGCCAGCAAGAAAATGGACACTTTAGTCCTACAATCTCCAGAAATTGAATTCTTCCAGCAACCAGTTAGCTTAGAAGAGGATCTCAAGCCTCAAATGAGATCATGGCTCTATCCAACTCCGATTTCATCCAGTGAGATCCTCAACAGTGAACCCAGTTAACCTGCATTCAAAAGCCTTACCCACAGACTCTCTGTACATAAAATATGAATACTGTTTTAAGTTGCTAAATGTGTGATAATTTGTTACACAGCAACAGAAAATTACAGCAGGTCCATGAATAACATCTTTTCGTTATATGGTTGATGAGATGCCATAAGAAACTTAATTCTTATTTATATCAATTAGCCTATGGTAAAACTGTTTTTGTTATATGGTGTTTATAGCAGTTCCAAAAATCTATCAACAATGTTAAGTGAGGACTTACTATACAGAAATACCAAGAGATACCAAATACACAATTAAAAAAATGAAAATGCCCCTATTAATAACAACAAAAACAAAACTGGAATACGTTGTTGAGGAGAATATAAAATGGTCCAATTCAATGACTTTGTAAAAACAATTTTATCGTATCTTTAAAATTAAACATGCATTTACCATTCAACTCAGAAATTCTACTACTTTATATCTATTCACGAGATGTAAGAACATATTTCCACACACAGATTTGTACACGAATGTTCATAGCAGCATTATTCAAAATATTCCAAAATCAGAAACAAACCAAATGTCTATCAACTGGGAAATAAATAACATATGGTATATCTATGCAATAAACTACTATTGACCCATAAGAAAAAAAAAAAAAAAACACCTAACTACAGACACATATAACTTGAAACAGACTCAAGGACATTATTGTACTAAGTGAAAGAAGCCAGGCACAAAAGGCTACATTTTTATGATTACACTTACATAAAATCCCTAGAAAAGTTAGAACAAATTAGACTGTTTGCTTGAGATTGGGGGTGAGAGCAGGGACTAACTGTAAGTTTGCATGAGGAAACTTTTTATGATAATGGAAATCTTTCAAAACTGAACTGTAGAGATAAAACCTGAAATTTACTAAAAATCTTCCAACTGTACACTTACACTGGATAGATGGCATGATACATAAAATATACATCAGTAAAGTTCTTAAAAGTGAAAAAAGCCTTTTTCATAAGAAAACATCATAATGAATGGGAGTGAAACAGTGGGAGATTTGTTCTATAATAAGTGAACCTGCCATATCTGCTTTCCAAATATTTCCAAATATTCGGATGTGAGACATTAACTCAGACAATCCAAATTATTAATCCTTTATATTTAACATTAAGAATTTATCTTAAAACTACCTGGCTACAAAATTTTTCTCTCCCAGTAACACTTCCAATTCAAAATTTTCCAGAGGAGAATTTGGACACATGTCCTGTCAAAAAGAGGAAGGTAATAGCAACAGTTGAATTAGGCAATGCCACATTCAAAACTCCTTTACCTATAATTTCTTTGATTTTCAACTGCTTCAATAAAATGGACTTACAGTCATGCCAGTGTTTGTAAGTTTATATTAATTAGAAGTGATGCATATATAGAGGTTTATTTCACATCTAGAATAGTATGGGTTTCTGGAATCCTGACAAATTTTTTTCCTTGTAGGCAAATAAAAATTCTTTGACCTTCCAATAAAAGGAAACAACCAAATCAAAACTGTTGCCAAGAAACTGGCCTAAAACATTACTCAAAGAACAAATCTAAAGAGAAAATAAAAGCAATAAATTACAATGGCAGCTCTTAGAGATATTTTCTAATAAAGTCACTTTTAATGAGTATGTTAATATCTATTTTTTCCAATCAACCTCTTAACTATTTGGAGGCTTTAATTAATAACAAACTTAAACTGAATCCATCCAAATGAGCATGCAATCTCAAGGATTATTCTATGCTAAATGCAGTGGATTCCCAGGAAAAAAGTCTGGGTCTGAGTCTTGGCTCTGTCACTTAAACTTCTTGGGACAGGGCACGATACTTAGTCACATTTTTCATATTTGTAAAATAAAATTAATAATAGTAATAATGCCTGACCTACTTTATAAACTCTACATGAAGATTAAATCAAATATTATAGATATTTTATAAATGCAAGCAGTCTATAAAAATCAGCTATTTAGAAAGAGTAAAAGAAAAGGTAAACATCCATTTGCTACATCAGGGCAAGCATACAATTTCCTTCATCAAAGCAAAGTAGTCAGTCACCTGAATCCATAAGTTTATTTTAAGGAGATCCAAGTTTATCTTACCTATCATTTCATATATCTTCATCATATCCCTTATGTGAAAACTACTGTTCCTACTTAAATACTGAAACGAGTTGAAAAGAAAAGTTGTATGACTGGTCTCAGTGTCATGGAATGCAGGCCAGTGCTCCATTCTGTCTCTAAGCAGGACTGGGAACTATGTACATACTGAGGCTAGAGGTGACAGTACAAATTTGCATTTTGCTATTTTCTGCACTATCTGCTTAGTAATTGCAGTAGATATCATTCTTCTTCTTTCCTTTGTTATCTTTACAGAGAAAGTGTCCAAATGGTAGAGAAAGCAATGAAATGCCAATCAATAATTACCATAAAATCAGATTTTATTTCCAAGAAAAGTTGTTATTTGTTTTGTTTTGTTTTTTAATTTCTGAGAAAGGAGCTGCATAGTTCAGTAGGCAGTCAGACCAAACCTATGTTTGCTTGGCACCTGGGTCCTAGTGAAACAATTCAACTGACTTGTAAACAGGCACAATGCCATCCAGCCATATGGGTGCACATAGATGCTGCCAAGTGACCATGTAGGAGAATCAGAAGTGTTTGTTGAGGGCAGCAGTCCTAAAGTGGGACATCCAAACAGCTGTCCACCGTGAGATTCATACGCCTGTGGTTAAGGGGACGTGACATGGTTAATCTAGGTTGGATTAATTTTAAACATAAAAATCAGTTTCCTTGGCCCCATATGGTCAGTTGGGGACATGGGTGAATCATCTAACATATTCTCCCTTCTCTTGCTGCCTTTCTTCCCCTAAAAATCATGATGTATTTCTATTTAATGGCTTTCCAAGGTGTCTAACTACATTCCACGATACTGATCAAATATTTGAAAAGAAAAATAGTCTTCATAAATCCCAGTAACCTAAATTCTTAATCTGAATTTTTGAGAAATATGGCCATATTTATCTTTGTAAAGATAAGTATCATTTAAGTGAAATGCTGGTAAACTTATTTTAGTCGAGAGGTCAAGCCAAGCAGTTGAACTACACTAAGAAATTTACTGGAAGAAATAAATAAAATCACTTTGGGGAGTTTATAACTATAATAATTTTATGGGAGTTTAAAGTTTGGAGCAACTGGAAGCTTTAATTACTTAAAACTGGGAGAAGGGTTGCTCCTTAAAACTTTTATGCAGAACCAACAAAAATTCCATTTATATACTCAGTGTATAAAACATAGGCTAAAATATTTTTGAAAAGTCACAGAGGAAATTAGAGAAATAGTAGGGTTTTTTTTGTTTGTTTCCCGTCTCCAAAAGGATCATTAGGAAGAACATTTCTTTGGGGCATAGTATTTCTATAGAGCAGAGAACTAGACACAAATATACTTCAAAGCTGGAGAACTGTGTATGTTGTGTGCACATGTACGCACAAACACATGCATGTATAGGTAAGACAGTTTTTTTTTTTTTTTTTTTGTGGAGAGTCTCTATGCCTTATGTAAGGATATTTAACTCCAAAATGAAAATGAGATTAAGAACACTGAAAAGTGCCTTTGAAGAGTCAAAAGAGATATCACAAAGCCCAGGTACTTTATTCATCGAGGAGCCCTTTTGTCCTCTGTTCTGATCATGCTGAGTTTATATATAATTCCAACAAACCTAGGTGTCCGACCTAAAAGCCTGTCTGAAGCAGCAAATTAAGAGGGAGATCCAGAAATACTAATAGCAGAGAGGAGTTACAGCTGACCTTAAGGAAGGAGTAGGAAAAAAAGCGGGGGTTGGGGTGATAAATAGCAGGGAAAAAATCGTCAAAATGTACTACAATTTGCTATACAAAATCCTCAAAATGCACTACAATTTGCTATACAGTCAAAATAGTTCTCATAGTCCAATGGTCCCTGAGGACATCACACTATGTTATTTTCATGGTAATGAAATGCATACATAATGATGCTCCCAAGTCATAAAGAAAAGGCTCAATTATCTTTCAGCACATACAAATCTTTCCAAAATGATTTAAATTAAAAAGAAAAGTTTGGTGGTTAAAGAAAGAATAGGTTCTCTTTTATCCAAAATAATTTCTTTAAGTTTCAGATAGCTGAAGTTCTTTTGTACATGTACTATGATCATATGTATAAATTATGAGCAACTTTACAGGCTTAAAAATGTCTAGATACTGATGAGATCTTACCCTGATAAGATGATTTCTGATTTAGAAGCATGAATTTCAAGAGTTATGATGCAGCATATAAAATGTTAGTATAAATTGCAACTCACTGCTACTCTTAGTACTACACCAGTTTAAGGAATGTTTTATCTCCTTTGCACTAAATCATCTAAACGTAAATAGCTTAAATTTTGGCAACTTTCATTTCCTCTCCTCCACCTCAAGCTTTAAAATGTATGCCTTCATTAGAATGCTTTCTTCCTTCATGCTAGCGAATAATTAATTATTCTTCATAAATAAGTAAAATATCTCTTTACAGCTAGGTCATTGCTCAATAGAAATTATAAATTGCAAGTCTCTCTTTGTCTTCATGAACAAATAAATCCAGGAATAAAACACAGATTTTATGAATAACTTTTTCCATAAAATTCTATTCCCTGACCCTCCAAACTGCATATTAAGTGGTTATTTATTTGTCTGCTTCCGAGAAGGCCTATAGAATGTGAGACATCTAATAAGTATAAAAGTACATCTATAAAGACAGAAAGGTAGTTTTTAGTCTTACTTTATACTTTCATGTATTTAGTATACAGTGAATAGAATTATCCTTGTAAGTAATTATTTCACAAATTGAAGGAATTATGAATCTAAACAGTGTACTGAACTATAATTAGATAATTAAAATAGCCACCACTCAGTGCATATTATGTGTCTCTCATCACGCCTGCCGCTTGACATTATCTCACGTAATCCTCACAACAGCTCTCTAAGAGTGACTCACCCACGGTCACACAGGAAGTACATGAAAATGAATCTGGAGATCCTTCATTCGGAGAAAAACAAATGTTTTTAATAATCAACAAATTTAAAGGGATGAGAGTGAAGTTAGGATATCCATGCAGTGTTTGTTTATTCAATTAAACATTAAATTGCCTAATATGAGCTAAAGTGTTTACGAAGAATGATAAAAGATTGCTTGCTATCATGTAACAGTAACGCATACTAATAATGTAAAGCTTACTGTGTTCCAGGCACCTTCTTAAGCGTATACGCATGCGCACACGCACACACGCACACATATGAATCTTTAAAACAAGCTTTAAAAAAATTTCTATATTATTCCCTGTTTAGACTCATTCATTGGCTACTTTCTACAACCCCAGCCCGACTGGTTCCCTTTATAAAAATTTCTGTACCTGAAGATAACAAGATAGTTCCCATTGAGAAGTTTTGTGTTTGTTGCTTCCTCTGGACTGCTTTGTCTCTAGACTTGCTGTGGCTGGCTCCTTCTGGAAATACAGGTCTCAATCTAAATGTAGGTGGTCCTGCCTTAGCCACCTAATCAAAAAGTAGCAAACCTGCCCCAACCAGGTTACCTGTCACAGCATTCTGCTTCATTTCTTCATGATACTTATCATCATCCTTTCGTGTTGTTAGTGCATTTGCACATTTATTGTCTGCTCCCTCCATCCCATTCCAGAATAAAAGCTTAATGAACAGGGTTTGTCACACAGCACATGCTCAAGCAGTATCTGTGGAATGTGTCCAATCCTTAAGACAAATAGCAAAACATTATACACGAGCTGTCAGTTGAGGGAGTTTTGAAAGCACCATTTGCCTGAGAGGTAAGGAATGTTCTAATAGTACGACAATAAAAATAATGCTAAAAAGATAGTGAAAAAAATCCTTACGTGTTTGGGAATTAACACATTACTAAAAATCCTTAGAGTTAAAAAATAACCATCAGAACAGGTTTTTCCAAAATTTTGAGTGGGAAAATATCAAAAGCACTCCATGTAAAAATTTGAGGGACAGAACTGAAGCAGTACTTAGAGGGAAACGTATACCTTCAAATACAAATTTTGGGAAGCTCAAAAGTTAAAAATAAAGGAGCAAATTTTCATCTGAAAAACTTAGGAAAAGCACAATTAAGAAAACTCAAAACAATGAAGAAAATAAAGGTAACTTTATCTTAAGAGCATAAATAAATGAAATAGAGAAAAAATAATAGGGAAGATTAAGAATGAAATGGTATTTTTAAAGAATAAGATAGACAAATAATGTGAATATGTAGAGCTGTATATATAACCTAAGAAAATGTTAAACAAATAGAAAAAATACACGTCATCCAAGAAAAAAGAATGAAAAACTGTAGTCATAAAAGAAGCTTTAAAAATGAGAATGGTGCCCAGATTCCCCCAGATCCCTGCTGAGTTAATTTCAACCCACAGTTTTTCCAGCATGACGTGCAGCTCAGCAGCATCATTAAAAATCGGGGTATTTTGTTCCATTCAACTTTTAAAATAAACTTATGTCCATTAAACTATTAAAATAATATCCACCATGATTTTCCTCTAGGGACAAAAGAATTGTGGAACAATTCTGAAAACACAAAATAACCAAGAACAAATTAGAAACGTATTATCCCTGAGATGGTTTTACCAAGTGGCTAGAGACACAAAGCCAAAATCACTGGCAGAAAAAAAAGAGAATGGATTACTAGTGAACTCATAATTATACCAACAAAACCCTGGGTGGTTTCATTTTGAAATGCACTGATTATTTTGCCTTTATTTCTCACTACTCCTGTTCGTTCACTTTTCCAGCCAAACTTGGTCACTTAATGTTTCCATAACTCATTCAGTGTTCTGATGCCTCCATTTCTTTTACTCACCTGGCTCCTCCTGATTGTGCTACTACTGCCTCATCTCTACTTGTTCCATTTTTACCCTGCCCATGAAGAAACTTGCCCTTACTTCCTCATTTGAAAAGATGTTTCTCTTTTCATGATTTTTTTTCTAGACTGCTCTTGCCGCTTTACAGTACTGTGGTGTATTTTTCCTTGCATGATTATCTTCTGAAGATACTCTTTAGCTTTCCTGTGCCATAACCCAGAGGGCTGGAGCACTTCATGCATATCTTTGTTTTCTCCCTGCATCTAATCTAGCATCCAGGAACTTAAGTAACATAACCTGTGAGCCTCAGTTTCTTCATATATAATGTGAGGGGCTAAAAACAGTTCCTACCTCTAGAGTTATTTTTAAGAATTCAATGATATTGTGTACATTCAACTCTTTCCACAGTGTCTAGGACATAGTAAGTGCTCAAAATAATGATATGTATACAATAAATGAAAAATAAAACAATATCCTGGCTGTGAATGAGGAAAGGTACAGAAGGCTTTCAAATATTTTGATAAATAAGTATGCAAAACTTAGCCATTTGCAAGCTATCTCCATATTAACATTTTGCCAAATTGCAACGTCCTAAAGCACTATCAATTTTTAAATATGTCATCAATTACAATCAGCTCTCCTGGAAAAAAAAAAAAGAAAAGAAAAACTATCACACTAAATATATGCCTCAATTGCAAGACACGTTTTCAATTTCAGAGATATTTCAAATTGTGGAAATGCAGCAATTTTCATGCCAAGTTCCTCTCCTGTTTTGTCACTCTCATCAGTCCTTTGCACACATATCACTGTTATTCTGGATAATCGGCAATGTCCACTGCCATCTTGACATACACAATGGCTACCCCCATTTCTCCACAAACTCAGTCTCTCTGGAAAGCTCTGGACCTTGCCGTCTGTCCTTGCCACTGTACTGAAAATAAACGCTCTATGGTGGCACAATAGAACATGCTACTCAGTATTCACTGGGCATTTTTCCTCTTCATTTTCTTCACAGTTCTCTGAATTTTGAAAGTTTTGACTATTCCTCTCTCAATTATGCTTTTACTATACTGCTACTTCTATTAGCAGCTTAAATTTTCATATAGTTTTATAAATTGCAAGCTGTTTTCACAATAATAATGCATTTAATTTTTAACACCAAAAACAAAACAAAACAACAAAAACAAACAAACAAAAAACTCATAAGGTAAAAACAGGCATATAAAAGCCCAGAAAAAATTTCCTGACTTGCCAAGACTTATAGATCTAAGGTACAAAAACACTGAGATATCTTGAGTCCACCCACACACAGTATCTTTTGTTTTAAAGCTCAGTTCCACCTCATTCTACCTCTGCTTCTCTCCTCTGTTCCCTTCTGCACTGACAGTTTCCCTCACTGACTTCTACTTTCTTCCTAAGGCTTATTTGCTAATGCTTGTAACATCCTGTACTAGTTTTACCCAGTGTAGCCACTATAGCTTCAGGCTTGAACTATAACCTTTATGTAGAAAGGCCCTGATCACTATCTAACATGGCAGTTGCTCATTTCCCATTCTGTCTGGAGATTTCCATACATACATCTTGTCATCACATTAAATAAATGAAATGCACACATTGGTCAAAAAAAATTCTAAAAAAGCAGAGCAAAGACCATCTTATTTTCTAACCACAGTAAAAAATAGAAATAGAAGGTATCATCCTTTTCTTGAATATCCTGAAAATCTAAGGAAACTCTTTTCTCCCTTCTTGGTCAAGCACTTTAATGGACACCAATATAACTACCCTTATGAAGTAAGAGTCCATAATAAAAAATAACTTTAACCTTTCTAGCTGATATGGTGTCCACTCCTTACCTAACCACCGCCCATATACCAGTATATGGCCAAAGGTGGCAGACAAAACATTTAACCACAGATGCTGACTACACTCAGTGGGTATGGCCATACAGAGGATACCACGCAAATACCATCCCTGTCCATGTCGACATAACTAACTCAATAAAACCCCCAAAGACTTTGAACTTGAGAACTAAACAAACGATAGTGATAAACTGTGACACATCATGACTTTGAGAATTGTGGAAAATTGATGTATTTTGAAATTTTGAAGATGCCTGTGCCAGGTATCTGTATTGCTCAAACTGTTATTTCAAATATGATGATGGTGGAATACACAAACACACACACACACACACACACACACACACACACACACTCAGGAGTTCCAAAACTCTAGGAAGCATCAAGGAAGGACACTAAAAAAGCCACACATACTACTCTATATAACTTATAATCGACATTATTTAGCTGTAGTTCAACATTTTGTTGCAGCTCTAATTAAATTACGAGCAAAAGTAAGGAAATAAGAATCTCTTATTTCATTATCTCTATCTCTATGAAATTGTATAGCACAAAACAAATTCTTAATGACAATACAATCCCTGTAGATAATCAGAAGATTTTCATAGCAATAAAACAGGTTAGCTTGCAAAACATTCCATGTTTGGTTCATCACATGATACTATTTAGGGTGTATAATCTTGAAAGGGCAATCCGATAATCACACAAGAAGCAATTTTGTACGATACTAGTGCTGAAAAGTCAATTTAACTTTCCAGCTTTATAAGACTTTGTTATTGCTATTGTTAATTATTTCTCATTTAATGGGAAATTGGCAACAAGGTCCCCGACTGTCATTTTAAATCTGCAGTAATATCATGTGAAGCTTTTCGTCCTTATTCCCAAGTCCTGGATTATCAGAGTTAAATGGCAGATCCGGCGTTACAAAAGCTCAGGGGCAGGCACTGTTACACAAATTGCCAATTCAATTAACAGTGTGCAAATGCTCCACTGGCAGACTGCAGGAAGGACAGCCATTTTGGCAAGTGTCATTCCTAATTTATCAAACTGTCAAACCTTCCACTCAGGTGCCTGCGGTCACTGTCTGCTTCTTAATGCTACGTTGTAAAAGCTGCAGGAACCATTCTTGTAGCTTGACAAGGCACAATACTCAAAACTGATTTTAAAATCAAATGTACAGTTGTCTTAATTATTCTCAGTATAAATGATGTTTTAATTACAAAAACAGAGTGGGAATATTAAATCAGGATTGGATACTAGGTTTACATAGAAAGAAGAGAACTTGTTACCTGCCTGCCTTGAGAAGTAACAGAAGCAAAATATATTATCCTAGAATAATGTATTAAGTCATAGCATTCTTAGTTTTACTAAATAACTGCATAAGTCTTTTATCCACCCAATTTATACAGTATTAATCCTCAATGCAAATTGAGCAATAATCCTTTCTTCTCATAGTTGTTCCTATGCCTTTGAAATGATCATGAAGAATAACATAGCAAGTGATACGCTCATCCTAAGGGCCCTTTTCCCCTCACTCCCTTTACTGTGATCCTAAGTTCCCACATTTACATATTTCCTCATAGACTGATGCCTCACTAAAATTCTAGGAGGAGCAAAACTTACCAAAGTGTTACCATTTTCCACGTATTATCAGTTAAGAACTATTTTATTGAACAAGGCCTTGTTCTCAGTGCCTGAGAAAGGAGAGATAAAAAGATTTTGGGATCGATCTGGGTATTTCAGCAAAAATTTCCCTCTGCTACTTATTTGATATGTTTAATATTCAGCGATCAACCACTTTTCTCAGAGAACCTAGGGATCCAATAGGGAGGGAAAAGATTATTTTCATTATGAAGTTGTTTGTTTCTTCCTTTCTCCACAAACATTAGTAAATATTCCATAAGGTTGGAAGGGGAGATGCAAAGAGGGTGGATGGAATATGTAGATAAATGAAACACTAACTCATACTCCATTAGGTTATTTGGTTTAAAAAGACAGATCCAGGAGAGACCTTTGGGTAAATAGCCTTGGAGAGCCTGATGCATCATGAAAGCATTCCATCAACAAATAATTGTTAAGTACCTATACATGCCAGGTGCTATTATAAGCCAGGCAAAAACACAGATGATTCAAACATGACCCATCTTATTAGAGCTAAGTTTTAGTAGAGAGAAGTGACAGCAATGTCTGAAAAAAAGTAAAGAATACTTCAGCTTGAAGGCAGAACCTCTAGTTCAAGGTAAGTCAGATAAATATTTTGCGATTTTTATCAGATGAGTCAGATATACAAATAGGCAGAAAATACCTATGTTACCACGGTCGAAACAGAATGCTGCCTGAGGGGTAGAGTGTCTTACCCCACATACCTCCTATAGCTCCCATACAACTTGAAATTTCACCATTACCAAGTAATTCCTTTGGCTTTACCAAGCTTTATGTTTTGTTTTACCTACTAGAGTTTTACCTCAAGTATCAAGAGCTCATAGGAACATTTAGTTTGGGATTTGACAAATACAAGTACAGGGTATAGGCCAATGGGAATAAAAGGGCTAGATGTTTAGCAAAAGGGGAAGGATGAAAGAGCCACAGTGACAGTCTTCTTCAGAATTTTATTTAATAAACCTTTTACCTTTATATGTGTAGGGATGTATATATGTATATGTAAAGTATATATCCATATAGTATACATAGATACAGTTATAGAATACAGTTAACAAAGACATAACTACTCCTCAGGAATGCAAAAAGCAGATCTGAATACCAAGCATATAATTTGGCAGTCAGTATATAGATTTAAAAATAAAGCCAGGCATTAGGCTTCTATACCATGAGAGCATCAACCTGGGCAGATGCATATAATCAGAGGGTAATGACAGAGGCAATGGGAGTTAGAAGCATTTCAGAGCATCAAACCCCACTGGAATTGTAGTTCACTGAAAGACATCTTGATTTTATCACTACCAGTAATTTTCATCATTCCTGGTACAATTTAATCACTACGCCTTCAGCTAAGTGTATACCATGTCGATGACACTATAGGAGGGAGCCACTGTGGGAGCATAAAGTCCTTGTGCTGAGAAGGCTTATACTTTCCACTGCAAAACAACCCCACCTCTGGCAAGGCCAGGCTTCTTGGTGCTCTCAGGAAACCTAACTGGCTCTTCTCTACCCTTATAGGTTTGTTGACCATCTATCGAATGCCTGCTCCCTCCCACCTGTCTAAATCCTACCTATTTTTCAAGGTGCATCATGTAATTTTTGCTTGTAAGTAAAAATGCTGGATTTTACTTGTGTCTTAAAGACATTCCAGTCATTGGATAGTATTATCTATATACTGACTCTTATAGTATATATCCACCTAAAAATAATAAAATAATAATAGTATTAATATCGGGAACTTTCATTTATTGAATACCTACTTTGTGCTGGGCTGTCTTTTAAGGACTTTACATGTATTAACCCATCACCTCACATGTAGAGATTGTGACAATTATTGTCTCCATTTTACAGATAGGAACAAAGGTAGAGAAATGCCAAGTCATCTGCTCAAGGTCAACCAGCTAGGAACTGACGAATTTAGGAGTCAAAGACAAGCAATTTGGCTTCAAGGCCCATGCTCTCTTTCTGCTGCATTATTATGTCTATGGACATGAATTATATTAACCCTCAAATCTCCCCAAGTGGAGCATAAGGATGACATTGTTCTACTCTTGCTTATAATGAGACTGGAGAATCTAAACAAAGATATGCCTCATGCAGGTCACCTTAGGAATTTTTGAAGCCCAAAAGCCAAGAACACTCTATTCCCTATTGTTTCCTAGCCTATACCAACTCTTGAGGATAAATTCCATCCAATTTTGAATCTCCTCCTGTGTTGGTCAACTCTAGAGTATCTACCAATCTCCACAATCTTGCCTTGAAGTTATTTGAACTAATTAAGCAGGATAGGCTCTAAGCATTGGTTGATATTCTTTGCTATCTATCATTTACTTTTATTCCCCCATGAAGCCTGATGTCTGGTAGGAAGTCTTTTATAATAAAATTCAATTACCTCTTCCACCCTAGGGGGAGGTGTGCAAAATCCTGATAACAAAACAAATACACGAAGGTTAAAGAATTTCATCTTAGTGTGGTGCTTCACATCACTCTGAGAGGTGACATTCTCTTCAGTTTGCAGGACAAGGAAAACATTAAATATGGAGGCACCAGCTGAAGAAGCCAGAGGACATTCTATCCCTTCTTGATTCACCTCCAACATGGTCTCCTTATCTTGTTTGATATTTATATATCTGACTCTCTCTCTCACCACTGATTAACCAATTAACAAAATGCTAATCAACAAGAATATGCTTCGTTTTTCAAAAAAAATAATTCTTGAATTATTTATGGGAATTAGTCTCACTAGATTTCATCTGTCTCATGCATATATTGAACATGCATCTATATTGTGCTTTCCTCTGCCACCTGAAGTGCTATGGGTGACACAGATGTAGTTGTCATAGTTCCTGTCCTCACCCAGCTTGCCTTCTATTTGGGGAATGAAATCACATCATCTCTGAGTAGATACTCACTATCTAAGTGAGAGCAGTGATTGTCTAACTAGTCTGTATTGCATGTCTCTCTGATACCCATAGCAGTCTAAGAACAACCTGTTTCATCTCACAATCAAACGTCTTCTAAGTTTCCTTACTAGTTACTGAAGTTAGTCATTCCAAGCCAACCCTATGCCTAACTCTTCCCCCTATTGCATACCATGCTCTAGCCATACTAAGCAGCTCTCTTACCTAAGTGCTCAGTGCTCTTCTTTCTCCGTAAATGCTGTTCACACTGTTTCATTTTCCTTAAGCGCTCTTCTGCCACTCAATATCCTACTCTCCCTTGGATGGCTTCTCCAACTTTACCTCCTCTAAAATTCCTTCCTAGTTGGCCAGTCACAGTGGGAAGGAATCTCTCTTTCCCTCAAACCCATCCTACTTTAGCTCTACTTCCCATGAGGCATTTGTCATATTCTGGTTTTGATTCATTGTCGGAAAATATTTATTGAGTGCCTACAATGTGCCATGCATTGGTGATGTAAAAATGAAAAATAAAACGTGTTCACAAAAAGCTTATAAATCATCAGGAGAAGCACACATGTGAATAACTAACAACAAAATGTGAGGGGTTTCTCAACCTTGGCACTGTTGACATTTTGGGCCAGATAATTCTTTGGGGGTGTGTGTGTGTATGCGCGCGCGCGCGTGCGTGTGCGTGCGTGCATGTGCGCACACGTGCACGTGTGCGTGTGTGGAGTGGGTCCTGTGCATTATAGGATATTTAGTAGCACACTTGGCCTTTATCCAGTATATTCCAGTAGCACCCCCAGACTTATGACAACCAAAAATGTCTTCAGACATGGCTAAATATCATCTTGGGGGGAAATACTGTCCCCAGTTGGAATCAACTGTGTTTCAGCATTTCACAAAGAATGCTGAAGGCACACAGCAATGTAGGCCTGGGAGAGAGGTGACACAGCTGGACTCTGAAAGATGAAAAGCATCTGAGAATAACGGTGTTGTGAGACATATACAGGCCTCAGTGAAGACATAGACACAAAACACTGTATGATATTCCTAGCGATCTTAAGTACCCTGGAGGTTGTGTATTCATGGCATAGAAAAGACAAGGTGAGGCTTGAAGGGGCTGGGCTTCGTATTATAATGCATTCACTATATACCACCTGGTCAATATGGTTGTACAACTAGAAAGGCTCTTAGAAATTGACAAGGCTTCCTCCCCTCCTCCGCCATGTGAAGCATCAAATAAAGAGGAAAGAATAAAACAGACTTGGATTTGAATTTCTCTGTACACTTTGGGTCAGCGGGTTCTTAACCCAGGGAGCCTCAGCTACATCACCTGTTAAACAGAAATAGTAATAGTTCTACCATAGAATTTTTTGTTACGGGTAAGTAGCATCATGCCTCACGCAGTTACTTAATACATGCCAACTTCCTTCTCTTGTTTCATAGGGCTGAACCACCTTTTGCCTCTCACTCATCGATACAGAATCTCTACTATAGCACTTGATATACTGAACAGTGCTTCAATCTGTATTGAAGATGGTTGTAAATCCTTTGATATTTATCCCACCATTTGGTGGGAATAGCAGCAAAGAAGGTGAAACAGGTGGTCTATGTCACCTTCCCTTGTAACTAAGCGGGTCTTGTGACTTGCTCCAACCATTAGAAATTGGCAGAGTGATGCTGTGTCAGCTTCTGCTCAGCCTTTAAGTGGCCAGGTAACTTCCATTTTTGCTCTGGTGAAAGCCAACTGCCATGTAAGAAGTCTCACCACCTGACACCTCCATTGTATGAAGCAACCCAAACTATCCACACAGAGAATCAACATGCCTATGCTCTCAGACAACCTCCGCCCGTGTGCCAGGTGAATGCTGTCACACAGTTTCACTTGAGACCAGCAGAAAATCTCTCCAGCAATCCATATGTAATGAACAATATTACATCCTTGTTATTTGAAGACACTTGTTTTGGAGCTCCTTTGTTACAGAGCAATAGATAATTAAAACAAATCATACAATAAAATTGGAGGATATAACTAGCAAGAGTTCTAAGTGTTATTTACAAAAAAAAAAGAGAGGTCAGAAGGAAGAGGAAGAGTCAGAAAATGTCCAGAAAATGTCAAATTTAAGCTGTAATTTAAATATTAAAAAATCTGTTATCATTTGTATTATAAGTCTACATTTCCCCCAACTTTTACTATTAAATTTTCAAATATATAGAATAGTTAAATAATAGTAAATGCTCATTTACTTTCTACCTAGATTCAACAATTATTAATATTTGGCAATAGTTGCTCAATCGATAAAATACAAATGTGCACATACACATGCATTTTTGGGAAACATTTAAAGGTAAATTGTGGACATCATAATCTTTTTTAAAATTGTGGTAGAATATGAAATTTACCATCTTAACCATTTTTATGTGTACAGTTTAGCAGTATTAAGAATATTACTGTGTAACCGATCTCCAGAATTCTTTTCATCTTGCAAAACTAAAAGTCTACAGCCATTAAACAGCAACTCCCTGTTTTCCTAGCCTGGGCAACCACAATTCTACTTCATTTCTATGAATTTACTCTAGGTACCTCACATGAGTGGCATGATACTGCCTTTTTTCTGTGACTGGCTTCTTTCATTTAACATAATATCTTCAAAGTTCATCTATGTTATAGCATGTGTCAATATTTCCTTTTAAAGCTGGCTAGCAATCCCTTGTGTGTATGTATATGTATATTTTGCTTATCCAGTCATTTGACAATGGACACTTGGGTTGTTTATACCTTTTGGCTATCATGAATAATACTCCCGTGAACATGAGTGTATAGATATCTCTTCAGGACGCTGCTTTCAATTCTTTTGGTTATATACACAGGAGTGGAATTGCTGGATCATATGGTAAGATACTTTACCCCTAAATATTTCAACACGCATAACTTAAGAATGAGGATATTATGTTGTGTGAATTTTTCCTTTTACTGGTTAAAGGTTCGCATTATAGTATTTATTAGCTGATGCCCTGAGTTTGCATTCTTGCCCTTCCTTTCACTGACTATATGACTTTAAACAAGCTGCTAAGCTTTGGTTTCCTCTTTTTAAAAATAGGATAAGAATGCCTACCTTGTAGAGATGTTGGGAACACTATAATAAAATACAGCAAAAACACTCAGCACAGTGCCTAACAGGGGTATGTGTTCTCAGAATGTATAACCTGTTTTGCTTAAATCTCCCAGCGAGATTAGCATTCTATTTTTTTTTTCCTTTATTCCTTGGATTCTCCTATAGAGAACCTGAAATCCAGTCAAACTGGAATGTTTTTATGGACTTTAGAGGGAACTTTAGCAGTGTTCGAATCAAACTCCTCATCCACTTAATTCCTAGTCTTTGCTTAAATAACCACATCACAGCACAGTCTCTTGCAGCTCTGACGTCGTGATATGACTGCTCTTCTCAGACTGAGTCGATACCTGCCCTTCTGGCTCACTCCTGGGGGTACTGAAGAGGGGATTCTTGTTTTAGATTAGAGAGCAAGCAATTGACCTCTAGCATCCCTTCCAGCTCTAAGAGTACATGACATGCCTTCTTTATGCTAAAGCATGCACAAGAGAGCCTGCAACTTTTTTCTAGTGATACTTCGAGATTAGATAGATATGTCTCTCTTCATGACATTTAGCAGTCTAGATGAGAAGCAATGAAACAAGTGTTTTATATGAAATGGATTGAATTTATATTATTAATGAATACCAAGGCTAGTACGGTCATGCAAATTAATATAGATTCCCATGTCCAGAGACGAAGGGAGTTATTTGGAACTTAAAATTAATATCTGGAGAGCTATCATCTGAGCTTATGATTCTGCAGGACCAGAACCTCTACAAGTCCACAGGATGCCTTACGGCCAGACCAGCCCTCATGTAATCTGCTTTGTACAGGAACAGAAACCATTCTATTGTTGATCAATACATTTTTCACTTGCAAGGTGATGTATATTTTAGGAGAGAGCTCCATACATAAGACCATACATGAAAAAAAATCTATAGATTTCATTCATATCAAATTTGTGCAAACTTTGAATTGCTGAGCTAAATCTGAGGTACAATTTTGCAATTAAGGTAACTGATATAGATATTCACAGAAATGTTCAGTGAGCTTCTTTCTCTTAGATGATTCTGGAAATCACCAATTCTATTTAAAAGACTAAAATTCAAGACTTATAGAAGAAAAATTAAGCATTAATGTTTAAAAGATAATTTCTCACATGAATGTGTTCTTTAAAACTGCAAAAGGAAGTACAATTTTAACTCTTCTGAGACACTGTTCCTCTACATTGAGGTTATAAATGAATAAACCAGGGACTTTCACTAACTGGGACTTATGGCCGATTCTCTCTGGCACTAGAACTACTCTGTGTCATAGCTGAGAACCTTGAGGCTATGAAATCCCATGCACATCTCTCAACAAAATTCAAAATTCAAGTCCCCTTGGTCAACTCTTACTCTCATTCATTTATGGTTCTCCACGCCTCACTTAACCTCAGCTTTCTACCATGGTTTTCCACCAGTCAATCTTCCTCTAGCATCCATTCCACTGTAAGCAAACTCCCTTGATCCTCGACCTTGTCGTAGAACATACATTTTACCATTTACTCTAACTGAAGCCTGGCTCTTTCCACACCCCCTGCAGGACTCTGCTTCTCTTACAAACCTTCTGAATGGAGGCTACTTATCTCTCCCTACCTTCTTACCCCTCGCTGTGACACACATATGCACACATGCCTACCTAGGAGTGAAGGCAGCTTAGCTTCTACTACTGCCAGAACATAACTCCTCTATTCTTGTGCAAAAATTCTTCACTTGAAGCATACAGGCCTAGTTTTATTACTCTCACCTGTTCACTGTCTAACATTCCCACACTTCTTAGTGACTTTATCCTCAACTTTGGTACACAGATAATACAATAAACAATCTACCTATTGCTCAAAAGCCCAAAACTAGTACATAGCATCTACTGAATAAAATAGTCACTAGTAAACAAAGCTCTTTCATGCATACTTTCATAACTTTTCTTAAATTGACTTAATATTTCCCATAAATTACAGATAGACATTTGTTCACTGGCTCCTCATAGCTTTCCTTTTCCCTTTTGCCAATAATTTTAATTATTTCCTCCAAGAAGCATCTGAACATTAACCTCTTATGCACTAATGTCTCCTTTTCTCCACGTCCTTGTGTGTGTATGTATGTGTGTGCGTGCTTGTGTGTCTGTGTCTGCGTATAGTTTTCATGTTACCTTGCCATTTTACACTATGACTTGTTATTTAGCTCTTTCACTAAATATTGATTGTTCTTTATATATGGATTATAAACTTCATGAAGGCACGGACGGTGGTTTCTATTTTTTATTGGTCTTTAAAAATAGTTATCAAGCAATAGAAGCCATATGATTAAAATTAACACCGAGCGATATTACTTCTCGTTTTTAATAAGGCTTTCTTTTGCTATAAATTTGTCTTGATTTTGTGAGCAAACCAAGCCAAATATTTTTAATGAGGAAATAGTAAAGTTAGAATGTCTCCTGGACATTCAGATCATGTCAGCACTGCAGGTCCAGGTTTTGCTGGAATCCATCCCGCATGTTTTCAGTGTCCTGCTGCAGCCTCGCCATTTGTTATGTGGACAGAAAGTATTCTATATGTAGATGATATTCTATCATCCAATTAGAGTATGTTTTCTACATGTATCAGAGGTCATCGGGAAAGAGAGATTTTAAATAATAACAACCACCACCATCAAGCATTGATTCTCACCATGCGTCAGGTACTTCACATGTATTATTTCTAAGTTTTAACCAAAACTTAGATATAGATACCATTGTAATCATTTCGCAGAGGAGACAATTGAAGGCCCAAGAGTTTAGGTAAGGTGTTCAAGTCACACATCTAGTAAAGAGAAGAGTTAATATTTTAACACTGTTCCATGTGGTTCAAAGGTCTTCTTTTTCCCACTATGCCAAAATCACATTCACTAATAACAGATTTTGGAAGTCTGTTATCTAAAACAAGTACTTATATCAATATAGATATACTATGTATGTGACTGTCACTGGGTTTATATTCAACGTATAATTCTTAACTATTTGGATTTACCTAAGATGGTAACCTATCATCACCTAAGAATCTATAGTCAGACACTAATTTATAAAGTAATCTAGGACGTTTAGTCAAATAATGCCATATATAATATTTTGAAATCCAAGGGGAATAAAAAAGGCAGGAAACAGTCAAGAAACAAACCACCAATAAGAAAAATATGGTACCTGAGGCTATATATATTGGAAACATTGCCTCTACAGACTTTGAATTGAGTTCAACAAATTATGGGTAATTTTTAAAAGGTAAAAGCAAAATGATGCTTAAAAAAGTAGGAAATGTCACCAAAAGGAACACTTAAAAATATAATATCACAGTTATAGAGACACCTATTTTCCAAAACTAAAAGTGGTCATGTTTCTCTGGTATGACGTCTCTCAGTAACCACTCATAATCCCAAAAGTTTACACAGTGGAGGGATTCAAGTTTAAAGTCCTGATAATTTAAATACAGAGATTATATCAAGTAATTACAATTGGTCCATTAGCTATAAAAAGCTACCGATGCCATAGCTATCGATGGCATGTATATATACTGAATTTTTTTTTTTATGACACTGCAATTAGTTTATATTCACAGCACCTTAAAGAGTGCCTTACGTCGAGGACTTTTGTACTTCAGTAACTAACACCATCTTGTTGAGAAGCTAGCACAGACATTTCATTTATAAATTTCAGCATCAGGAATTGTGCTACAGAGAGGTGCCCTGGTAGTAGGTATCTAAATACTTATTCTGACTGGTCTGCTCTTAGAGGATCACTTTAGATGGCACTGTGATTCAATAAACCACTGGGGTACAGCATTAACTCTCAGTGTGTTAGAACTTGAATATCCATTCATATTACAATCAGGGGATTCAAATGATAGATTGTTTCTGGATCAGAGTTTCTCCAGTCAAGAATATTTTTATCTGATGAGAATGACTATTTTGACTTTGAGATATAAAACCCATAGAGATACTAATTCAAATACATTTAATCTGATCTCCATGCATTCCGACACTTCACTGCTACATCCTAGCTATTCTTTATAGGGAAAAACTTATTGTACTGCCAAAACCACCCCCTGCCACCTCGAATGACAAGAGCATTCATGCATTTTCATGAGCTCATTTCAGGACAGGAAAAGCAAGTTCCATAATTCTCAATAAACACATTAAGATAGCAGATTTTCCAAATGGATGCTGTAATTAAAGGCCCAACTCCTAATCCTATATGTAATGACCAAGAATAGGAAATCATAAACTCAAATGTCTATGAATTAATAAAATTATAAGCGGCTTCTCCTATCCCCCCAAAGTTGTGTGTATGTGTATCTAAAGGCTTTTATTTTGGATTTGATTTTGTTTCACTTGTCCTCACAACATCTGAGAAACATACTAATTAACCCACATATATTTGAGTGTAGAGTTTCACTTCAAAGGCTAGAGGATCAATAACCACAGCATAAGGAAAATATACTTGTCAACCTACACTATAATGTGCGATACATATCAAAAATGATACTGAAGACATGATCAGGTCATTTAAAATTACAAACAATATTTTTATGTTCACGATCTTTAAGCAGTAAAAATGACAACTTCATGTTGCAATTTTTTAAATCCAAACAGAAAAAAAGACAGCAATTTTAAAAAAAATAAAATACTCCTGTTTTTACAAGAGCCCACAGGTGTGATTATCTAGCTGAATATTTCACACACACACACACACACACACACAATTGTGATTTTTATCAACTAAGCTGTAAGGAAGTGTGAAGAAAACTGCAAGTCTCATTACAAATGCAACCTGGGGAAGAACATCTAGAAAACCATCTATGGAAGTCTAGAGATAGTTAAAAAAAAAAGGCCAATGCTAAAGATGAATGGGAAATAAAAATAATAGTAGTAGCAAGATTAACAATAAATCATAATTATAGCAATTTTCTTAAGGCTCTCCTTATCTGAAAAGACCTCGAGTTGATCTGTTACTAGCCCAACATTCCTCCATTTTGATAGCATGTTAAAATGTGACCACGGTTCCCATTGCTGTATTTCAACTCACCAAACACATTAATGTTGCTCTAAAGCAGCTTTTCTTGCTAGACCATTTAAAAATATCTTCCCTGTGTTATAGCCCAAAAAATTATTCCATCTTCTCCCAAATACCACGCCCTTTTACCACTTTATGCATTGGCACGCATACCCTCCCTCTACTCTCTTTGATGAACTCTCACTCAACCTTCAAGAACCCTCTCAATTTTGCCTCAGTTATAAAGTCTTCCCTGGGTCTCTCAGGCCAAGTTATACCTTTAACACTTACCCATAGGTATTGGTAATCATTTCTGTGTCTCTACCATCAGATTGAATTCCCAGAAAGCAGATTTTGATATTCTTTTCCCTTTTTGTCAAAATTTGGTACAGCTCCATAAGAATAACTCAGTAAGGGTTGGAGAGTTGAGGTGGATGCACGGAGTCATAAATAACAAGGTCCCCGCATTTCGTCTACATTTTGCTATTTTCACTTTAATGCTATAACAAAGCTGATGCAGAATTAGCTATCACCTGTATAAATTGAATCCAGATGATCCATATTCGGTAGTATTCAAAGATTCTAACTGCTCATAGCATCAGCGATTCCAATCAGAAGCTGCAGGTTATGCAGGTTCAGTGCTGTACCGAATCCGGTACAGGGCTACGTGTACTTAATACTGGTGCTTTACAAAGAGAAAATCAGGCTTATGACCAATAATGTATCAGATCAAATTTATACTTATTTTTATAAATAAGGCTTTTGATTAAACAGAAACCATAGCCAATCAATATACAAACAGATATGGGTGCTTACTGCACTGTTCATATGATTTTCAATATGTCCATGGGTTGTAATGAATTTCTGATTTTTCTTTTTTCCATACGCTAGATAGTGCAAACGTAAGTCACCTAGTCCTCATCAGTGAATGCAGACTTTGATGTAATTGATTTTAAGTCTAGAATTTAATGAAGAAGAAAAAGTACATTGTGATCCTAAGGGCACATGTAAAGGCCCAAAAGAGGGTAGTAAGAGACAACTATTATTTCCTAATACCTGGGTTGCTCTCTTTGAAGCATTTCTTTGTGGGGACTATGCATTTCATTCTACTGAATTTCAGTCAACTCCATAGTAGACAACACCATCCGTCTTATTTCATCTTTTTAACAAGGACTTGATGAGGTGACACAGGACTGATTCTTAAAAACACATTACCTGCTATGTGAGGCATTGTGTGACAGGAAGAACTATCTTAGTGACAGGCACCTGACAGCAGATTTGTTGATTTCATGGTCACTTCATTTAAAGTAACAACAGGGTGAAATATGCCATCTGATAATCTGTTTGAATGTTGACTGTGAAAAGCACTTAACATTTCTGCCAGCAACCACGACTACAGAATCTGTTCTTCAATATGTGAGGGTCTGTCTTCCTCTTTACTCATTTTTATCAATCCTTTGCCCCCAACCCCTCTTTCCTCAGAGGAAATCCCCCAGTAATTTTCTGGAAACACATTATGTAGAGAAATTTGGCACCAAGGATAACCAGCTCTCTTTTAAGCCACACTTTTTAAAGATGCTATGCACTACACAGTTTGAGGCTCCTAAGGAAAAGTTTGAGGCTGAGGAGAGACCTGGGCTCTTTTTCCAGACATCCATAGGCTACCCTTCTAAACATGTCATTTAATGTCTCCAAACTCTTATAGGGGTGAGATGTGTAGGCATGGGTATTCCACTCTTCATTCTCTACATGTTAGCTTGAGAAAGGAGTAATTTCAAGCACCCAAAGGCCACATTTCCATACATTTTCATGGCCGCATTTCCTTCTTTATTCTTACAGTACTAAAAGCAAAAATAAACTGGCTCATACCAATGGCTTGAAGGCAAGGACTCTCCATGCATCACCAGTCCGTCACATTCCAGCTGGAGATGCGGATGCTAGAGCAACCCATCTCCTCCTATAGGACAAGGACTTCTTACAAGGGAACTAGGACAATTCCTGCTCACTCCATAGCTAGCTGAGCATGAGCCTTTTCACATGCCAGCGCAAGGCAGACTCACAGAAAATAATTATCACCATGCTAATCACAGTAATAATTTGTTCTTATAAAGCATTTTGCAGTCCATTTGTAAAGAAAATCGGTGGCTGCACTTGCCATTAGAGAAGTTCCTTTAAAGTAGAACATCCAGCAGAAAAATCATACTCTAGGCACAGCCAGCCTACTTGAAGAAAAGGGTTAATTTCGGGTTGCTTGACAAAATACTCTAACCTTCTTAACTATCTAGAAATTATCTACACCAACGGTCCCTCCTCATAATTGCTTGGGATCGCACACCCACAGACACCTCAGCTGAGCAGCACAGCTCACACATTCGAGAGCCTCTTGGACATCAACACGCTTGAAGCTTTTTAAACAGCATTAAATATGAACCAGAAACAGCCCAGTTAAAATTTACACTTTCTTTGAAAGATTTTTTTGACATATTCAATGCTTGTGAAAGCTGAGGGGCTGACACCCTAGTCAAATACAGTTGAGTGAGCAGACTGCAAACCTCCCCACCCTCCACCTCCAGGGCAGGTGAACCGTGACACGGAGGAACAAACCTCTCCTGCCTTCTCTGTTCCTTTTTCAGAAAATATAAAAAGAGATAGAGAAAAAAAAAACTTCCTTCAAACTATTGTTTGATGATTTCTTTGTTTAAATAAACATCTCAATAGAAGTAGGCTCTGGTAGCAGTTGGTTCCTCCATGGCTTAATCTGAATCTCTTCTAGTCAGTGATTTTCTCACCAAATTTCTGCCTAGTGTGATAGCTGGCTCATCTAAGCTTTTTTTTTTTTTTTCTTTCAGTCAGTTTTCTTTTATAATTTCAATGATCCTTCTCTATTTAAGAAACCACTTTACGGTTCATAGCACTGTTTACCAAAAATATGAAGTAAAATATCAGATACACATAGATGAACACCACTTCTTAGAATGTTATCCTGAGCATTACAACTCAAGTACTTTCAATACGATTTTATACCACTGCACCTATTTCTTTATTTAAACTTTTTTTTTTTAAAGCTTTGCTCTAAAACTTCCCAGTATGTTGTCGTGAATAATTATTTATAATTACTTTGAAGAAGTGTGAACAAATGAAAAGATCAGCTGGGGAAAGTATTTAAGAAGCATTCTTCTAAAATAAAAATAACAAATGTTTAAGTTCCACTAACTAAGATGCCATGTTTCCCTGCTGGTTTAAATACATACACTTTAAAATAATTATATAATAGCCCCTAGTGGAAGGACTGGCTGTCTTAAGCGTGTTTCCAAACTTCAGCATGCTCTCCAGAACTGAATACCTGTGAAGCTTTCTGATACTGGGCATTTGGTGTAAACTATTGTGCGAACCCGAGCTTCAGCACTTCCATTTTCTGCCATCTGGAGGATATTGAAAATGAAATAAAGACCAAAAAGTGTCTGGTTTTGTTGTTGGGGGGAGGGGCGCATCAAGGTATTAAGTTATTCAAACACCAGTAATGTATGGTATTGCACATTCTCACTGTCACAGCCTTTGTTGAAAAGGATTTCCCTGACCTTTCCTGTAACCAGCAAACAAATAAGCCCTCTCTCTCAGCGGGAGAGAGGCACTGGTCCATTAGATCATTAAGCCGTTCTATTCAGATCCCCCCCATTCTCCTGTCCTTGGCCCTGAAGAGGGAACTGGCAGCGGTCCAATCAGTCAGAGAGAAGGCAGGCAAATGTGATTGCGTACAGGATAGCTTGAAATGTCACAGCAGGACCAAAGTCGCAGAGCAGACAGCACTGAGGGGAGGATGTGGCGCTACATGAGGGGTAGTGTTCCAACAACGGAATGCTGGTGTTTCAGTCTGCCAAACAACGTAATGACTCACCCAGGCAGGAAAATATTACCACCATGGGGATATTTGGATCGTCTCAGTCTGAGAGTAATTAGGGACTAAACTACAACAGCATGCTTCAGTGATAAAATGAGAAAATAAGCAATACCTCTGTCAAGTTCTGATTGGCGCGTATTAAATGAAGATGGGCTTCTATCATCTCTGACCACAAACTAGGAACTTGTAGCAGATTGTCAGCACAGAGAGCCATTTCCACATTTTCATGAAATAAAGCAGCATACAAATGTGTGTGTGTACACACACACGTTTAAAAAAATAGTGAGGTGAAAAATGGTATAGTTGGCAGAAAGAGTTTTAGGGAAAATCATTACTACAATTATATAATTCATTTCTATAGCAGGCATTTGCTCATCCTGAAGCTTTTCTGTCCCTAATTACACTGTCTGCAAAGGGGGAAAAATGAGTCCAGAATGGCAAATGCTAACAATATCATTTTATTAATAAGAATGATATACAATCTCCAAAATAAAAAGCACATGTGTTTAATGAATTTAGGTAATGGAATTATTTTACTTATTAGTACCAGTTGCACAAATGTAAATTCTCTGGCTAAGGGGACAAATGTTAATTTTTATTTCTTTGTATTTTCAAATTATGGACAATTTGTATTCATTAGACAACGCAAAAACCTCTTTTCCCTTATAATTGTAAAGTGACATTATAATTAAATTGGATAACCTCAGCAGCATCTGCAAGTTAAGGAATCACTTACAAGCTGGCTGGCCAAAGCCCAGGCACATTAAGCCCCAAACAGAGCTTACATCAATAACCCTTCATTGCAATGGCCAGGTCAGAACCTCAGTTACATACAGAGAAAAAGATTACTCTGCCTAAAAGACCTTAGAAAGTCAGTAGCAAGAATATCTTCTCAGATGATTCCTCACTAGATTCTTCTAGAGTCCTTATTCTGAAAACCTGAGTAGACACTTGTTAGATGTTAGACTTCCTTCACAAAGACTCCCTACCTCATCCTTCACTCCAAAAAAAAAAAAGCATCCATACCGTACCAGTCTTACCAAATCAGAATAAGGGGCAAACACAAATTATCTCTTTTCTCAATATGAACAATCTCTATTAAGCCGGGTTAATAAACTCTAATAGATGTAAGGGCCAATATGATATTTAGCTATTGACATAAACATAAATATAAATTTCAAAGAAAATAACCTACTTTAGTAAAACTACCTGTGCAATAAAAATTAATGAACTCCAAATGATTCTGCACATCTCCACCAAATTGCATTTTCAGGCTCACATCTTCAGGACATGCTGGGTGGTTTGATGCATTCCCACAATTCATCTTCCTGCTAAGCCAATTTTAATTTAAATGCAATTAAAGGCTCAAAATGAACATTATGTATTAGATAAAGCCCGAATCTGCAGACTATCATAAATATGATTTTCAGAAAAATTAATTACAAGCCATTAGGGTACAAGTCATCTTACTGCAAATGTTGAGTCAAATTGCAGAATTAGTTTGTTCGTTCCATTAAATGTTAAATACTGATTTTGAGCTTTGTACCAATTTAACATCAGTAGGTCAATTTATGAGGAAAATGTTATTTATAGATAGAACTTCTAAAATGTCTTAGCATTTCTTACTAACTAAATCATAGGCATCCTTGGAAACAAATAAAAATAAAGTGAATTTTGGTAAAATATTAAGAATATTACTTTTATGTGTTGTTATTTTGTATCATTATATATCATGAATTCACTATTCATTTTATGCACTAGTTTTTTCCTAAAATAAATATTTCACTTTCATTTTGTCTGTACCTAAAAATATGGGAAAAATACTACAATTTTGTTTAATGAAATACATAATGCCGGTCTAATAAAACAAAACCCTACAACCACCCCCTGCTCTACTCCTAGGCCGGCATACCTTAAGTAAATCAAGAAATCAAACAACCAATTTAATTGCTTGTCCTGAACTTACAAATTCAGAGAATAACAGGTATATAAGAAGCAGAATTTTTCTTTACAATTATTGTCAACTTGAACTTTTGGTGGACATGTTTCTAAACAGGCAATATGGTGATTCCAGTATGACATAATAATATAACTCACAAGTGAAGAGTTTGGAGAATCCAATGAGACCCTACACATTTGGTGTACTATTGGTTGATTTAGGCATTCAATTAAAAATATGATGGTGGTATTTTTAAAAGGCTATAAAATTTGATTACAATTGTAATCAATCTTTTCATTTCTAATTACTTATCTTAAAAATCTCTCTCACACACACACATAAAAAATCAGAAAATGCCTACATAATTTTTTTTAAAAATCAAGCATAACTCCTGAGTTGCAAAAAAAATCATCAAGTTGTTAATAAAACCTCCATTCACAGTAAAAGCAAAATAGATTTTAGGAGGAAAATAACAATTTCTCTTTTTTTCAGTCATTGCAAGGTGAGAATTTCCTATCTACATTAAAGTCAGTTGTTTTTACATTGATTTCCACAGTGCTATTTCATTAAAAACAGAATTGCCTTAAAGGATTTAGACAAATTTAGTGAGTTATTCAATTACTTCCTCCTCTAATTAAGAAAATAAAGCTAATTTAGGAGGCAAAGTGACTACTTAAATAACCATTAATGAAAAACATTATATTATTTATTTGGAATATAATACTGATTTTAAAAAATCATGGCATTTTTTTTTCTTCCACTTCGTTCACTGGACTAGTCCTAATCCCACAATTTTAAAAACATCTACTTCCTTATCTTAGTTCTCCCCCAGCTCTTAAATCCTTCCCTTTCTCGAAGGCAATGTGATTATTTGCCAAGTTACTTATCGACTCTTGTCTACTTCTGCTTCAAGACACACCCACACCAATTTCTGGACATTTAACCCATAGCTATAAAAGCAACAGTAATTACATGAGGAGACAGAGATGTTAGCTAATGCTATTGTGGTAAACATTTGTAATACCTAAGTATATCAAATCAACAGACTGTACACCTTAAACTTACACAATGTTATATGTCAATTATATCTCAATAAAGCTGGAAAAAAATAGATAACTATGTGTGCAACTGATATTGTGTATATGGTAGTTGCAAAGAACATCTGAAAAATTCTGATGATTCCATATGAGATGCAAGGATTATTACGTAGTGTCTGTACATATGTGAAATTTACATAATTTTACCAACTTTGGGAACATTTGTTAAAACAGGTATTTCCAAATATAAGGAGATATTATATGAAATGAAATACACACACACACACACACACACACACACACACACACACACAGGCACGCGCACAATCTCTTACATTGAAGTATTCCCTGGATAGGCTTAGTTAATACCACTTTACTACTTATAAATGAGTATTTTAAGTTTATGTATTAGTAACACCAATAATTTCTCTGAGTGAATGCTCAAAAATTACCAGTAGGGTCAATATCACATGAGTAGCCCTGAGGAAAATATCATGTTTTCTTTGCATTTAATCAAAATTCCTAATTGTTAAAAGGTGATACAAAAAAAAAAAAAAGAAAAAAAGCAATAGACATATAAAAATCCAGGCCACTAGATATTATTCCATTATCCACACACCTTCTGCCATGTTCCATAGATACTAAATAAGAAAATAAGAGTTGTTTTTGAGGACTAACTTTCCATGAGTAAGATTATGATGACTTTATAAAAGAGGATTCAAACCAGATAATTTAACTCCTATATGTGAAATAAAAAGAGTTTCAAAGAATAACTGAACTCAACTGTCATAGAGGATTCCAATCATCTCAAGTATGGACTATTACAATTAGTTGAACTTCAAGTTTCACATTAAATCTCATGAATGGTTTCCAAGAGTGGAAACTTTGCAGTGAATTCCTATATGCCTGCCCTATAAATAATTGTCTCACAACAACAAAAAAAGTACAATACCAGTTATTGGTATTTCAGACATCTTACTTTCTTCATTTATTCAGCATGACGGCTGTTTCCCTCCAAAAAATAAAAAAATAAAAAAAAAAAACAACATCGTGATGCACAATAGATTGTATCACTTTCTTTTGCTCAAAGCATCTGACCCCTAATACTATGAATAGCTACTCTGAGGCAACAGCTCTTATTTGGTTGTCTATTGTTCATTATTTTAGAATACCAATCTGCTTTTTGCTATATTCAGAAACTGCCATCTTCCATTGTTCCTAAAAAGTCTTGAAAAATTCAGAACAGAACCTAGAAATAAAAAAAAAAAAACTATTGTAGATCAATTCTGATTATTTAAATCTGTGTAGTAATGTTTCTTTACAGATAGCCACAGGCTGAACTTTGATATTCCTTAGTGTGAAAAAGAGTTAAAATCTAGACAGTAAATATTTTATAATAATTGATATTAGTGTTCCAACTGCTATAGGATTCATATAGATTTCTTAAAGTAGGTAAACTTTCAGGTAAATTCTGATTTTCCTCTGTAACGTATAACTCTGTCATTGGCTGCTTTTTTACATGATTATTCTGACAATTTCCTTGGTACTCTTTCTGTTAGAGTACAATAACCCTACTCACCGTTAAAAAGTCACAAGTGGCTTCTAGAATGAAGGTTCTAACTTTCACCACACTACTTTATTAAAAAGAAGTATTTGGGGGTACTTTCAAAAGTTACCAAATATAAACAACTTTTCCAAATAGAACACTCTTGAGTAGCCATTTTTAAAGGTGAGAAAATGGAGACTCAGTGTGATTAAGGCCTTAGATGCTGAAAGTCTTTCTGATCCTAATAGAAAAGGATATATAAAGGCAATAATAATGGTGAAGAAGATTATGGTCACTTGCAAGAATCATCACATCATTACAGGACTCTAAAATAGACTGCTCTGTGTGGGAACATGAAATGGGAACTAAACTTGTAAAAGCCCAAGTCGACTGTAGAAATTTCCTAACTAGCCAGATCACCACTGTGTATTAACTAACATCTGTTGGCACTGTCACTAGTAGCCTTATGCAGTATTATAGGCTGTTAGTGATAATAAAGTTATTCCTCTGGAAATTTACTTAAGTTTGGGGCACTGTAGTTTCATAGAAGTTTAGGTCCATGTGTTATATCTTTCTAGTGTATTTACAACTACCCTCTTCTAAAAATAAAAAAATAATTCTCCATTTCAGTTTCTTTTATCAACTACTTTTCATCCTTTGATGCACAGACTCAAAATGATCATTAAATTTCACCACGTTACAATTCATTCCGATTCTGTTCTGGTTACCAAAGACCCTTGTTAATTTCTGAATTCTCATCCATCATTTTTCGAGTTTGACTTAGTTTCCAGTTACAGCACCGGATATATCATCACTCTTTTAGATCTTAACCTATTCCTAAGATTTACACTGCTTCAGTGTTCTTCCCTAAATGGTCTTCCTAATTCATTCATAATGTCATGCTTACTAGTAGGAAAAAAATGTTTTTGGGTCCACCTATGTGCAAGTTTTTAAATCTAAGTCCTGTTTTCCCAAGTCCTCTTCAAAAATCTATTACTGTTCATTAATTTGTTTATTAATTTAATGATTTATTTATTTATACATTCAGAAACATTTATTAAAAACACAGCTAGATCCTAAGAATATGTCAGTGAATAAAACAGACATGGTGCCTGCTTTCACACAGCCAACATTCTAGAAGGGGAGGCAGGACACAGACCAGAGAGCTCACCATTTTTTAATTATAAGTTATGTCAGAAATAGATTAATGTTCACTTGGAACAACTGTTGGTTTATTTCTATTATAGTATATGAAATATATTCGTGTAGTTATAAGAAAATTAGTACCTATCAATAGCCATAGGAAAAACAATGATAAGCATAAAACTAAAAATAAACATGCTTATTGATATACAACATAAAGAAACAAATTCTCTTGTGTGTTACCGTGAATATGATACTTAGAATTAAATAGCTTATGCTGATTCATTTCATCCCTGGTCTTGCTCTTATACTTTAAAATGTCCAATTTTCTTTGCCAAAATGATTGTTTTAATGCTACAAAAGCACGCAAACTTTTCTCATATGTTCATGCAGTTAAATTCAAACCCAAATGACATTTTAACATTCTAATTCCCCAAAAGCAGCAGTCCTGCTTAACTTCGGGATATCTAGCAGAATATACCACCGAGCAGAAATCTCACAAGACTTTCTACTATATCCCACAAGCTTGTTAACATGATGGTAAAATTGTGAAGTTTTTCCAAACTTTAAAGTGGAATAAACTTTTTATGCTTCAAGTAGCATGCTTCAGAAGTCAAGCTGTGGCACTTTAAGGAATAAGTTTTAAATAGAGATAGCTTTATTAAATTCCAAGGGTCAACGTTCATTACAATAGTTAGGCCAATATTGCATGGTAGTTGTTGAAAGCAAGCTTTGTTTTAGAGTTCAACATCAAAGAATAAAGAACAATAAAAAAACATGCCTTACAGACCTTAGACTGTTAAAATGAAAACATGATTTTGAATTCTTTCTTAAATCTATTTGGAAATGAGTTCTATAGTTATCCAAACTACAAAGCAATATTTTTTCACTTCTAGAAAGTTATCAAAGACATTCCTAAAAATGCTTACCTTTTTAATCAAATTAAAACTCAAATTTTTGAACACTTTTGACACAAAGAAAGATTTCCAAAATCTATTTTAATAAAGATATTGGAAGCGGTCTTGGAGGGTTACCTGAAATAGCAAATCTTGTCACTCTCCAAATTTAAAAGCTAACCTTTGTGTCATAGGTTTGAATTATAAAATGACCCACATCTATAATAAAACTATATCTTTTGCATAACCTATAACATATGTTCTTGGTGCTTACAGAAATCAATTCCTACTCAGAAATCACTGTATTAAACTTAACTGTTAAACTTAATCCATTGAGTGACATTGAAAAATGTTCCAAATATTTTTCTAGATCTTTATTTTATTCTACTCCTAAGGAACACATGTTCTGGAATCCCATATATTTTGTCTTTGCCTTTTCCCTTCTTCTATCTTCTTTTGTAGCATTAAAATTCTTTCAATTGAAAGAGAGAAGATTCAACTCTGCACAAACTTAAGCACATACACACACAAAAAAATCCAACTCAGCTCAGAATTAAGCACAAAAATGATATCAACAAAGAGAAGAAAAGAAGAAAGGCAGGGAAGAAGGAAGGAAAGAAGGGAGGGAGAGAGGAAGGGTAGTCTGCTGGCCTGGCACATAGGATTTCAGATAAATTTTTATTCAGGGGTTCAAATAATGTCAGCAGGATCACATTTGTTTCCATCTCTTGGTCATGTTTTCTACTTGATGGACTTCAAGCTCAAGCTCTGTGAGGCTTGAAGATGGCTGACAATGCCACCCACCACAGCCCTGTCTTCTCAGGTTCAAATCCAGAGGAAAGGGTGTGCTTTTCTTCTAACAACCCCAGCAAACAGCTCATATGTCCACTGCTAAATCATTCACCACAACACAGCTGGGAGCATTCAGAGCTCTGCCTGGAAACACTGAATCACAAACCTATTCCCAAGAACACAAGTGGAAACAACTCTACTCAAACGCAAGCGCTGAGATACAGGGTAAGGATGATAACCCGGAGGAAAAGTGCATGCAACACTGATACAAGGAGGAGAGTAAATGAACACTAGGTGGCCAAAGTAACAAGTTCACTATTAGCCCTTAACATTGGATTAACATTGGTATATGGACATAGAACTCTCCTCAATCCTTTAAAGTAAAGATTGTATTACATCTCTGCACATAGTAATATACTCAAAGAGCAGATGGAAAGGGAAAAAAGGACAGAATGGACCTTGATAAGAGGAAAAAGGGTAAGAAGAGGTAGAAAAAAACATATGCCATTATATTGATTTATTCATATAAAATAAAATGGTCAGCAAAAACGGTTAACATCTAAAAAATGGTAGAAAGTTGATCATTTTTAGGTAGGCAAAAATGTCAGTGAAAAGCAGTCCGTGAAGCTTTCTCTGAAACTTAATCTTTATCCTGGCACAATCTGAACGAGCTAATTGAGAAAAAAACTGAACATCTGGGTGGTTTAGTGGAAACCACAACAGACCTTTCACTGCAGGATATGCCTCAAAAATATTAATAACCGATTGTTGCATCCACTGCACAGTGTGATTAAACCTCCAGTGTGTATATCAGACTCATCTTAAGCAGCCTGAAAACTTGGGACAGTTGAAGTGACACTTGCTGTGATGATAAATAATGTCCCTCACACAGCAGTGGCAGCACAAGGGTTCAGGCGCCGGCAAGTAGTGAGCTCAGAAAGGTTCTCATGAAAGAGCTGGAAATGCCGGTGCTCCCATTCCCTCCTAACGAAAAGATGAGGTTCTTTCTATATGCAGGCAGCAGGGCTCCTGACAGCAGGACAGACCAAGGGGAAACCCAAATATTCGTCTTAATAGGTTTGTTCTGGTGTGTGTGTGTGTTTTTTTTATTTTAATTTTTTATTTGCCTGTAATAGCCATGAGTCAAATTACTGAAGATCATGTATAGCATTTGGCTACTGAGCAATATTTTTAGTGAAATACATATTCAGCATCTCCAAGTAAAAAATGACTAATGAGAGTAAAAGGAAAACACAGGGAGGAAATAAAAATCTCCTTTTATTCATTATGGGAACCAGGCACTTTTATCCTGAGTTTTCTTTGTTATATTCTGAATAACACAGTATATGTAGTTTCCAGATAATTAATAAGTGCCATTTAATGGGAGCTTATTATATCTATATATCATAATCTTAAGTGCTCTGTGCGTATTAACATGTGTACATTTGCAAAAACCCAAAGCTAGAGTTGCTCCTTCTACAGGTGAGGAAACTGAGGCAAAGAAGTAACTTGCTAACTCCTTGTAAATAGCCATACTAGGATTCGAAGCAGGCGGTATGCATTTCAAGTCCATGTTCTCAACTCATTTATAGCTTCATTTTAGTTTATGTATGAACCAAAAAAGAATGAAGTTAAGAGAATTTAGACTAAAAATTCTGTCACTATCTTAGGACACCGCATTTTCATGCAGCCTTTGCAAACCTGGCTGTGAATCTCCATGTATGGATAGCTACATCCACATCCAAACATGATTGTGACATAGTGGCGGGTCACAGCTGCACTCCACGCACCCTCATCTGTTAGGACTACATTATCTACGACATATGGAATCCCACTGGGCTTAACTGATTTAAATTAATACCTTGAATTAACACCAGGAAGCAATGTTGCAAAGGTACACATAGGTAAATTTGGAACAATCTGCATTTATGAAAGAAAATTACAACCTTTTAGCTGAAGTTTTTACTATGGAGTAAGGTATATGAGAATGTGTGTTTATTGGAGCATGTGTGTGTGTGTGTGTGTGTGTGTGTGTGTGTGTTTGTGTACACTGAATAATGTTTACATAAATGTATATCTATGAAATACATTGAAATAACAGCAACATCTTCGATGGTGAAAGGTATCTATTATAGGAATTAAATTTAGGTTTTTGTGAATATTTTCTACAATGAAGTTTCAACTCATTCTGCTAGTGGAATAGCATCCGAAAACCGAGTTGAATCCCCCAGTTCTTAAAGCTCATATTTTCGCTATTTTATTTCAGAAAAACATTTGGGCAAAACTAAGAGTCTTTATCTTTCAGTCATTTAAAAGAGTGGAATATGTTATGTCTTGCATTGCTTAAAGATTTTAGTATTTGCAAAGCACTGCTACATACATGATCAAATAAGTAACACCCTTTCCTTTGTACAGCAATACCATATTAAAACCTTAGCTTGCCAAAACAGGATTTCTGATGCTACTCCATTGCATTCCGACTATCTAGTTTTGTTTTTCTTTTCCTTTTTTTGTATTAAAAATTATTGGGGTGACACCTGTTATTAAAATCAAATAAGTTTCCAGTGTACAATTCAACAGTATGTCGTATATATATATTACACCAAGTGTTCACCTCCCAAAGTTAGATTTTCTTTCATCACCAAATATTTGATTCCCTTTACCTTTATCTACTTCCTCCCTCCCACCTCTCCCTCTGGTAACCACTAATCCACAGTCCTTGTCCATGAGTCTCTGTTTGTTTGTCATGTTTGTTTGTTGCTTTCAGTTTTATATTCCATATAGGAGTGAAATCATATGGTTTTCAATTTTTCCTGACTTATTTTGTTTAGCATGATTATCTCAAGATCCATCCATGTTGTTGCAAATGGCAGTATTTCATCTTTTCTTATGGTCAAGTAATATTCCATTGTTTATATGTACTACATCTTTACCCAATCATTATTGTAGGACACTTTGGTTGCTCCTATGTCCTGGCCACCATGAATAATGCTGCTATGAACATCAGAATGGATATATTGTTGCAGATAAATGTTTTCAGGTTTTTGGGGTAAACACCCAGAAGAGGGATTGCTGGGCAATTCAATTCCGATAGTCTAGCTTTATTTTTATTATTATTATTATTATTATTATTATTATTATTATTATTATTATTATTATTATGTTAAGTGAGAAATACTATCCTTCACCAAAAGGTATCTTGAACTTTCCACAAGCAAATAAAGACTTTATTTTCTCTAAGACAAATGTTTGAACCAATATCACCGCTAGCGGAATAGCATCTGAAAATCAAGTCTAATTCCTCAGTTCTTAAAGCTCATATTTTTACTATTTTCTTTCTACTTTACTAAATATTTCTACTTTAAAACAAAATATGTTTCATGTGTACCCTAATTAAAATTTTGGAAAATAATAATCAAATCTCAATTATTCATAGGTAGTGATGCTTATTTACAACCAATCCATATGTTTTACCTAGACAACTGAGCCTAAAGTTACTCTGTGAAGTTGACAATGAGTGTAATTAACACTCACTTGTATTTAACAAGTTTGCCAGTCAGTCTTTTATTCCAAGAGTAAAATTTGCCGTATATTTGGAACCTTCGGAATGCACTCTAGATAACTGTGGAAGAATGGGATGGAGCTGGGTAGAAATGCATAGTAGCCAGAATGGTATTTTATACATGAGACACTTGGTGTTTGATATTCTTTCTCAATTAAAAATTATTTTAGCATAACCATTTTTGTGTGATCTCAACTGCATAATTTGTTGAAATCCTTTTATAAATATTAGTTTGTAATAAAGAAAACTGGTCTATTGTTTTCTGTAAAATTATCTTTTTTTTTTTAGGGTCCTAAAAAGTTCAAATTCCACTCCAAGATTCCAAGTGTCACGGTATCACAATCAAGGGCGAGGTGCTCCATGATCTGGCCCCATCTTCCTTCCATGTGGCTTCAGCAAAGGGAGATCTCATCAGTCCCTTGATATCCAGAAAGCATGCTCGTCGCTGATGTCTGCTGATGCTCTTCCCTCACTTTTCAGCCTTGGCAATTGCAGTTCCTAATCATCTTTTAAGGCCCAACATAGATACTTCTTTATTTAATACATGTGTCTCTACTGTCGAATATATGTCAAATCACAAGAAACTAGAAGTAAAACATCAAGTAGAAGCAGACACTACCCCTTTTCTCATGGAGTTAACAGTCAGTGGAGGGGACAGATTAATAATCTATCATCATTCTAATGGATATATAATTGCAAGGGCTACAGAGGGACATACTTGAGTCCTTGAGTGTTCTTAACAAAGGAAGCAGACCTAGACTGGGGCATAAAAAAGGCTTCCCTCAGGAAGTTACACTTTAGATGAGATGGGAATTGGGAATTGAAGTAAACTAGATGAAAGAATAGGGCTCTGGGTAGAGCACTCAAAAAGGAGGGGACTCTATCCAAAGGCGGTAGAGAAAACGTACAAAGAGTTCAAGAAATTGAAAGAAGATCAATGTGGGTGGAGAACAGAGAGAAAAGAGATGCTCAAGAAGCAGGCCAGGGTCAGACCATGCTGTCATGGTAAAGGTTTTCAGTTCTCACAGCTGAAGTGCAATGAGAAACCAGAAGAATCTTTTCCACGGAGCCATGCCCTGCTCCCTGGTGGGAAGCAAGCTCTCCCTTCTCTGAATTTCAGTTGCACAGCATTTGCATCTCTCTCATGGGACCATCACATGTTACCTTGTTTACAGTTATTTGTGAACACATCTCCTTACACATCTTGCCTTCCTTAGAACCTGCACAGATGCTGCCTAGAACTGTTTGATAAATGTTACCTTATTGGATTAATGATCCATAGTTTAGTGTTCAAAGATTCTTTTACCTTGAATTACCCAATTACAAACAAACCTGTTTATTTTCATAAACTGTCTTAATACTCTAACTTCTTAATTCTGAACACTTGGATATTACTGGAAGTAAATTATTTTTACCTTTTGCCTTTGACGTAAAGCAAAATACAGCACTTTAATTTTGGAATTATACATCCCTCTTTTCAATTAATTATTCCCTTTTATAATAACAATATCATTTCTTTCACCCTTTTCAAGGTAACTTATCTACCATTCATGAGAAGCCTTTCCTTGTATGAATTTCTCAATGTTATATTAAGCATTCCATCATACTGAACATTCTTATTGAAACTGGTTAAGGAAAAGCAGTTTGCCAAACTGTTATCCCTTGTTTTCTATTACACTGATTAAATCACTTGAATGATATTATTTTTAAAAAGGTTTCCAGGAGATTTTAATAATATCTTTCATCACTCTTTACCCTAAATAGATGCTTAGTAAATGTTTATTGAGAGTAAAGGAGGAAAGAAGAAAGAGAGGCAGGCATGGATTTCACCATCTCTACCATGCTCGCCTTTCTCTTTTGCTACCTTAAAGACCTCTTGCTCATACTTTTAAATTGATTTTTAAATATTTTCTCTAATCCATTGAGCTCTAGTTTTCTGTATCTTAAGATTTTTAATCATTCAACTATGAGTAAGCAGAGAAGGAAGGGAGGTGGAGAGACGAGGAGAGTTGGTCAAGAACGATAACATGGATGCAGCCCAGTACCTAGGAGAGCTAACAAGAGATGCTCAGTTCTGAGGACACAACTACCAGATTATCTGATGGATCACCAGAGATTCAGAGCTGCTGCTGCTAAAGCCAGTGCCATGCCAGCTGTATTAAGAGCGCCAGCCTGACAAGCATAGTGGTGATACCGCTAAGACTCCATGTTGGTCTTCCTTATATTACTGTGCAACTTTAAATGAATCCACATTAGTTGTGGTAACCTTAAAATTTCTCAGTCTCTTAAACCTTTGGTACGTGACCGACACATTTTCTCCAAAGTAGTCTGTCTCACATCAGAGCAAACAAAATATAGAAAACGCATAAAGATTCCTAGAATGAGACCCAGAAATCACGTAATGTGGCCATTTACAAAATGTGACCCATGAAAGGGAGGTCAAGAGCGAGCTGTGCCTGGACTCCTTCTCCAGCATCAACCCACAAGCTCTAGTTTATTTGTTTATGCTTCGAGGTAAGGCAATTTTGCAAAAAGTCTCCTCAGTTTTAAGACAATACAAACTAAAAATTGAAAGCCACCAATTGGCTAAACTTTTTCTTTTCATAGAATATTTATTTAACTAAAACACATTCCAGGGCCTATTAAAATATGTGTGTGTGTGTGTGTGTGTGTGTGTGTGTGTGTGTGTGTAACGCTCTGAGTCTATATACAGTATACAAATGTATAGCGCTTTTTGTGTGCCTGTTGTTTGTTTGATGAAAGAAAGGTATATTTAAGAATTAAAATCTAGCCATATTGGCCCACAAGGAAGACCTGCCAACTGAAGACAGTCTATGTGTCCAGGCAAGGATTCCCAGAGAATGTCAAGGACAAACAGAGCCAAGTCTAGGGGCTTCTCAAGTTGAGAGTCTATCATCTTTCCCTAATTCACTGAGGAACCATAACGTCCTGAAGTTGCAAAACAAAACACAAAGTTTGCAGGGAGAGCTGGATTTCATCGCTCTGTATAATGGGCAGCCTATGCTTTACTGTTAAGTGTAGCAGTTTTTCAAATGGATGCTTTTGAAATACTCCAGAATTTGAGTTCATAAGAAAACATATGTATAAGTAGGATGGCTAAATAAGAATATCCAAAGCCCATGCACTATACCACATAGGCAAGAAGTGTGAAATGCTACCACTGTTTGCTAAAATGCATCCTTTTTTGATGTATCAAAGAGGCCAGATTGAAGAAGTGAGCGCTGTGGGGCAGCATCCTCCATTTCTGTGGCCCTATTCCATGTCTCATGAGCAGTAAGAGCAAGGAAAGGTTTTGGCCACCTGCCCATTTGTCAGCAGCAAGGGCCGCCTCTGGTAGAAGTTCAGGCACAGAGGTAAGGGAGATGATGGCAGCATTATTCTGCAACACCTTCTGAGTGTTATTACAAAATGACAGTATTGTTTTTAGCCCACTTCCCTTAACCAGATTGACAGAATTACAGGTTGACATTATTGTGAAATTTTATGATGTATCATGTTAACTGTGCCAGTTTGATTAGCCTTGATTGACAGCCTGTACCTGAACAGAAAGTGAAATACCTCAAAAATATAAAACCAGCGGATCTTGCCTGACTTTCACAATAAACAAAATCTCTAGCTAATTTAATTTTAACTAACTAGGAATTTCATCCTAACCTCATGTGATTAAAATTTCATTTCTCTCATCCTCATCTTGAGGCTGAAGCTAGAAGAAAATAAATCCAGGCCACAGTTATAAAATCACCATCCACTTTCTGAGGCTTTAAATGCATTAGAAACAGGCCGCTTGCCTAACGTGGCCCTGCCCTGTATTACCATCAGAGGAAACAGATGCACCTCATACCTGGCATGCCCTACATAGAGCCTAGGCTGAGATATGAGGCCTTTAAAAACACAATATAGAAAGCCAGGCACAAGCAGCTATCTGCATTATCACCACACCTCCGCAATGCTTCTCTCTTACAGCATCCTCATCTGTTATTGAAACAGAAGTTGATACACTTTTAAACTCTGAAACCAGAAGCTAGACTGCCTAGTAAATTAAGCAGAGGGGTTATTCTTTCCCCTCTGGCTCTGCAGGGTGAATTGGATCTACAATTCAATCTGGAATGAGATTGGTAGTTTTGCCTTGCAGATTAAAACCATTTGTATTGCAGAGTCTGGACATACTAAAAGGTGCAATTAGACATACCGCTTGTAGATTCCACTTGTCACCAGACTTGTAAACACGGTCATATCTAGGACTGGATCCAAACAGTCCCTTCCAATTAAAAATCCGCTTTACTTCATTCTTTGTATCTCTTTGGAAATCTGTGGCAATTATGCTGCCAGTTTAAAATTACTGCATCACAAAAGGGATTTTTCAGATGCTTCTGAGTTCTATTCTTTGTTGCATGGAATGGAAACATTAGGTTCCCACAAAATGAGTCCCTAAGTTCTGTGTCAAACCAGAGTCTGAGGACAAAATATCCAGTAATGGAAGAAAGTGAAGTGCCTATAAAAATTCAACATGCAATTTTTAAAACTTTTGCTTTTTACTGTGGATGCTATGTCAGAAAGGTTTTTATTATTATTTCCTGGATGAACAATCAGTTGATTATCCCATTTGCAGGAAGGAAACGCAACTGCTGAGATGCACTGGGGCATATTTTGTTAACACACCCACGCATCTGCTGTGAGCACTAAGCACATGTGTCCGTTTATTCATATATACATTTGAACTTGATAAACCTGTTATTAATCCCATAAAGTGTACACTCGCATAGGAGGAAAACATGCTTAACACCTCTTTCTTGAAGATTCTACATGCTTCAGGCTGGTCTCTCCTTCGCTTTGCTGTCTATCCTAGGGGTACCAACCCTGGCTTTGGATTTCTCCTCAACATTTCCATTCCAGCCCAGACAAGTAAAATATAATCCTGGAATGAAAAGCATGCTTGTACCTCCAGGGTCTATTTTCTAGAATGTTGGTTTACACTGATAACTTGAACTGTGAATATCACATAGACCTTCAGGCTAATGGTGGACAGTCTTGGCAGGTAACATGAACACAATTTTTAAAGCCGTGAGAGATATACTCAAGGTTTTTAGAATGAAAAATCTATACTTATACTGAATCTGTCCTTTTCCTTATGGGATTGGCAATGAAACACACAAGTCAGTCTCAGGAGGCTGTAGAAAAGAGCTCCAACTCTATGTCCTTTAAGAGGATAGCCAGTAGTACAAAAGACTATATCCACTGGGAAACTCTATTCTGCAATGGGAAGATATTTTAGGCAGGAGTCTCTGGGTAGGGGTAGCATTTTAATGGGAAATAAGATCGAGCTAAAAAGGACCACAGCGAATGTCAGGTGTCAGTGAATCGTGATGGGGCAGGTTATCAAAGTCACTGAGCTGGGTTTCATGAAGGGCAAGGTGTCATCGCCAGTTTTCCAGGGCTGGAGCAAGCACCAAATTTTACACAAATGTACGTATACAAATTGTGTGTGTATATGTGTATTAATGAACACACACATCTCATATAAATGTACATATGCATGCACACACACACCTCACAGTACATAATAGCACCATTGTGGTCAAAAGCAGAGCCTCTGAAGTTAGAACACCTGCATTCAATCCTGGCTCTAAAATTTATGAGGAACACACTTTGAGCAAATAGTTTAACTGCTTTAGCACCCCATTTTCTCATCTGCAAAATAGCAATGGCGAAACATTATAAGGGTTAAGTGCAATAGTCTATGTGAAGTGCTCACCCAAGTACTGGGCACATCTCCAGCATAAAACATGATTATGTATTATTTCTCTCCTTCAGTGACTTGGAAAAACAAAGTTACACTCTATGAATGGTACCCTAATTTCATAAAAGTTATTTTATTTCATCTGTTGACTTAACAAACACTGATTGACCACCTTCCATGCCCTAGGTGGCAATTCATGGTCACACACTCCCCAGGTTGGTTCATTCTGGACTCAGCTTCCATGATAATTCAAAATGTGTAAAATGTATTTTTGCACTAGTATTGTCACATTAATAATTTCCATATAATCTTCTCTGAAGGTTCTGATCTATGCTGGGCAAAACACAATAACCTGGATGAGCCGAGGACACATAGTTTCATATAGACTCTTAAATTTCTTAGAAAAAACACTCAAGAAAAGCCTGTCCTTAGTTAATAGGCATGTAGAATGCAGAGAGGCCCAAAGCAGATGAGAAGGTGCTGTCGAGTGCTGAGCACAGCTCAGACTCTAGAGTAGCCATTAAGAAGTGGGACTTCCAAAGCAGGCAGACCTGGCTCTCTCACATTCATCTGTGCAGATATCTAACCTCTCTAAACCAGTGTCCTGGCTTGGGCTAACCCACCTCAGAGGAAGTGTGCAAGGAATAAGTGGGAAGAGACTGTAAAGTCGTTCCCACATAATAATAAATAAATGGGAGACACTGTTACTATGAGATATGGTTGGTCCCTTTGCAAAGCTTTGATTGCCTCTGAGAGAAGAATTAAAGCTACCTACACAAAATTACTTGAAAACATAATAAAACAATACATTGAGTTTAAAATAATATAACACAATATGTCAATTTGATAGAACATACATGCACTGAATTCAAGGAACTGTATTCCAGTCTGATTTGCTATTAACTAGTTAACTATGCATTACTCTTTAATCTCTCTTAGCTTCCTTTCTTATCTAGAAAGTAAATTCCTTTTAGCTCTAAATTCTAAACATTTCTCCAAGTTCTGGTGGGCCAGATTAAAGGTATTCTGGTGAGTCCTGGTATACCGAAACACGGAGCGGGGACGGCCCTGGGCTTGCATCAAATAATGGAACATTCAGGTGGAAAGAACTGGAGGAAGTGAACTTGGAGAGAATGAGGTAAGTTAAGTTAGAAGGAAAGGGGAAACTGAGCATGGAGGGAATGGGGTAAATTCATGTGGAGGGAACAGTGTAGATAAATGTGAGGGAATCGGGTAGATAAAAGTAGACACATGTAGTCAGCCAGGCAGGCAGTCTGTCCGTCTCTGTTCAACCTGTTAGTCTCTCTCTTCCTGCTTGGTTGCTCCCGCTCCCACCCCCACCTTCCCAGGGCCTGCATGCCTCACCTCCTCTCACCATGGGATTTGTAATCACAGAAAAGTCTGTTGACTAATCCCTGGGAATTCCAGAGCAGTTTGCAGCTGCTCTAAATTGCTCCATTAAAAAATTCTTAGTGCAATCTACATTGTAAAACTTCATGTTTAACAACAAAATGAGCTTGCAGCAAGATGTCCATACAATGAAAAGCAAAGAAAGCTTCACGGCATTTCCAAGAGATAGGGTTATTCCAAAAGCATTTTCACATAGGTTCCCCCCGCCCCCCAACCGGAATAACTCCAAAACGGCAAAGTTCATTTCTTTTAACCTATATTCATACACCAGCTATTTTAAAAATTACAAATTGCATTTCCAGGCTTTTGTTATCTGAAGATAAATATCCTATCTGCAAATTAGATTTTTCCTCCTAGCATTGCTAATCGTGTATCTTCTGGATAACTCCAGGGATAACCACCCTTCTCTGCAGAGGAAGTAGCTCAACTCCCATTTAGAAGCTGATTTCAAAGAAATCATGGTTGCTATTTCGCTCCGGAGAAATATCCTATTTCCTCTGCATCAAAGGGATAGTTCTTTGTTTCATTTTCTATCTTCTTCACAGTGGGAAAAGGTGATTTCAGAAACCTCATTCTCAGAGCAAGTCAATGCTCTGACTGTAGTGGAGAAGGGTCCAAGAAAGTAGTGCACTTAGAAACCACCTAATAGAAAAGCAAGAGCAAAGCCAAATTCAGACGATGAAGCGCCAAGGAAGGCCTTCGTGTCTATACTATCGCTTGGTGTAATAGCATGAGACAACAAAAGGCAGAGTCAGTCATTCGAGTCAATATTCTGTGGCCCCACAAGAGAACAACTATGTCCACTGACGAAGCACAAGCATTTGGTAACTGAACTCTCCTTTAATCTATAAAGTATTTGTGCATGCCAACAGTGTTTGTACCACACCACTGTTATCTGCTTGCTCTTCTGTCTCACAGAGTTTTTAAAAACAACTATGACTGTATCTCTTTGCATTAAACCTAATAGATAGTTTGTAGAATGAATGAATGAATGAGTAAAAGCACTGTCCACACAAAGGTATATAACTTTCCAGAAGGGATTTAATTAAACCAAAGAAATTCTACCAAGCATGAGATATATGGAATTCTACCAAGGGAATGAACACACCAGCAAGAAGACTGATCTAGATAAGATCTGAAGAAATGATGAAAAGAGCCCTAAAGTTAGGAGGCCGCGGGTGAGTCTAATGCAACTGGCTACGCGACCTTTGGCGCTCAAGTCACTGATTGTGTTTCAGGTATATGCCAGACACTGAAAGCTTGGGAGGGAAAATATGATAATCCCTGCCGTTAAGTGTGTCACCAGCCTGGGAAAGGAAGGCAAACTAATGAAGATTCCCCATAAAAGAGTATAGTAGATACTATGACAGAGTTATGAATAGGATGAGATTAGATGGGAGGGGATACAAGGTACCTCTGGAGCTCACAGGAGAACGTATCTTAATTCAGTCTTAACTAGTGGGGAATGGGGGAAAGAATGGTGTAAAGACAGATTTAAATTTTACTGAATTTAAAAAGTGAAGTAGATTTAGACTTTTAAGCAGGAAGGGCAGGAGTGGGGGTTAGGGAGCAATTGAGGTGAGATGCACCAAAAGTACAAACATCTGAAGACAGGATAGAGTCCGGCACACAGAAAGGGGGATCACAAAGCAAGTATGTACAGGGCTGTGCGAAAAATGAGGTTGAGGAAAAGGCAAAATCTTGATCATCAAGGGGCTTGTCCACTACATCACAGATGAGCAAAACTTTTATTTCTCCTCACTTCTGCCTTGCCTAGCAACGTCCTGAAGATTCCTAAAAGAAAAAGGTTCTATTTTCAAAGAAGAAAAAATGCACAATATTAATTTCCATTCCTGCCTCTCTCTTGCTCTCTCTCTTTTTTTTTTTTTTTCTGAAAGCAACCCTAAAAGGCTCAGTTCAAAGACTGTGGAGTGTACTTTTGAGAACTGATATTGTGCTTTATCTGTTGCCAAATTTTGGAGAAGTTATTCTAATTGATGTATAAAAATCTAAAGATTATCCCAGATCTGATTTGGAGAGAGAAATGGGCACAGCCTCCCATTATGGGACAGAAACAAGGAAAGAGGAAGAAACCTCTTTCGAGCACTTTCCACTAGATCCTGTGTGAGCTGAAAGGAAAGGTAACAGCACTCCTACTTCACTGTTGTTGATTTTTGTCTCCACCTGCCATTCCATGGATAGATCATTGACTTTGGATGAGCCACATGAATCAGAATGAAAAAATTTTATTCAATAATTAAGAGGCATGCCATATACTATCTATCTCATCTTAAGTGCACAAAAGTTATTCCTTAATTCTTAAACTAAATAATGGTCACTAATGTTCCCATTTCATTAGTAACAGAAAGGTAATTTTTCCATCCCTACATAAAATGGTGTGGAATCACAGAGGGAGCCAGTCTCTCTATGGTGGTCCCAACTACAATTCGTTGGCCTTTATTCCTCATGCCAATTGAACTCAACTTCTGATAATCAGAATCTTAAGTTGCTCTCAGTGCCAAATGGATTAATTAATCTTGGAGAAGAAATGTGCATGAAAGCCACTTAGGCAATCATATATATTCCATCGCCCTGGGTCTTTCCAAAGTGTATGCTAGCATAGTGGTTACAGCATGGGCTCTATAATCAGACCTGACCTTTGTTAGCTACACATCTGTGGGCAAGGTTATTTCACATCTATCAGTCTTGGCTTCCTCAAAATGAGAGAGCATGTACCTAGGAGAGAAGTATGTTAAGAAGATTAAATGATATATAGACATGGAATGTGTGGATGAGTGACAGGTACCTGGACAGGGCTCATAACTGTTACATACTATTCCGAGCAAATGTTTTTTGCTTAAGAAATAATTCCTTTCTTTAGCATAATACTTAAAAGAAAGCTCATTTTTAAGGTAATATGAGTGATCTGCTGCCAGTAATTTGATTATTATCTCAATAAAAAGCATTATATATAATATTAAGAGTCAGCTCCAAATCAAGGGTGTATATACAGAGGCTATTCATTTCCATTAGTATCATAATTAGATTTGACCTATATGTACAGTTTGCTGCCCATACTGACATACACTATCCACAGCTGCCTAATGTATTTCTGGGATTTCCTCTACATACAAATTATTTATAATTTTGGAATTCACAAAAATAATATAGTATTAAAAATATCTAAAAAAAAAAAAGAATACTGTCTCTATGAATAAACAGCTAAACAGAAGTGCATGTGAGATATTCTAGAAACAGTGTAAGAACCTGTGCAACTAATGCTTATCTTTTCTTTCTAATAATTGTTGGTTGCAATTGGGATGGAGGCAACATGTATGAGAATTATTTTATTTTTAATACTGTACATTGATAGAAAATTTAAAAAAAGCATCTACAAAGATGCAAACAATACAGCAAAAGAAAACAAATGAACAAAAAATATGAAGAAAAGAGAAAAAGGATGGGGTCTTAAGAGAAAGATAAGAGTGCAATAGCAAAGTACATGCCATGAAGTCCTCTGAACTTGACAGAAGGAACTTGACACTGTCAACTCTGACCTTCACACCATTCTCAGGCTCCATAACATACAGACCCACTGGTTGCTCAAGAGAAACAATTATTCCTTTACAGGACCAAAGAGAAACCTTTCCCATGAGAGGCCCTAAGAGAAAGGAAATCTGTTGTATCACAACCGCAATTTTCTAAAGTCAGCACAATGGTTAGTGGTCCCCCCCCCCCACTTGACTATTTTGTCTGTTACCCCCTTACTACTTATTAAACCTGATGCCAAAACATAATTTGACCCAAGAAATTTTCCAGTGGATCAAAATAATACAGTCTAGTATGAGGCATTCTGATAGATTATAGAGAGTCGTCTCTAGAGGAAAAGATGGTGATAAATAAATATACTCTTCATGGTGTAAGAAAATGCGATCAAATGATTCCTATGGCTCTTTGAGAATTCTTGAAATGTCATTGTGTGTGTGTGTGTGTGTGTGTGCACGTGTGTGTGCGTGTGCGCGCGCGCACATATGCGCACGTGTGTACTGTGTACTTCCCCTTTTAGGGACATAAATTGATAGTAGCAGAGAGCACTTCAGTAGTTTGAGTGAGCTCAGTGAAGGAGGATGACTCAAGTTCTCTAAGACTTAATAATACCCGCATCATAGAAATTCTGCTTTCATTTATGTATCCATCGAAAAAGTACAATATTAAACTAAATAATACTACCCACTGTTATCAATTCACTTCAATGAAATGAGCAGAACAGTAATCTTGGGCCCTGGGTGACTTAACTCTGTGACCGTGAGCATGGCATTTGATTTCTCTGGATCTCCTTTTAATCACATGTAAAGTGTGAATGTTGGACCAGTCATTACATTCAGTGATTATGGAGCAAGCCTTTATTTGACACATAGAATCAGTAATATGCATTGATGTTCCTTCCCTGCATAATGTGCCCTACTCAGAATAGACTGTAGGACACAGTCACGTGTGGACAGCTGATGAGTGATTTGCAAGTTTCTACATCCCCCCATTCTAAGGGAACCTCAAGAATGAAATGAGCAATAATTATAAGTCATGGGGGCAGGGTTAGACTTCTGCATTCTTTGAATCAAAGTATCTCACTTTAAAATGAATTTTAAAATATTAAGGAAGGAATCCTAATGATGAGATAGTACAAATCAGAGCTGTCTGAATATGTGATGGGCTGAAATAATAGTCATGAATCCAAGTTTCCCATCCCCCAGCTGCCGTCCTACCAGCCAATCCCCTTTTCAGTCCGCTCCAGGCTAGCAGTCGAGCAGACTAGTTAAAAGACAATTAGTCCAATTTCACATTCTCCAGCAGCCGAAAAATTTCATGTTATTTCAGTCACAGTGGATGGATGCCAAGTTCACTGGAAACAGCCCTGCTGATTTATCCAGTCCATTTTAATACTTTAGAAATACTGTTAAAACATGGCTGTCCTAATTACACAGGGATCAACGCGCAGTGTCCCGCTCACCCAGGATTCTCCCAGAAGGGCTGCAATCAGCTGCATTCCCCTTAATTTCACCATGCAATTCCAACTAATTTCATCCTAGTACAGTGCTGTCAGACAACTCCCATGCCTCTGCGGTTTTAATCGATTAGCTGAATGTCTCTATAATGCATCACCAGCTGCCAGGCACAGAACTGGACGCTTTGCAAGCATTTCAGCTAAAAGACAGTTTAATTACTACACCAGCCTCTCAAAGGCATAGGCACAAAGCCTTGGAAGCAAATTATTAAAATATTTGGTGTCAACAAGCCACTTTATAACTGAGCAAACAATGACAATCCAAAAGATGAAAATAAGGAGAAAGTCAGTTTTTAAATTGTGAGAAGGCTTTTTATGGACTCTAATTTATTCAAGCAAATGGACTGGCTTCAGCATCACTGTTTCCATAAGGCGCTTGTGTTTCCTGGACATTCTTTTGTGGGATATATGGACATCTGGGACATTGACAGGCTTGCAACACTATCCTTCAGTGGAAAAGAAAGAACTGAAGTACCTAGCATTAGCAAAAAAGTACATGAATGAATCACAAGTTTGATTACCCTACACTCACCATGGATCAAAACATTTGACTCTGGTCTCATGAATTTCTCAACTGTCAAAGCATGGTATTAGATAAATATTTTTGATAGGAAAGCTAGATAACAGTTAAAAGATATTTAAGTTAATCGGTTTTGTATGATGTGTTTTTCCACTATTCTAAGTAGCAAAGAAAAGAGGGACATTGTGAAAAAAAAAAGAAAAAAGAAAAAAAAGTTCTTAGGCATGACAACTACTTATACAGAACTGTGTCAAAATAGGAAAACAAGGCAGGAAAATTTATTTCTAAAAATCAATTTCTAAAACACCTATCATGAAAGACTCTAAGTATGAAAGTCAATAGATTTCCAAAGGCTAACAGGAAATTCAAGAAAACTAGCATCCCCAGACCCAACGACAAGGCATTAAGGGCCAGTCTTTGCCTCGCTTGCTCTATTTCCTTAAAGAGTTCTGTCCTTAAGTCTAGAAACAGAAAGGAAGGCACAGACTATTTAAAAAATGGTCCTCATAACATCCTCAAACAAGAAACGTATCCAGCTTCATTATCAAAAGAAGAGTAGAGACATCAAATGAACTCTTATCTCCTTAATTAGGTGTATAAATCCAGTCACAGACAAAAGTCAATACCTTGTTTTAAAAAGAATTTGGAATATATAAGGAATAATGGTTTCATATTAAGTTTTGTTTTGTTACATTCGCTTCTAATAAATTCCTTTTGATTGAAATTTTTAACTGGGGGACAGGCACACTTAAGACGAATTCTGATAGGCAGAGTCTCTTCTGGCACTATTCACTGACGTGAGTGGCAACTTCCAACTGAAGAAGGAAGTATGTTACTAATAGTTATCTTTTATAGTTTAATTTAAAGTGTTAGCTATTCCCATTTTGTATGTGACCAAAATGTGCCTGTTTTCTCCTCATTTTTCCTCTCTTTACAGCATGTTATTGACCAAGTGGTAACACTGCTGGTAGTTCCACAGTGCTTTTGAACTTCTTCCATCTACTTATATCGCATAATCCACACAATAAGCTGCTGAGATCAGTGGGGTAGACTTTACTATTTCCATTTCATAGGTAAGAAATGGAGACGTAGAGAACTTCGCTGACTTTTCCAGAATCTCAGAGTGGCAAAACCATGACTGAAACCTAGGTCTTTGGAGGCTCATCATCTGCTCTTTCCACTGGATTGTGTGGCTATTAAAAAAATTTTTAAGACCAGCTGTGATTAAAAAAAGGAAAAAACTTTCATTTTATGTCATTTATGCTTATGTCTTAAATATTCCATACCCAATCTTGCTATTGTTTTAAGAACATAATTTTCTGAACGTTGCATTTTTCCAGTTTTCTTATTAGTTGGGGGACCATACAGTCTATCACCCAATGTGCGAGACTTTTGAGTATGAAAGGAGTTCGCTGATTACACTGAAACAAAGAGTTGGAAATAGGTCCCGACCCCAGGCAAATGGGACATAAGGTTATGATACTTATTGCTGGTAATGTAGTACCACTAATGATACTACTCAGAGAGAAGCTTTTTGTGTGCTGAGACTGTCAGCACTCAGAACTGCAAGGTAGCAGGCCTCATCCATTCGGCATACAGGTTTAGGCACACAGAGTATCAGGCTGCAGGACAATTGTTTTTAATTAGTTTTCAATACAGCATGTCAATAGGTGTTACTCATTTGCAATCTATCTTTAAGTGTCATAGGCATTTCAATTTGAGTCCCTCACTCTAATTATTAAGTCACTGTTTTTGTAGGTCAAAAATAGTTAAATATGGGCAATTTCATATGGCTCCAACCTGATACTTTGAGCATCTCTATTTTATTCCCAAGGTAGAATGCTTTGTATTCTAATGCCATATCATACAAAAGCCCAACTATTACTTTGCCTGAAATCTTCCTTTCACCCATTCTTTTCTTGATTGCCTATCTGCTCAGAATCATGCTAAAAAGCCCTCTATAACTGTGCTGCTCAAACTTCAGTGTGCACATGAATCTCCTCGGGATCTTATTAAAATTAAAAGATCTGATTCAGGAAGTCAGGTATGGGGCCTGACGTTCTGCATTTCTAACAAGCTCCTGGGTGACATCCATGCAGCCGGTGCACGGGCTACACTCTGAGGAGCAAGGCTCTCTACTGTATTGTTACGGCAGATTAAAGTTTATAACCTACTTCATTAGTTATTAGCTGATGCCTCTAGGTAAGTTATTCAACTTTCCTGAATCCGTTTTCATAAAATGACACCTATTTCAGAGGGTTGTTCTGAGTATTAAATGAGATGATATGTTCAAAATGATTATTATTCAAAGGGACATTATTAAATTAACAATATGAAAGAGTCACTATTATTATTGTTTGATAAACACAAAGCAAAGAGTATCTCTGCCCTTAGGAGGTATAGTGTGTAGAGTAATTCCTCAAATACCATCATTCATCAAATAACCTAGGAACTTGTTAGAAATGCAATTTTGGGGGCTAAAACCAGACCTACAGAATCAGCAACCCTGAGTGTGGGGCCGAGCAATATGTGTTTAATGAACTCTCCAGTTGGTTTTGATAAATGGTGAAGTTTGAGAAGCACTGATGCTTTTACTTAGGAATAAGCTTTTTAACTTAGAAATAGTAACAGCATAGTTATTTCATAGGTTTGGCCCGATTTAACTGTGATGTTTGTGATTCTTTTCATGTCTATTATTATGCTGTTCTTCAAGATGAAATCTGCATGTCCTTCCTGCTCATTTAAATTACATAAACACTTGCATTAAAATTTTACATAGAGCTTCTTTACAGTTTTTAAGATAAAAGCATTTACTTCAAAATGTGGTGTGATGTATTTGAGTTGAATATTACTGAATTTAGTATGCTTTAATTTAAAATCTGTTAACTCTCCTTTTGTAGCTCATGCTTTTGTGATATGCTCAATCTTTAAGTAATTATAAAGTGAGTGACTACCACTGATTTATACCGAATTATAAAATTAAGGTGTGCTAGAATTGTTAGTTTTTCATATTTAACTGATTTTCACATTGTTATACCTTTCATGTCACTCCTCTTTATTTTTTTCTTTCTTTTTTCTCTATCGTTTGAGATACTTTTTTCACTCCATAATGTCCTGGTTTTCCTACCAAGTTCACTGGCTGAGTCTTCTCAAAGCCCTGGGCTAGATCCTCATCTTGTTTTGATCTACAAATATTGGCAGGCGTATAGCTCCCTCTCCCAAACTTTTCCTTCCCTATTTGCAGTTATCTCTAGGTTACCTATCCCCACCTCCAGCCCTCTGGCTGTAAATGCCAGATACACACTAATAACTCCCAAATGCGTTATGTCTAGTCCCAACCACCTACCTAACTATAAACTCAAATCGAACTGCCTTGACATGACCAGCTCCTTAAAGCTAACTTGTGCAGAACTGAACTCTGGATTCCCCTCACTCCAAACCCCTAGAAACCCGCCACATCCTTCATGTGTGTGTGCATACATGCGTGCGTATGTGAGAGATAAAATACCACTATTCACCCAGTAGCTCAGGCAAAAGATTCAGAGCCAGCCTTGACTCCTTTCTTCCTCTCAAATTCACACCAATAGATTATGGTGGGCTTAACCTTCAAAATGTATCCTGAAGGTGATTACTTCTCACCTCCTCCACTATGCTTAGTGCAGGCCATCCTTCTCTCTCACCTGCACCTCTACAGTAAGTAGTCTCCTGAACTACTTTCTCTGCTTCTGCTTTGGACTTACATAGTATAGAATCTATAGAGCAACAAGTCTAATTATTTTTATAATTCATATACTGCCTATCCCCATCTCAAATCCTCCAGTGACCTCCTTCCCTCTTCAATAAACTCCAAAGCCTACATCTGGCCCAAGCTACAGCTCCAACCTTGTCTCCTACCACCTCACCCTTTCTTATTTGGCTACAGTACCACTAACTCCCTTGCCTTTCTTAAATTCCATCACTCTCGCTCCTACGGAGATGGTGCATGCTATGCCTGTGTCTGTCTCTTCCCAGGGATCTATATAACTTGCTCCCTCGCCTTTATTGAGGTTCTTGCTTAAATGTTACCTCTCAGAGAGACGTGAAATATTTGGAACACCATCTAAAATGTCATCCTCTATTATACTTTATTGCTGTGCCCTGCCTTATTTTTAAGTAGCGCCTATCATTGATAGCACATGTATATTTGTTGACTTCTCTGAAAAATAAGTAAATTCCATGAAAGCAGGGATTTGTTATGTTTATTTCCCTATTCCAAGTGCCTGATACATAGCAGGCACTCAATAAAAAACTGATAATTTTTACAAATAAAATACCTGAAACTCAGATCAAGTGACTTGTCTATGGTACCCAGCTAATCAGTGCCAGAGCTGGAACTAGAAACACGATTTCCTGCTTCCCAACATTCACGCTGCTCCTGTTTGACCACGCTGCCTCCCCACTTGATTACATCCCCTGAGAAGCAAGCAATTCAGTATAATAGCAATGTCTTCTTTTAACGGCTAACTTTTTTGTGTTTCTGGATTTCTTTGTAAGAAAAAAAAATACCTGGCACACTAAAATATCATCTTTTACTACTCTCTGTCCTCCTTACACTGCCTGATTTTCCTTTGTAGCATTTATCAGAGCACTATGTGTGGATTAGCCTGCTTTCTCGCCCACAAGAAATGTAACCTCAATGGAAGCTGCTGTATGTCTTCAGTACTCCAACTACCTGGCATACAGTAGATACTCCAAAAGCACGTGATGAGTGAATGAACAAATATAAGCATCTTACATTCTACCAACCACTGTTCCAGAATGCCAGAATTCTACTTTAGGAGAAATAAACAAAACTTTCTTTGAAAAGACTATGTATATGTTTATAGACATTCTGCTATCATATTATCATTTATCTTATGGCATGAAAAAATAATTATAATTTCTGTTTATAATAATTTACAAAGTGTCTTCTATATGCCAAGTACTTTATATTCATTACCTCTGATACTCACAATAATCCTGTGAAATTACCATTATTGTGTTCATTTTACAGATGAACTACATAAAACTTAGAAAAAAGAAGCAACTTGTCTAAGATCTAAGAGCAAGTAAATGATAAACTTGAGATTCATCCTAGAATCAATGTTTTTGGGCTTAGAAACCCGTGAGTTTTCCAATTAACCATATTACATCCTTAAAATTGGGACACTATTCTTGGAAATAAATAATATTGGGTGATTGAAGTAAATGCTTGGTTTGATCGTCACTACTGACACGGTATAAAGTCACCAGTTCAGGTAGGGTCTCTAGGACACAGTACATAAACCTATAGCCATGGCGACTGAAGAAAAATTAATTCCTTCTAGTTGTTTTGATAACTGCATTCACTCCCACCCTCACTACTTCTATGTCCCTCTGGTTACTTTGTTTAACACGTTCTGCAAGTCATAGGAACAGCACATTCATAGCTCTTTATCAAATTCCCCAGGGCAAATTAATCCTACTTTCAGTGTGGAAGTGATGAACATAAACTAATCTTAAGGTCTAGTGCTGATGGAGGCATCGTCTGCAAACCACACACCGATGCTGGCACAGTTAGACTCAGAACGGGAACATCAAACCGCACGTGTCAATATACAGTAATCCACTAGGGTGAAACCAAGGCAAGCACCTTTGATGTTTTCATATGAAATTAAGTACTACAAAAATGAGAATAACTTTATTGTGTGCTTGGACACTGAAAAGTTATAGAATATCTAAATATTTAAATGTTCACGTGTACTTCTGTAGCTTTGATTTCTTAAACATTAGATTTATGTGAAATAATATTTTGAAAGAATTTGGTCTTTACCGAAACTGAGCCAGTTGATCAAATAACCAAATCTTGCTAATTTATAGCGACCACAGAAATTCCTCCATGATGGGGAAACAGAAAATAAAAATGAAGAGGAAAAGGAGGAAAACAACTGGGAATACCGTCAGTCGAGTCAGAATGCTGTGTGTGTAGTCAGGTCCTTTAAATGTGAATTCTGTCCTGGTTGCATCTACTACGGATTTAACTTCATAAAGAAGCAGAATTACTTAATTCATTAACAATCTACCCTGATTTAGGTCTATACATATGAAAATCTCTGTTACTAATTTTAATTGCACTATTCTCTCGCTACAGGATACTGTTAAATTGGTTTGGTGAAATAGTAGTGAATCACATCAAAGTGGTGCCTACATTTTATAATATATCTAAATAACTATCCCATTTTCCCAGCATGTTGCTATGCATTTTAAGTATTAATATTATGACTCCAGTTTAGAAGAATGTAGCCTTTTTCTTTAAAATAAATTTTCTTGCTCTTTTAGTACTGTTAAAATTGGGCTGGATTTTAAGTGGCTAACGAGTAATAAAAGTGCAATATCTGCTGCAGGGAACCACAAAAAACATGCTGGCGGGCTCATAAAATATGTTCATGCAAGTCACTTGCAGATACATCATTCTGCTACAGTAATGGTTTTTCCAAACTAAGTGGGCTCCCTTTTGGAGCACCACTTTATTATCTGGATTCTTATTTTCACTCTTACCCCTAGATCTTTAGAGAGAAGCATTTGTTTTCACATGCACATTTGTAAATTCAGAGAAGCGGCCGGGGTCAAAAGAAAAGAAGCAAACTCATGATGCACATCCAAAAACTCGTGCAGGCACTGTCACTGTCGTGCTTCTATGGCTTCAATTTTGTGCAGGGTCAGTTTCTTCGACTAATGAAAAGGAGCCTTGAACTTTTCTTACACAAAAATTTAGTCCTTTGTTAAAAAGTTGCTAGATTCCTGGCATGTACATACTAATGGGGAGGCATAATGGTCAAATGGAAGATATGTCTTTGACGGAAGCCTGAATTCTAGACCCTGCCCGAACTCTAAACTTGGCCCCTGCCCGGCTAAGAAAATATGTGAAATATCCTAAATCTATAGATACTTCAGTTATTTCATTTGTACAAATGGAATGATTTCGAGTTTCATGAAGCTCATTCTAGGAAGAGCACAGGTATTGCTTCAAGAAACAACTAAAAGAAAGGAGGCTAGTTATAAACCTGGAGTAAGAATGCAGATGAGAAGGGATGGGTCTGAACTCAGGCAGTGTCTATGGATATAGAGGGGTGGGGTAAGTTGTAACAATAATTAGAGCTTGGGAACCAGCTAGATATGGGGGGCCAGGGAGAAGGGAAGATTAGGATGGCATCCAATTAATTGATGGTGCTACTGACAAGAACAAGAGGTGCAGGTTAGGGAAAGAGCATGCTCATGAATGTATTCACCTTGATGAGTGCAGAGAGATGCACAGTAAGATCTTGAAAATAAAGGTCTAGAGTTGAGATGAGAAATCAGCACAGCCAATTAAATTTCTAAGGCACTATTTCAGCAAAAGTTTACTTTGGCTAGTCATTCATTCGAGGAACCATTTAGTGAGTACTTACTATGTGCCATGCATTTATTGCAGTCCTAGAATACAACAAAAGTTCCAGCTTTGATGAGCTCACAGCCTAGGGACTCTAGGTGTATTTATCAGAAAAGAAGCAAAAACTATCATTTTTATGAGTACTGTAAAGCAGTACTGTAAAACACATTTTTTAATCACATAATTTTACAGGTTGTTGTTCAGAATAGAATAAGTATTATAGCTTCTAATTTACAGGTAAGAAAATGGAGCCTCCAAAAATTTAAATAACTTTCTCCAAGGTCTGGAACTAATAAGTAGCAAGGTTAGGTTTCCAATCTAGGTTTTTTTTTGTTTGTTTTTTGTTTTCTTCTGATTGGAAAGCATTTCGCTCCTACACTGTGCAGAATGAGAACAGAAGAACCAGAAGAAAGAGCCTGGGAAATTCAACAATTTAAGGGAGTCCAGCAGAGGATGTGCCCAGATCCCAATGGAGCAAAGATGCCAGAACTTAAAAGGAAAGAAAATTAAGCCAGAAACTCGTGGAAGAAAGAGAATGAGGACATTTAGGGGAGGAAGAAGCTGGGATAATCCACAGAGTCAAATGCTTCCAGAGTCAGGTCACACACTATGTAGAGCACCCACTGAAGTCAGCATGAACCAAGAGACAATCAGAATCCAGAACTGGAGGACTGATGGAAGATTAGCAAGTGGCAACAGTGACTAAAAAAATATAACTAATTTCACTGGAGAGAAATTAGAAAGTAAAAGTAAAGTAGAAATATTGGTCCATAGTATCAGGAGGAATCAAGAGTCAAGGCAATTTAATTAGAATACTCCTACTTTATAAAGTTGTAGAGAAATTCAGATTTTTAATTTTCTTTCACAAAATTTTCAGTTCTCATTACCATTTGGAAGAGGTTCTTTTCTTTTCTTCCATCAAAGTAATTTCCTTGGATGAAGATTGTTCACTTCTTACATCATATCTGCCAGAATTCCACTGATGTTTTATTTGAACAAACAAAGAAAATACACTTAAAACTAAATATAGTTCACTTTCTTTTCTTATCTGGCCTTTCTGCAAGATCCTTAAGATTATGACTCTGGTTCAAAAACGAAAGCTCTAGCCAAACTAAGTAGTTGAGACAAAAATCATGAATGTACTACCACCGTAATTATTGGTATTATGATCAAAAGTTGGAGTTCTTTGTGGAAAAAAAAAAATGCAAAGCTACCAAGTCTCAGAAAGAACTGCTGAACATTATATATTAAAAAATGATGTGTTTGATTTAAACCATGCTTTCCCTAAGATGCTGAGCAAAATAAGATTGAAAAACATGATTTCTGGCAAGAGAAAACAGATCACAAGTGCTACACAAGGAGGCTGGCCCCAAGCCTGGAATTTGATGAGCACTTGAAGGCGTCACCTTGATCTTCATCAGCTTATCATTGTTGTTGAAAATTTACAGTCACTTAATTTATCCATGTTTTGGAAAAATGAAAAAACAGAACAACATCACAGTGATAACAATCATCTTGATCTTTGTGGGCTTTTTTTTTTTTTTTACTTTCTCTTTGAAAAATCATTAAGGATCATTAAAGGGCTCATCTATTATTTCAGGTTAAAATTATTAAGGAATATTACTAATTTTATTTTATAAATACCTTGTCAAAAATATTGTCCCTCAAAAATGGATATGTTAGTTACAGTACATGCCAGGACTATGAAAGGTGAGATAGGAACGTGTTAATTTAATTATGCTAATACTGCTCTGGTAACTGTGGAACCAGATGGTAGAGACAGCAAGCGATGGAGGAATTTTAAAAATCAGATATTTTTCAATAAATATTTGTGCTCTAAAATTCTACATTAGTAGTAGCACTGTTTAAAATATTATCCTTTCCTAAGCATATTATCCACAAGGCAGGTGAAAACCTTCCCAGGATATTTTTCCAATGATTTCTATCTGCTGCCTGCCACACCTTCGTAAGAGGTATTCACCTCTCAAGCTGGTTGACCTGAATTGTAGGCAGAGAGGACAATGTCCATTATATGGCAGGCCTATCAAATGATAACCCATGGTTATAATTTGTGCTTAATAGGATTAGGCCACAAAGTTATTATTTAAACAACAGCAGCAATAAAGACAAAGCTTTTTAAAATTCTGGTCTTCTCGAGGGGAGGGGAACAAATAAATAATCTATCCTTCATATCAATGTTGCTTATTTCTATTTTGTTGAATGATTAAAAAAGTCTACATAATTAAGCTTTTTTAAATACCAGAGAACGTTTTTGAAGTAGGTAATCCCAATCCATCCACCTTTTTTCCATTTCAGGGTTGATCTCTGTCACTCTCTTCCTCCCTTTCTCTCTCTGTCTCTCTCTCTCATACACACACATACATACTTGAGTACTTAACTTGAGTACTTTATTCATACTATGTTGCTAATGTCTGAAAAGTCCAGCTTTACCAGATAGAATTAATCTTTTTCTCCTCTGTTCTCTTAGAGAATTTTGTCCAAGTCTCTTATGGCAGGCGGCTTTGGCATGCCTCCCCTACTTCCTTTACAGGATCGATAGCTCATTCCCCAGTTGCTGAGTGTGATTGCCAATTGTTTATAGCTATAACCTTCTCCAGCAACTGAGAGTCAGTCTTCTGGAATTGCGTGGGAGGTTACTACACTCAGTGATTGGGGGAGAAGAGGAAGTAGGTAGACAAGCCAATGACTGACCGACTTATCTAGGGTACAAAAGGTCAGCCTCTTTTCTCAACTCCATGGAGATTTCTTACTCCAAAGCCTCAACCCCACAACAGACTGAGGTCATCTTTTCTCTGTCCTGACCTCAGCTTATCTCACTTCCTCAGATTTCACCTGAGAGCACCCTTTCTCTATATCACATGGACAAGAATCCCATCTCAGTCTCTGCTTCCAGAGAACCTGACCTAAGACACTCCTGTTAAAGTCCTTGACACTTTGTAACTTGTGTAGTTCTGTAAATTGTTTGAATGACTATTTCACTAATATATCTCCACCTATCAGGGTATTTTAGATTTTAACAGGTATAATACCTTAAGTTACAGACATGAAAATATAAAAAAAAGCTTTCTAGCACTGGAGAGATTCCTTTGTACATCAGAGGCCATTATTGCCATGCTCATGAGCTGGCACTTACTTTGCCCTAATCCATTTCGAACACCTTGAATATTTTTCACATTTCCTCAAAGTTGCCCTAAATAATCATCTGAGCCAAGAAATTAAAATTATTAAATGATATAGGTTAACAATTTTTAACTCATCAAACTCAAGCCACCTATTTGTGTGTCTCTGTACCTCAATGTCTATTTTTAGTGTTTTATGGGTTCAAGATCTATCCTGAACTTAATTCAGATCCCAGCTCCATCAATTACCAGGCTTGGGTCTTGGGAAAGATATATGTAAACGGTCCATGCCTCTGTTTCCTCATCCAGAAAATGAGGAAAACAATAGGCTAACAATTTAGGTTTTTATGTGAATTAAACCTTAATACAGGTAAAGAGTTTTAATTAAAGCTGGGTGCAGAGGAAGTATTCAAGCAGATTTAAGCTGTTTATATTCTGAAATTTCTCAGTATACTTTATGATAGAATATTGGAGATAAAATCAGTCATTGTTTCCTAGACATTTATACATTCCTACCAGGCATTTCCGTGCCAGCCTGGAAATCAGGGAGACGACTGGATGAGTGGATGGAATAGATTCCAGGTTTACCACCACTACTTCAAGAAAGCAGTATTCTCTTATAATCTTTCACTTTAAGGGAATCAGGAATGGCATCGGATACAGATATAAATTATAAGGGCAAAGTCTGTTTTAGGACTCATTCTCTCTCATCTCTCTCTTAGAGAGAGACAAAGAAGTAAAGACCCAGAGAAGTATTAAGTATTCTAACGGGGGATATCAACATTTTCCTTTCACTTAAATGCATAGAAATGACCTTTCAATTTTCCAATACCTATGACCTAGACTGAAATGGAAGAAAACAGAATATTCTTCTCTAAGTTCCTAAATTCATTGAGAGTGGAGACTACATCAAACATATTTTAGGAGCTTTCCCACAGTCTTATTATAGTGATAGGCATATCACAATTGACTGATAAATTCCTGATAGACTAAGCTGAAGAAAATCTGTAAACCAGTAGAAAAACAGCTATGTTTTAGCGCTGAAAAAATAGAATAAAGAAGAAACACAAAAATCCATGACAATGAAACATCAAACACAGGGCCAATTATGCAGAAATGAAGATATCATCAACTATATGCAACCACAAGAACAAAGGTTCCTCCCATCTCAAAAACCTTATAATTTTATATATTTCTCTCCCCAAATTGTTACTTTTATTTACAAAATATTGTATATAGAGATAGTATCTCTTACATTTATGAAGGAGGGAGTCAAAGAATCTGACATAAAGAAGCGAACATGTAGGTCTATGTCAATCAAGAGAGATGCAAAAGTCCTCAACAAAATATTAGCAAAATGAATTCAACAATACATTAAAAGGATTATATGCTATGATCAAGTGAGATTTATTCCAGGGATGCAAGGATGGTTCAACATCTACAAATCAATATACATTAATAAAATGAGAGATGAAAATCATATGACCATCTCAATAGAAGCAGAAAAAGCATTTGACAAAATTCAACATCATTCATGATAAAAAGTCTCAACAAATTGGGTATAGTAGTAAAAGCCATGTACAACAAAGCCACAGCTAACATAATACTCAAAATGAAAAGGTAAAAGCTTTTCCCTTAAGATCAGGAACAAGGCCAAAAAAATGTTCCCTCTTGCCACTTTTATTCAGAGTCTTGGAAGACCTAACCAGTGCAATTAGACAAGAAAAAGAAATAAAAAGCATCCAAATAGGAAAGGAAGAAACAAAAATGTCTCTACAGATAGCATTATATAACATATAGAAAACCCTAAAGACTCCATCAAAAAACCATCAGAGCTAATCAATTCAGTAAATTTTCAGGACATGAAATCAATACACAAACATTGGTTGTGTTTCTATGTACTAATACACTATCAGAAAGAGAAATAAGAAAATAGTCTCATTTATAAAAGCATCAAAAAAAAAAAAAAAACCTCAGAAATAAACTTATCCAAGGAAGTGAAAAATCTATACACTGAAAACTATAAGACATTGATAAAAAGGATTGAGGAAGACACAAATAAATGGAAAGATATGCCATGATCATGGATTAGAAAAATTAATATTCTTACAATGTTTACAATATCCAAAGTTAATGTTATCTACAGAGTCGATGTAATCCCTACTAAAATTCCAATGGCATTTTTTACAGAAATGGAACAATCTTAAAATTTCTATGAAACTACAAAATAGCCAAAGCAATCAGAAAAACAAAGTGAGAGGAAGTCATACTTTCTTATTTTTAACTTTATTAACAAAGGTATAGTAATCAAAACAGTATGGTTTTGGCACAAAACAGATATAAAAAATGGATTAGAATTGAGAGCCCAGAAATAAACCCCTGCTTACATGGCCAATTATGTTTTACAGAGGAGCCAAAATTATACAATGGGGAAAGGAAATCTCTTCAATAAATGGTGTTGGAAAACTAAACAGCACATGCCAAAGAAACAAATAAAAAACAAACTCAAAATGGATTAAAGATGTGAATATAAGACCTTAAACCATAAAATTCATAGAAGGAAACAAAGAATAAGTTCCTTGACATTGGCCATGGTAATGATTTTTCAGATTTGTCTCCAAAAGCAAAGGCAACAAAAGCAAAAATAAACAAGTGGGACTATATTAAATTAAAAAGCTTCTGCATTGGATACTATCAACAAAATGAAAAGTCAACATACAGTATGGGAGAAAATATTTTCAAACCATACAGTTGCAAGACATAAAAGGAATTCATATAACTCAATAGCAACCAAAACAAAACCTCAATTTTAAAATGGACCAAGGACCCAAATAGACATTTTTTTTCTAAGAAGACATATAGATGGCCAACACGTACATGAGAAGGTGCACAACATTACCAATCATCAGAGAAATGCAAACCGAAACTACAATGAGACATCACCTCATACCTGTTAGGATATCTCTTATCATAAAGATAAGAGATAACAAACGTTGGCAAGGGTAGGGGAAAAAAAGAACCCCTGTACTCTGTTATTGGGAATGAAAACTGTCAAATGTCAAATAATATGGTGGTTTCCCTAAAAACTAAAAATAGAATGATCATATGATCCAGCAATCTCACTTTTTGGCATATATCCAAAGGAATGGAAACTATTATCTTGAAGAAATAGTTCTATTATCATGCTCATTACAGCATTATTCACAATAGCCAGAGTGTAGAAACAACATAAGTGTCCATCGATGGATGAGAGAATAAAGAAAATGTGACACACACACTGGAATATTATTTCGGCTTAAGAAAAGAAAAACCTGCCATTTGTGAAACCATGAATGTAACGAGAGAGCATTCTGCAAAGTGAAATAAATCAGACAGGGACAAATACTGTGTGGTATCCTTTATATGTAAAAACTAAAAAAAAAAAAAAGAAAGAAATTCTAACTCATGAAAGAGTTGAACACTGGCTGTCAAGGAACAGCAGGGTGGAAGAAACTTGGAGAGGCTTGTAAAAGGGTACAAACTTTCAGTTATAAGATGAATGAGGTTTGAGGATCTGACAAATAACATAGTGACTACAGTTGATAATACTATCTCATATAATTGAAATTTGCTAAGAGCGTATAACTTAAATGTTCTTATCAAAAACAAATAAATTCGTGAGGTGATATACGTGTTAATTCTATGGGAGAAATTCTTCACAATATATTTCAAATCACCACATTGTAAACTTGAAATATCTTACAATTTTTTTTTTTTGCTAACTATACCTCAATAAAGCTGAAAGAAAAACAATTACATTTAAATATGTATGTATGCATATAACAATGAAAAAAGAAAAGTACCAGTGAGGTGAGTGAATTCAAACACTTGGATCTCTATGAAGCAGATATGCAGTTGCAGTCCTGGGACTGAGCATCCTTGTTCCATGGACAAGTAAGAGAAGGGGCCAGAATAACAAAGTTCATTGGGAAGATAAATCACCCAGACCAAGTTCACATAAGACACATCTCTGGACAAGTATCTTAACCTAAGGCATGCTAAAACTTAATAGCTGAAAAAAGGAACCATCAAGAAGAATATAATAAGCATGTTTTTAATTGTTTACGCTATGTTCAGGCACACAGTAGGAAGTAAAATGCAACTTGTTGAGTGGACAAGTAAATGTCAAATTTTTCACACCTATGAAAGAAAGTGGAATAAGAATGACTGGCTCTAGAGTGTGGTAGGCATAGTGACCAAGAATTATAAAATGTGAGTTTTCTCTCTTCATTGCAATACACATTATTAGCACTCCTCTGTGTGTGCCCAACATTAGGCCCTGTGTTTTGTGGCATTAAAATAAATTACACCTGAACAGTCTTGCCTCAGTAAACTTGTAATTCAGTTTAGGGTAGTTATAATTTAGTCAATAGGAAATAATCATTTAAATATAAAAATAGTATTTTAAATTGTTTCCATCTTAGATTATTTTAAAAATTTTTATTTAGTGAGACAAACTCCAAAAGAATGTGTCAATAAATTCTCTTTTACCTTCATGAAGAAGAATCTTGGCTTATTTTATAAAGGCATATAAAAAAAAGCTTAATTTCATGGTTGAGATTTCATAAGCATTTGGAACACCTACAGAATCTTTCAACTTACACCAACTGAGTTCCTTCCATGTTCTTAATTCTCTTTCCTACATTTTGATGATAGAAAAAATAGCAGATGTCTCTGGACCTCTCATAAGTCAAGACCCTTAAGTGCTGGTGACACTGGTTTAGCTCATTAAAGTGCAGGAATATTCTATCTGTATATATTCATTTAATACACTCTCATTTGTACATTTATGTAGTAAAACTTGCACCGTAAAATATATAGAAAGTACAGCAAGCTGAAAGCAATATCTTCTAGTATTCTTAACACCCGAGGAATAGCCTGACCTTGGTATGCTCAGATTCCCCAAAGTCTTAAAATTATACAATGTGAATTGTGGCATTTAATTTATTTTATTCTATATACTTTAAAAGGCAACCATTGATTTTGAAAGCCTTTGGGCAATATACAATAGCAGATTTCATAAACTACAGGGTAAAAATGACAAAGTCATAATAACAAATGTCAAGCTGGCAATTACCCATCCCAAACAATTCTTTGCCTTCCAAACTCAGATATTATAAATGTGTCTCTTTTAGACCAAAAAAAATTTTTTAAACCTACCAATTCTCCTAACAGCTCTCTGATATTTATCTCTAAAGATGATCAATAAAGACGTGTTGACAATACCCAGGATATGAATGCAAATATCTGTAGTGGCTAAAGTACTAAGGGTCTGTAACACAAAAAATTCCATTAACAGTGTCCTGTAGAAGTCTTTAAGATTCCCTTAGGGAGTCCTTCAAAAGCACACAGTTTTAATAATAATAAAAATAAATAAAAATTTAAATTAAAAAAAGCATATTATATGGGGAATATAAAGGGTCTAGAAACATCTTGGCTGGGCATTGGCTAAATGACCTTGATCGAATCAAACTCCGGGAGCCTCAGTTTTCTCATCTTATCTGTAAAAGGAGGTGATGGGCCAGATGTATTTAATGCACATATCAGATCTATGGTAGAAGATCATTAAATTGTAGGTTTTTTTCAAAAAAAATTATTGTTTTTAGTTTATCTCTGCATTTTCCTGAAGCAATAAAATAGCAACTGTATCTGAGATGGAAAATCACTTTTGGCTTAGTTCTGAGGATCCTTATGGGCAGAATTTGGTATAGGACTTCGAATCTAGACCAATTCTCCCTTCAGTCTGAAACAAAGGGGTACAATTTTGACCTACAATTCATATTTCCAGGTATGTGAAATTATTGAAATGGTCATATGCTGTCACTGGTATCTATCAGATATTTTTTTAAATGTACCTTTATTTTTTATATTGTTTAGATAGGTAGATCTCTAATTTCAGATTGAGTTAAAAATGATTTTCAAAATTGAGAAATACGATGACTTCTCAAAAAAGGCATCATAATTTTATAACAATTCTGAAACACAATTTACTTTAAGGTGTAGGCTAAATAAATAGATATGTGTATATGTGTGTGTGTATGTCTTTAAAATGTAATACTCTCTGAAATGTCACTAATAAAGGAGATAATTGAGTGTCAATCAACATAATCTAATGACAGACTAAGAGAAAGCCAATATATGGTTCTACTTTTAAAATACTGATGTAAAAATTTCAAGTAGAAAAAAATAATGAAGGCAGCTGCAGAAATATAGTGGTTACAAACTTTGCCCCTAGAGCCAAACTGCTCTGGTTTGCATTCTGGCTCCATGATTTACCTTGGGTAAGTTACTAATCTCTCTGTACCTCAGTTTTCTCAAGTATAGAAAAACAGTCCTTCCTTACTGTGTGAGAATTGAGTGAACACATGTAAAGCACCTAAAACAAATTCTGGCTCAGTAAATGTTAGCTTTTACTTTATTTGCTATTGTGACCTGAAAAAAATTTTTTTAATACCTTGCTTTTAGCAAATATCACAGAAAAGGTTAAATTCATTACCACATATAAAAGAGACTGCAACAGATATAGGTAAAAACTATATTATAAAAGATGAAGAAATTGGCTCCCTAAGAAAATGTTAGAGTAGTTAATGACTAAACTGGAAAGTAAGCAGCATCAAGTCCATATTTATTAAGTCTACTTTACAGTTCTTTGAAATAAGGCCAAAGAATTCAGTGACAGAATTTTACGGTTTCATTTCAGAAACCAGAATTATTAGGATAATCCCGGCATCTAAGTAAAGATGGCTCTAGCTACCTCCTTCGCCTACGGACGCCGACCATGGGACTAGGTTTGGGTGAATATCTCCCCATCAGAGAGGCTCATTTGAAATGAACAGTAGAGAGGGACATTTCTAGGAAGCCACTATCAATCCAGAAAATGTTCCCCATTGGCGATGGCGGTATGGGTGAAGGAAACGAACATTTGTTGAGCACCTTTTTTCATCCATGCTTCTGTGAAAGGAGTTTGTTAAAAGAAAGGAGACAGAGACAGCAGCTCGGCAAAGAGGGTTATACAAGACAAATTTCATCCATTTCTTAAATATTCCTGTTCCCCTTCCAGACACTTAACTCTTGTAATTAAATCTACTTCTTCTAGTAAAATCTGGTTAAATCTCATTTCTAATCTGTGTGTCTGTGTGTGCATGTGTATCGTGCAGAGGCCATTAATAATCCAAATAACATCATAGTACACGATATTAAATGGAAGTATTCACATTTATTTTCTTTAAAAATAGCTCTCTCATCTGGATTATGTTATTCTCAAACGAGTTACTTTTTTTCAAATTAGTTTTTAATAAGCAAAACTCCATTATTTTCATCAAGAAAAATAAAATCTTCACTTTGGTTTTCTTAGGGTATTTTCTTTGTAAAGTAAAAGAAGCTTTTATTGAGTTGATGAATCTGAAAATTAAAAAAAAATCTATAACAAAATGCCATGGATGAGTGAAAAAAGTGAGAATGGTCAATGTTTTATTGTCATTAAATATGTCTAAGGTAAGAATTTTAACATTTCGTCATGATTTGATTGAAATCACTTAAATTGTGTGCCTACCTAATTTCAATGAATCAAGGTGAAAATATGACCTTTCAGGTTCTGGCATGCTGTTCAATCAATCAACTTTATCATGCTCTGCATGTAATCCATCTGGTTGTATACTGAACTTGAAGGAAATCTAAAACAGTGGCATAAAAAGTGGAATTGTACTTGCCACACTTCTACTTCTTGGCTTACAAAGCACAGTGTATCTTTACAATTTAACTATGAGATTAATTACATAAAATCAGGCAAAAAGTTTCTCCTAGGATTAATTTCTAATTCCAACATCTACGATGATAAAAGCAGAGGCAGAAATCCCAACAACGCGAAGGTCTTAACACATGCTGATTTCTAAAAGGAAAGCTGCCTTTCTTCAACTTGTTAAAAATTGTTTGCTTTACCTGTATCTTCATAATACATGTAGCTTAAAACAAAAAAGAGGAAAAGTCATTTTTAAAGCCAACCCTTTCTCTTTCTGTCAAACTACTAGCAGGTAGTTTATTTTAAACTCCAGATGATCTGAACCTTCTGCTTCATTAGCTTTTACCAAATACCATACATTTTTAAAACTTCTCCCCTTGCTCTTAAGGCAAGCAGGGACCCCTCGTGATTGTTGCTAAGCCCAAGAGCCAAGAATTCCTACAATAAGAGAGATACTACTATTATTTCTCAGCATTGCTTTAGGATAAAATGATGTCTGAATTTCAAACTCCATTACTTTAGAAAACTACCTAACTTCTTATATGGAAAAAAATATATTGAAGAAAAATTACTTTGACACGTAAAACCGTTATGTCAAACTTAGTATTATGATGATCTGAAATGTTAACTTGCCAGTTACTTACCAGGTTTAGATTCTGAATACCTAAAAGAGTCAACATACCATCTTTTGACTTAATATTAAACTTAGGAAAATGCTTAAATGCAATTTTAAAACTGTGAATAGTGTGCATATAAAAATAAACAATTTTTACTGGCACAACTGCTTTTTTTTTTTGACAAGTTACTGTCTTAAATATATGTTATAATGGATCTTTGTTACCATGAGAGACTAGAATTGGTCTAAGAGTCTAAAAGAGACTAAAATAATCTTTGTTCCCAATTGCTAACATCAATTCGTCAATCAGAATAGCTTACGGGGAGTGCCCCCAAACCCCATCAAGCAAGAAACAAGGGAATTTAAAAACAAAAGCTTAAAGAGCTGAGTTTTCTTCAAATAAATATTCCATTGGATTAAATTTAATTAATACAATGCTTTATTGAGCAAATATAATCAATTCAGGAAGAGGAAGAAAGAATGCTGCCTTTAGAGAGTAACTAGAAAAACCTTTACTGAGGAGGTCACCTTTGATGAGGCTTCTTGAAGAATTGCTAGCACTAGGATAAACAGAAGAAAGACAGATGGTATTCAAAGTGGGAAGGGAAATATGGAGAAAGGTGTGGAGGAGACTGATGGTAGATACATTTGCAGTGTTTTCTTCACACTTAAAAGATTACTAATACTATCCACCCCATAAAGATAAAAATGAGCAATGAGTTTCAAAACACTTTAAAAACTCTACAGGTATATATGAACATATATAGACATAGGATTATCATTGTAAGTAAACACAAACTGCCTTCACTAAACAGAAAAGCACGGCTGTTGTAGGTTTTTGAAAAAAAAATGACCTCCCCCCCAAAAAAGGAAATCAGTTAGGATTATGATTGAAGATGAGAGAAGTCAGGAAGATTAAGATGAATATTTGGCATGTACAGACAGAAAAGGAGGAGTGCCAAGACTTACTGTTATTGGTGAGAAACACAGAAGAATAAACTTGAAATTTAATGTAGATAAAATATCAGTTGAAAGTTTGGATGTTATAGAGCATGATTTGTTATCAGTCTAACTGACTGAAAGAATAGTAGCAGAAAACTGAGGATGCAGTTTAACATCGGCAAACTTAATTTGAGCCCTGCTGTTCAATATGCAAGTGTGTGGTTAGATTTATCATAACTTCAGGGCAAATTGAATAGCAATGTAGAATAACAGGAACAAACTTGAATGTTGTCTTAAATTAAAAAAAAAAAAAAGTTGACCAGGTAGAAAGGGTTTCTTCTTTTAAAGATTTGTTTACTTCATCTAAGTAGATTCCAACAAATCATAACCCGATGTTCAAAAATCTAAGTTCAATTTCTCAAGGTAGAAACATAAGGATCTGAAGATTTCATCACATAAAAAAAAAAGGTAAGGTTATTCCTTAGGAAAAAGCAGTGGTTTAGATAAAAAGATGTAAAAGTCAGATACTAGTCTTTGGAAAGACTTATCTACATGGAAGACGGCCATGTACTGAGGTTCCCAGGGCCAGCGAAACAACTGCGCATGCAACAGGCCTTTTCAGACTGCGTGAGTCATTCGTTGTCGTCACTCCATGTCTCTGTGTGGCGGCTCCCTTTACTGTTCTGTGCTTCCTCCCCTTTGCTCCCACATTTTACTGAATCGAACAGAATCTACATCTGGTTTCATAGTTAATTAGGTTGATGCTGCTTATTTTTATATATTTTTTAATTTTTTATTTATAATTAAGGTCAATTTATTATTAGTCTTTGTATTTAAAAGTGAATACATGGCTGTGGTCAAGCTGTGTTTTATCTATTTATAAAGTTGGTATTTTTAACATTTGTTAAAATGTTAAAAGCACCAGGAATCTGTCAGGTCCACGGACAGGGTTTCATGACCTGACTTATTACTTCCTTCCCACTTCACAATTTGATGCTTCCCTTTAAAGATAAAACAAATAAAAATATTGTTTTTTATGTTATTTATATTTACCATATTTCTCCCCTCAAAAATATTTCACAAGTGTTGCCTATCACCTCTGTTCCTTAACATGAATTATCAGGTGACTATCAATATTAATATGACTATAATTCACTTGTGCTTTGCTGATTTCATCTCTTTAAGAAATAGCTAACAGGAATAAGGAGAAATACTTATAGATATTTTTAAAAGTAAAAACGTGTAAGGGCCATATTTCTATTCCATGGGTGAGCCAAGGATCTGGTGGGTAGTTTGAGAATCATTTTATGAATTGGAAAATTAGAAATGAGTGTCATTGGTACTTTATATTATATTCTCTTCTATGAAGTGAAAAAATAAAATGTAGCAAAATGTGATCAAATCAGAAGTAGTGTCTAGAAGAGATGGAACTAGAAAACTTAAGGTTCAAACTCTGAGCTGGGAAGTTTAAAGACAGCATTCACCACAAACTGATAGGCAAACCATATCTCATACTGCAGATAATACTTTCCAGAATATAACACAGCTAAAGACATATAAGAGAATGAAAGGTGATATTTTCCTTCATTCAAAAGAGATTTAGTTGAAAGATTTATAAGCAAGGTAGAAAAGAAATATGAGGACAACCCATGAAGGCCTTGGACATTAGATGAGATGAGGCCCAAATGCCCTTTCTTGATCAAGTTAGGTCCTATGAATACTCACAATATCAAAGCAATTAACTATGCACATTTCACATCAATGCAGAATACAATTCTAATGAACCATTAGAGAAATTTTCCACTTTCAGCTTTTTATAATTCTGCCTACATTAGCTTTACCCATATGGAAAGAACAAAGAGCCAGATACAAAAGCTAGTCCTAGAACATAATATCATGTCTACTTTAAATTGTTGCCACTTCCTAAGAAACCGTGCCTTAATTTTCTTAATTTCCTAAGTACCTTAGGAAAAGACAACAATAAAATATTGAGTTGATTGTTCTCAATTTTCTTTGCCACTCTCAGGAAGTGCTAATCAAAACATGATTCATATTTCTGCTGAAATTAGAAGTCCTAAAACTACACTTCCCAGGGTATTATCTCCCTATCGTGCCTCTAAAAAATGAAATCGAGCAAAGTATAATCTAAAGTAACTCCTTTACGATCACTGGCATATAACCTGCCCTTGAAAAAGGATCATGGCATTTCTCCTTTGTAATCTAATAGGAAAAAAAAAAAAACAACAACAACACTAAAAGATGAAATGGCACTCTCATTGTTGGTAGTATGTAAATAAGAGGAACTTCTTCAATTTTGTTAAGCCATCTTTCCCTGGAGTGACCAGTTAATGGGAGACTTTAGAAAAGAGCCACATTCAAATGAACAGAAGATATCTGAGAACTTAAATGTTTCTTATACTATTTAATTTTTTTCAAAGTCATCTACTCCCATGGCATAATACTTTATTCTTCATTTGAACAAAAGGCACACTTGCATGTAGACACAGCTTTAGTCAAATAAGGAATACATTTAAGTCCTTAGATTTTTTTGGAAACAAACATTTCACCAGCAGCTCCATAATTTAGGTTGTCTTAAGGCCCGAAGAGCTAGTGAAGTGCTGTGGTAGGGTAAGTTCAGAGGAGAGAGAAAGCTGAAATTACAAAAGAAGGGTACTAACTGAGGGAGCAAGGTCCAGGGCCTGGAGAACACAGGAGTTAATATGTTAAAACAGGAGTAGGGGTGCCCCTTCCCTCAAATCTGAAGAGGTGAGGGTTAGTGCAGACACAGATACTTGCACAAGTATGAATGCAGGACTCTGCGGAAGTTCATGCAGGACATCTCGGTCTCTGAGAGGGGATGGAAGGAGGAAGACCACCCTTTAAGGGAGAAGGAGGAATGGGACTAGATAGAGTTAAGGGCATGAGGAAAGAGGTCATGTGTGGGGCATTGCACAGCAAGACAAGAGAGAAAGCTGACTAGGAATATATGAAAAGATCGTTCGTCTTAAACATAAACCAATGTTTGAGACTTCATTTGAAGAGAAATCCATCTACAAACTCAAGTCAGCCTTCAATCTTCTTTGTCATATTACTTCCTAGGAATCTGCTTTTCTGTCTGTAAAATGAGGTCAATGACTAAATGACCTGTGAGAAACATCCAGCCCCAGTTTACCATAATTTTGTTTCACAGTTCACTCATTTTTTTCAAAATACAATGTAGAAAGTGTCTGACTTAAAAACAATATTGACATTAAAATTATGCTAGAAAAAAATAAAGCCAAAATTATTATATAATGAACTAATACTTAAGTCCAAATTAAGTTACATTTGATTACCAAAAAAAAAAATAATAATAATAAAGTTAAGATATACATTCAGGTTGAATAGGAAGTTGGAGCATATCTATCTCCAGGTTTGTGTTTTTCTAAAACAAACAAACAAAATCATAATGGCCACTAGGAAGCAAAACAAAATAAATCCATTTTTAAAAGATCTCCCTGGATTATATCTTAATTTATCACAAAGTTAAGGACAGACTAAAATTGATAATACTTGTGGTAGATCTTAAAATCTAATTAGTGAAATTACCAGTAATTCAGCATTTCCTAGATTTAAATTGAGTCCTGTTACTATTCATAATTTATGAAAACGAAGTCAATCAAAATAATTACAATCCATTCCAAATGAGTGGAATTATTTATTTATACTTCCCCCACCCCCAGAAGAGGGAAAGAAACTTTTTCTATGATTAAATCTATTAGTTATTAAATCAATTCATATGGCCAAAATGGTTCTATTGTTGTAAAGAAATTAAAATTCATTGAAATTTACCTAAATCACAAATATTTAGGCACATGTCAAATGGCTAAACATAAACCTACAAGCAAATCCTATAGTAATCTATTGGTTCTTGTTTTAAAGGAATGGGAAATCTAATCTTTATGAGTAATTTTAAAACACTTATCTCTGTAACACAGATTTTCCCTTACGAATGATTTCTAGTGTCCTTTTTAGCCTGAAGAGCAGCTCTCCTTCATGATATCATATTTTCTTTACAACAAGAAGTCACTTTCCTGGACTAAAACTCGGTAAGCCACAGATATGAAACCCTCTCCTGAGATGGTAATCAGTCAACCATAGATCCTCAATGAATTCCACCTGGTTAATGAAACCTAGTGAGAGCTATCACATAAGGCACTAGGGAAGACCAAGGCTAGTCCATCTTCAGAAATTCACATTTGCAGGTAGGAGGGTGAGATGGAACTGGGTCACCTCTATCCTACACCAGATGAGAGAGAGTCAGATTGAGGACAGAATCTATGACAATCAAAAAGAAGAAAATTAACAGTCTACTTGGCAATTAAGCCTTGAAAAAGATATACTTTCAATGATTTTACAGCATCCCTTCAGCTCAATTAGTCCATGATTTAAAACCACTCTAGTCAAGTTGATCTGGTTCCTATCATGGTTATGATAGTGCTAAGATACAGACAGGGCATTCATTTCTCTATATATTATTTTACAAAAGAGTTGTAAATTAAATAAGACTGAACCATTTTACAAATGCTAAAATGGTTCCAAATTTTCACTATGCTTAAAAGTATTACCTATGAACGACATTAACAGAAATATCTTCTTATAACCAATTTAGGTAGATATTTTGCTCACATATTACCCAGATTACAGTCAAAGCGAAGACAGGCATTTAACAATTTCAAAATGGTTATTTTCAAAGTTCCCATGTTAACTGTACCACACTATAGTTGGAAAGGAACATAGCCGTTACTGAACAAGAACAAGGTCAAAAGTATATGTCCTATTTATACAAGTTTTGGCCTGTTCCCCATTCCAAATTTTCCTGGCCAACATACCCTTAATATTTTTCCAGAAATGGGGAAAAAAAGGACTGGGTGAGTCTTCAATTGGTTTCCTGTAGAAACTCCTCCAATGTTCCCAGAAAGATTACAGCATCTCCTGACATAGTCCAGAAATATGTATTTCCATAGGTTTTGACATGACATATCCGAGACTAAGACTCTCCTTTATACATCTGACATGTAGAAACTATAACCAAGTCCCGAGTCTTTTCATATTTAATAATTCCTAAAAACTGACTTGTCCTAGAGTTACATTGTATAAAATTTGCAGGCTTGGGAATCATCTGAATCTGGATTTGGATCCTGGTTCTTCCGCTTACCAGTTATGTTTAAGTAGAAAAGTTGTTTAATCTCTTTGTGCCTCAGTTTTCTTGTCTCTAAAGAGGGATAAGAATAACTGTGTGATGGGGTTATTTTGTGAGTCAAATTTAGATAACATATATAAAAATACCTAGTGTACTGCCTAGTACAAACACTGAGTACATGGTCAGACACACCTATGTATGTGTACATACATGTCAGTCAAACCTAGAGAAGATTTTGCTTGAGTTTTCATTCATCTACCTAATTTGAATATTATCGTATAATGAGACAAAAGTTCATCTGAGTAATAACTTGAAGACTCACAGGAAGTAAAATGAGCTCTTTTAGAAACGTAGTCCCATCAGCTATACCCTGGTTCCTTGGAAGTCTTTATATGCCTCACAAGAATGAATGATTTACTTATAGGTCCTAAATAAATCATACTAGCTTGTCACAGGCTTAAACATAGAAGATATTAACCTAATGAGTTTACTGCAAAAAATAGAAGTGCAAATACCCATCAAGAGATAAACTTTCCCTCCTAGCTATGAATCTGGGACATAGAAAAAAGTAGTCAAAAGCAGTCAAATTATAATGTGCTTCAAGCCTTAGGTCTAAAAGAAACTGGGCTAGGATCTCATCTAAAATAAGAGAGAAAGCAGAGAAAAGTTTCAAAGTTTAATTTTAAAATGCAAGGGTATTCTAGCCCTGTAGTGGTACTAGACTACTTCATGGAACTATTGTTCCATGTAATCAAAGAAAACATTTATATAGTATTAAATTGGAGCAGAAGCATATTGTTTTGTGACTTAATACATTTTAAGGCTGTTAGGTTATAGTAAATATTTCTTTTGCATTTGTTCTGAGACAATATTTGTTACATGACATCTCTGATTTAAAAATATATTTACTTCACATAGATGAAAAATTATGAAATATACATAATATGAAAAAAAAGAGACTTGGTTTAAAGACACAAACTAAGCATAAAAAATTGGGATGAATTTGGAGGGAAAAGCTTTTGGAATCATTGAGGCACCTATGGCTCCTGCATTACAATGCAACAATTAGCTATAATCATACCCAGGACAGACATCAGCAAGCAACTCAGTTTATTCAGAGAATGTCCTTTCGCCACATTTGACTTCAGTATAGGAATGCACATCCACTAAACTAAGAAGTCCACAATTCTGCAAATATATAGCATTAATTTTGTTTTCCCCACCTGACCCACAACTCATTCACAGCCAAACTGAAAGGACACTGAGAAAAATGAAGTTCTGTATAGGAAAAGAAAAAGGAAAATGGCTAGGAAAGGAATCACACTGAGTAGTATTGATAAGCAAGATTGATGGCTTCAGATTTCTCTTTGTGTTTACTGACAAAAGGCAGCATGCAGTAGTAGGCTCGGCTTGTTCCAGTGAAAAATGAAGCAGGGTTAGTAGACTGCCTATCTCCAAAAAATGCTTTCTAGAACACTAGCTATCTTTTCTCAGTCTAACATCTTCTGTGCTCATTGGACTACAGTCTAACTTTGGTAACACAATTAGACTTTATACCTATTTTAATAAATATGTGTGTGTGTGTGTGTGTGTTTTAAGAATAACAAGACCTTCTGAATAAGGGTAGATAATTGTAGAAGATATTATCCACAGTATCTATGCAACCAAGTATGCATATAAATTTTTGGAGAAGCAAAAATATCCCCACTCAAGTAATTGGTATCACTGAACATTTATATTCTTCAAATACTAGAAGCTGAAAAATGAGCAGCCACAAAACACAGAAGGTTTAAAAAAAAAAAAAGAAGAGGCCCATTCATAACCACAATCAAGCATGAATAATTACCAATTTTGAATGTAAAGATCATTCAAATAAACGTAACTGATGGATCATCCACATAGGGTGCAAGTCAGAGCAAACAGACAGTCCACTTTAGACAGTGTCTTGTGAATTGATTTAACAAGTTTAATGCGAGCATCAGTGTGGGGCTATTACTGATCGTAAGCTTTACTGATGTTATTTGTTCGCTTGGAAAAATACCGCTCTTTGGAATGAGCACATTAAGGCTAAAATTGCAGAGAAAACCCTATTACAACTTTATTGCTGGCAAATTGGAACCAAACCTTGTCTGTATATCAATTACTTAGAGTTACCACAGAGATAAATCCTTTTTTTTTTTTTTTTTTGTATAGGCTCTATCTTGAAGACAGTGATGAGAAACTCCTTATTATACCCTACCAATATCACTAGGTTTTCTTAGCAATTTCAAGAAATTGTCAATTAAGTTCTTTTTATTAGGTTCCAAAAGCTGTTAAGTCAAACACAAATCTATCATAAGGCTTGTAACAGCATGTTATTTAGGCACATTTCAATGCTTCACTCTTTCATTATCTACCTACCCCAATTCAACTGCAAAGTTTGAGTAAAGTAAAGCCATTTCTTCCTGATTATCTTAGGTTCATAGAAATTTGAACCACTCATGAGTGGCCACTCATTTGCAGCAAATACTCTAAGGAACTCTCATTTTTATTAAAAGTGAGGGTGGGGTAATAAAAGTTACATATATAAGGGAAAGATTTGCTTCCAAACTCATTGCAACAGTGGGAATGAGTTAGATGCAGTAATCCACGGTAGTAACCACTCAAAACACAGAAAGACCTTTAAAGCAACAATACAAATGTGCCCCCCGCCAATTTTTTTTTTTTTTTTTTGCTTGTGAGCTATGAAATCATTAAGCAAAAGCATCAAGTCATCCAGATGGCAACTGATGACAAAACCGCACCTTATAGCAGCAGGGATTAGAGAAACATGTAAGCAGTTATCCTTCTTGCTCCCTGACCTAGGAAAGGGTAAATGCTTTGAAAGGACAATCCTGCAGGTCCCCAGGAAGAAGGAAAGAGTTAGTACCCTTGGAGAAGCAAAACAATAGAGGTGCATAGAGGTCAGCCCCAGAGACAGCTGCTCCTTTGACCTTCTAGACAGACAAATAGGGCTTAATAGGAAAGGGAGACAAAAATGGCACATAATTCTAATGAATAAATATGGCCAGCGCTATTCAGGAGTCTTGCACTGGAGGCATTCCACGACATTCACATTTCCCGATGAATGTTAAAAAAAAAAAAAAAAAAAAAAAAAAAAGGAGGGGGGGAATTGGAACAGAGTAAAGGCCCTGAGTATCCGCTGAAGAATGCTATGTTCTTTAGTTCGATTCTTTGAAGTAATTTTGACAACTGGTTTCACTTTTCAAAAAAGGCAAATTTAATAAACAGTTTTTACATAATCGTAAATCCCCTGCCCTACTTACTAAATAAAAATGAGTACTGTTTTAATCTTCTAAAATTTTAAGTCTCTAGATAAAGATTTAAATTTTTACTTATTTCCTGAGACGTGTCACTTAGCAATTTCAGCTTGACTTCTTGCAACTGCAAGCTGGTAGGATGGCTTTACATACACAATGTATGTTCAGAGACAGGCAGTGCTGTAAACCCAATTCTAGAAGCAGGAGTTCCAAACCCAGAAACAGCAGTCAAAGAATAACAGGAAGAAAGTATGTACACTACACTGAAAAATCAACACATTTGCAAAATTCTCAAAGGCATCTATTGTACTCTCAGACTTTTACTGCTGGGTTTTGTAAGAATTCTCACTTTGTATTTAGGTTTCTATAGCATTTTGCTATAGCCCAACTACTTGGTCACAGGCTAATGACATTTGAAGAGGAAGAAGGTCAAAGCTATCATTATGGTGGTGACAACCAATCACAGTGGAAAAAATAAGTTTTATTTATTACTCTTAATACAAGAAACCTTTACTGTGGAATATAATTGCACTGTCACTACACACCAGAGATTTTTAATCCCCAATCATTTCAACATATTTTACAGTTCATTACCTTTCCAGCTAGATATTGCAGGAAGGACTCTCCTGAGCCTATATGAAAGCATTAAAAAATCTACTATTTTTACATTCATATTTCAACCATGCAAAATACTGAATGGGAAATTTGAAAGAGGCTAAAAACTTGTATATTTCAAATGAACACCGGAATAGAAATGTGTATCTCATAATTAATTTTAAATCCCTCCACTAAGTATTAGAACGTCTAAAATTATAAATCATGGAAAGAAATGGAGGCTGTGTATCATACAGGTTAGAATTTCAGATTTGTTTTATGACAATCAACATGGCAATATCCAGACTAAACAAGACAGACTACACACCTTGCCAGCAGCACACACAATCCTGCAGCTGATACAAAGTTATGTTGCCTTTAGGAAAAGATTACCTGTTATGATTCTCATAAGTCCTAATAAGTGTCACTGCGAAAAGGTAAACAGTTGTATCACTGTGAATTTTGTTCAGTAAAAACCTATCACTTGGGGTCATTTTTCACAGATTGTAGCTCATGTGTCTTGCCTTGCATGGATTGAATTTAGACTTCATCACAATTTTGCCATGACAGAAGTTGTCTAGTTAGCTAAACTACATTATGAAAACATAATCCACTTTTTAAACACTTCTGGATTCTGTCAATGCTGCTCTTCTGGATTTGAGGTTTTTGTTCTTGTAGTTCCATAATGAACTAGAGAGCAGGCATCAATATGAACTTATATTCTTGATAGTGCTTACCTAGTAACCCACACCTCACTGCTGAGGATAATTTCCTCAAAGTAATTTTTTTTAAGTGCTCTTGTTTAATCTCAAACTTGACTATGACTTTTTATTCGGAAATTTTGACAAATATAGTCTTTTTACCTACTTGCAGTGAATTTTTCCACAAAGTAGTAAGAATTTATAGAAAAACCTGCCACAGCACAAAATGCCATGCTGTTATTACATGTTGCAATTGCCAGGATCATAGAGTTTCTACCACCAGCAATATTTTTAAGGAAACCAATGTCTCTATTTCAAAATAAATGAGCCCAAAGCCTTTTCCCTTTTACTGAGTAAAGGAATAAAGGCCATTCTAAATATTTCTAATGCAAAACAAGGAGGAATGCCTTCCATTCATAATGAGTTGTCTGTGCTACTGAGATGTTTGGCTGAATTCCCTAGAGAGCTGAAACCCAAAATTCCTCTATATCTGCAAAAGCATTTACAAAGCAAGAAAAGGAAAATTAAAATTAAAAGCAAATGATTAAATCAAATTAAAACAGGTAATGATGGGGAGGGTGAAGAATGGGCAGTAAAATATTTACTCCACACTTTCAGTTTAGAATATAAAGAAATTTGAGCAAATACAGCTCTAGGAAGTTCTACCTTCATCTACAATTTCATTAGCAAATTTTAGATTAATGAATCTATGATTCCAGGTATGATACATCCCCTTCCAAAGACTAGAACCTGTGCAGACCAAGATTGAAGTAGATACTCCAGTGATTAAAGCTCAGAAGGTAAATAAGAAATGAACTTGGCTGAGCTCCTACCTACCAGGTTAGGTGCTGTGCTGCTGTCACCCACTCAGATTACCCCCGGTGGCCTTCAGCACAATGCTCTGAGGCAGCCATGAATAGTCTCGGTTACACAGATAAGGAAACCAAAGCTCAGAGCACCTCATAAATTTGCCCAAGGTCACGAAGCTGGTTAGTGGCAGCGCCAAGCTCTGATCCCAAGTCAAGTGACTTCCAAATCCATGTTCTCACTGCCAACTATAAAACTGCTGAAGGGAGAAAGAGTAACAGCTAAAAGTCAGGTTATGCTTTTGTTTGTTTCTAAGGGTAATGGAAATTAGTGGGCTAGCGAGAGGGAAATAAACTTATTATGGATAACAAAAGATTAAAATATGGTTTGATGCTGATATTGTGCATTGTCTAGAAAGCTTAATATATGATTTGTCCAACCATTTTCTAAAACTTCACCAGAGCATGAGAGTTTGGGAATTCCTACTAACACATGAATTATGTCAGGATAATGTTTATTTTGACAGACAACCAGACGTGGCTGAGAGGAAACTGTAATGGGTCCTCAAACCAGGCTGTTTTACACTGAAAAATTTAAATCCAGTTTGGAAACTGCTTACTACCCTACTCAGGAACGTTTCCTGTGAGTGATGTTTCCTGTGAATGACCATCTCACATACTCTTTTGGTCTGTTATCTTACTCCTGGTAGAACTTTACATTAGCAATCATTTTTAAATAACCTACTTTTCAACATGTACTTCAAAAGAATCTAGTATGTTTGCACCGATATCCTCTATTATAGAAACAGCTAAAAGAAACATACCTGGTTCAGGGGTGCGGGGAGAAGTATCACCATAGAGTGAGAGGTTAGGCCAGAGACCTGCAGCTACTGAATCGAGCACTCTCAAGTTGAAAATTATCTGGTTTTGAATTATGGTTCTTCTAACTGGCTAGTTCTGTATCCTTAGGATTACATAAAATAACCCATGAAGTACACTTAATGCAAACTGGCACACAGGAATAATAACTTAGTAATATTAGTTATCATTATTATTTTCAGATCAGGCTGATCATCACAACTGCCTAGATTCCTAATAGATATTCTGAATGAGGTAGTCTGCCTGAGGCTACAGACGCTATTTCATAAAAGCTTTTCAGCTGAATCAGAAGAGCTGCCAAGGTTAGAAACAACTAGCCTAGAGCTATGGTTTTCAAACAGCTTTCTATGTATTTTGTTTATAGGTCAAGGTGAAATTTCCTCAGACCAAAAAGAAAGAAAAAGTTGAAAACCATTAGTCTACAGGAAAATCACTCAAAACAAGTACAAAGACAAGGTCAAGAGAAAGAATTCAGGGAAGAGATGTCCACTCAAGTGGACAAGCATAGCATGGACTTCCCTCATGCATTGCTGAGTCAGGGCTTTAGCTTCCAGCAACCCAAACCAGACAAGTATTATTAGTCAAAGGCTCAGGTAACGTGGTGTAGTAGAAACAGTACCGAAATGATCGAATAGGGTATTCAAAGACTGACTGTACCACAGAGTGGCCCGGCAGCCTCAAGGTCTACTTCTCTTGGCCTATTTCATCTGTAAAATGGAGATAATGATATATCAGAGCTTGTAGGAGGTAAAATTGAAAGAGAGCAAGGCATTTTTTAAAGGTTTCAGATAAATGTAAGATGGTTTGATTTTTTGCATTACTCTAGTAAGATGGAAAAGTCCAAGTTGGCAGGCAAGAGGTACGAACACTGTATCTGCTACTATTATCCTAAGACTGATTTCTAGAAGCATCACACAGTCCAAATGACCAAATACACAAATGTCTTTTGAGCCAGATCGATTCTAATACTGAGAGAGAGAAAAATGAAATGTAAACTAGCTAAAAATATAAAATATTTTAAAAACTTCCAATGCATTTATTGAGCAACCTCACTGTGTCTGGAAGAAGTAGAAAACACAGACACCTAAACAGCTAGAAATTCGAGTAGGAGCCACAGCAATGGGTACCAACCGCAAATAGTGAAAGCCTCAATGTGACTGTATTTTGCTTTGCTGTCTAATTTTGCAAATAAATGTACATGTCAATAAGATGGATAGATTTTCCAAAGAGAAGGCCTCGTACCAAAGGAACCCAACATGTGTACGAATTCAAACAAACCTACATGCATAGAGGTGAAACATATTGGAGTAAGAAGCCTTCTAGGAAAAGCAGTTTTCACATTTCTATATTCCTTTCTAAACAGTAATTGGTCAATAAAATTTTAAGGGGAAATTGTCACATTCTCCCTTTAGAGAACATATATTAGTGAAGTTTTAGAGTAATTTTGGTACAAAAAAATACAAGTTTTTTCTAAAGTACCTGCTTTTCTCCTCTCCCTTTTCTCCTGGAAATCTCCTAATACACTTTTCAGGCTTCAGCTTGAACGTTAGAACCTTAGATCCTCCAGAAGGCATCTAGAAACCTCCAAAGCTTCTTAGGTGTTCTGGGCCCATGCCCAACATAGCATTAGCATTTACATTCTACTTAAATGACATGCACAGTGCTACCTCCCAGGGCACAGGCCTTCAGCTTCTGATGGCAGAGACAGTCCTCCAATTCCTAGTTCACAGGAGGAGTCTCGTATTTGTATGTTGATAGTATGAGTGAATGGTTCTCAAAGTGTGTTTCTCCAGCAACATCAGCATCACCTGGGAATTAGTTAAAAATGCAATTTCCTAAACCTCACCCCAGACCTACTGAATCAGGAACTTCAGAAGAGGGGTCCAGCAATCTGTTTTAACAAGGCTTCCAGGTGATTGCTATGCCTGTGGAACTGTGAGAAACACTGGAGCAGGCACTCAAAAAAAAAAAAAAAAAAAAGTAGTGATATGCATTACTTATGGTAACCAGGAGAGAATAGCACAGTAATTATAGCTAAATAGATATCCAAGTTTGCATTATTCTCTTCTGAAACTTTGTCTCTGATGAGGCTTTCTTGCTTCCATGAAGTTATTCATTTATTGCTGTCCTCTGAGGTCTCAGGGGCACAGAAAACAGTCTATTAGTAATGATTTTTGCTAGCTATATGGTTAAAAAAAAAAAAGCAAAAAAAAAAAAAAAACAATGAAAACTTAGATTTTATCATTTGCCTGCATATAGTAGAGCTTACTGGATCAACACTGAGGAAAAAAAGAGATTAAATGAAAAGCCCCTTTAATTTGTTCCTATGTCAAAACTGTATTTAAAATGCACTTCAAGTTTAAAAGCCTTCACGTGGAGAATGTAGACTGTAGAGAGCAGAGGTTACAGAATACTCATTTCAGTCATTTTTTCATTCAAATATTTGATGCATTTCTATATCATCTAATACTACAGCATTGCATGAAGAACAATATAGCATATTGCTTTAAACCTACTTTGGAGCAATGTAAACACAGATTATATTACATTTGACATAACTAATTAGACCTGGGCGTAAGAGAAGGTGACTATTCATTAAAAATCTTCCCTAAACTGAAAAGTTATCGAGAGATTAGGAAATAATATATCTCAAAGAAAAAGTTACAGATGATTTCAGTATTTTGAATTATGTTGCTGGATCTGACCCTCTGTCTGTTCCTTGCTTACCTTCTTTTTAGCTTACTTTGACTAGGACGTTTGAAAAGGCTAAGAATGAAAAATGATTCACTAAGTTCATTTCTGTTTTTATAAGCAAGCTCTGCAGACTCAGACACCACCATATATTTTCCACCTGAGTTGTGGAAAGAACCATCGTTAGGAAATTTTATTACAAATGGGCATTTACTTTTGTACAAGAAAAAAAAATAGAACAGGTAGTCATACAAAAATCTGAAATTCCCAGGGTTTCCTGTCTTTTAGAGCAGAAGAATCTGACACCTCTGCATCAAATGTAGGAAATCTAAATCATCTTGAACTTGAGGAGGTTACAGAAAACCAATATATACCATGTATCATTCTTTTTAAATTCTCAATAATATTCTTTTTTTAAAATTTGTTCTGTTCAGTGAGTTTGATCTTATTTATTTTTTTCACCAAAAGCATGAACATTGAAATACCATAATATGACCACAACAATATCACAGCTTCCTCTAAGTTACTAGTGTATCAATTTGGAAACAAAATCCTGTAAGAGAGAGTTCTAAGTGGTCTGTTATCAGAATTGCTACTTGCAAGGGGTTACAAACGGAGAAGTTTATCACTCATTATTTAAAACATGAAACTATTTTCATGTTACATCAATATGCATGTCTAGAAGCTTGTTTAAGGAAACTATTCACCATGCAAAGTTTTAAATGCACAGTATCAAAGAATAATTTTTGACATTTTGATTCATACATGCTTATAAAGCTCCAAGACAACATGGTTTAATTATAAAACATATTTCTACTGCCTTAGTCATGCCAATTAAATTTGATTGGATACTTTCTTTATTCAACAAGCCCCTTTCATGTCATTTTAATTTACTGTCAAAGCAGCCTGAATATTGGAAACTAAATTATTTACTACAGCCCATAAGCCAATAATGTTCCATTTGTCTCGTACAGAGGGAGACTAGACTAACAAGATTATTAAGGACATTACTTGTAATAGCGAATGTCCTTCACTTTATTTGAGCTTCATGCTGTGCTTTCAGAGATCATACTTCAAAAGAGTTCCATTTCATTCCGTCACAGAACCTCTGATATAAATTATTCTCCACTCCCTTTGTAATATTCTGATCATAGGGAAAGTAGACCCAGTATTGTTGGGTTGAAATGGAAGCACACTCTCTTGTAAGACAGCTACGTAGTTTATTTGTGTTAAGTACCTCTGATGCACTCCCTTGTGCCAATACTGCAAAACAGGGAGAAATCAGTTGGATTTATCTCATAGTGATAATATTTCATTCATTAAGCTCACAAAAGCATTTTGTTTTCACTGTCTTACATGCAAACAATGCCTCTAAGAATCTCGGATACATAAGTAAATCAACAGTCCTCATTTTCAGAAAATCATAGAGTTCAGTAGGCATTATGTATCCGGACACTTCATGTAGAGTTCCACTATTGTGAAATTCTAGAAATGAATTAAAATGTCTCGACCAGAAGCACTCTTGGAGGCAGAGAAAATAAATAGAGCTATAGTAAACTCTAATATGCCCATGGTCCAAGGGAATTCTGCTGAGGTTAGCCTCACGATAAGACTTATTTAAGATCTTCATTAGTGGTCTGGAGAGGGAGGAAACACATCAATTATATTCACAAATGACAATTAATTGGGAAGTGTTGTAATTATTAGTATAAAAATGAAAAAGGACACAAAGAAGACTATAGAGGCCAAACCCACAGAAAAATACTTCTAAAATGGCAACTGATCAGTAAATTAAGAGGCTATACCAGAGAAGAAATATTAAGTCCCAAAGAGGTACTTGGAAACAACATTTTAAAAGATCACAAAATGATGTCATACTAGGAAACAGCTGTAAAACAGTTCAAAATTATGACCAAAAGGGGGGGATGGGAGTGGGTAAGGTGGTCTCTCAGGAGACGGAAAAAGCGGAGTCATCAACTCTCAAAGGAATCAAGGGAATAAAAAACAACAAATGTTCCCTTGACTTATACAATAGTGAATCAGTGATTATGAAAGAAGACTATTAACCAGAAAAAAAAGGGTAAAATACTATAGTTTACAATAAATAACTTTGTTCTAGCTCAATGATGAATGAAAATTTTATAGACTGATGAACCAAAGGAAGGCTTCGTTTCATGTAATAAAATTAGAGAGTGATTCTTTCTATGAACCTAATAGTGCTCCCAAAGTTATTTCATAAGGCTTATGGGGGCATATGTAATATAAAACCAGATGTGGGAAAGAAAGGAAAAAATAAATAAAATTAGGGATACAAAAGGGAGCCAGGAAGTAGCCTGATATCAACATTTATTATGGTTTTAAATCAGATAAACGTTGAGATGTAATCTATACTGTTCTGTAAAGGAATGTTCAGAGTAAACAGCAAAGGGTTCCAGATTCCAGGTGAGCCAATATAATTCCTGAACAACACATTCTAGATATCCTGTACAGGCATACCTTGGAGATATTGCAGGTTCAGTTTCAGATCACCACAATAAAATGAGTATAAAAATAAAGCAAGTCCTAATCTTTTCGCTGGTGGCGGGGGTGGGGGGGTGGGGGGGTGGGGGGTGGGTCTTGCTTTCAGTTTGCAAAAAAAAAAAAAAAGGGAACATCTGTGAAACGCAATAAGGGAAGTGCAATAAAACAAGGTATGCCTGTATATCACAAAGGATTATCAAATCATTCTCTCTCTCAAACACATGCTTCTATGCAAGGTAAAACAATTCTACCAAAATAATAGAAAGAATTACATTGTGCAATTGATATAAAGCACATTTTCTCCAGTAATGTGAAATAAGCTATTTAGTAGTGCTTCGACCATTAAGCAATCAACCATCTTTTGATAAAGGAAAATATAGTAGGCCCTTAGCCACATGTGAGGGGTTCTATATGCTATGGTTAAAAGCAATGCATTCTCTCATAAGTTTTTCTTCAGTTACTGCACTGTTTAACTCAATTATGAAAAGGAAATCTATTTCTAATTTTGTTGAAGTAAATGCTTGTGAAGGGAGCAAATTGCACTTTCTAGGCGATAGGTCTCAATTTTAGTGCTGGAGAGCACAAGGTGACACTCCTGTACCCAGCTCGGATTTATGCAATCATGGGCAAATATTTCAAGGCAAATGCAGATATAATGTTTATGTTAAAAACAATAGGTTATGACAGCAGTCAGATGTTCTATATCCCTCAAGTGTTGAAAATAAATTGTTTCTTTTTGCACACACGAGATGGAGATTACCAAGGTGAAACATGACAGAAAATTTGTAGAAAATGATCTTGTCTATAAGTGAGGCTTGCTTCCTGGTGCCAGTTGATAAAAACAGTACCCCACAGGACATTGTGTGTAGCCATAATGAGTCAAATGACAATGAATTTGAACAAATCACCTTGAAAAAATGATTTTGTTATCTTCCTTCTACTAAAATTCTACTCACATAAACTGACAAAGTTTTGGATTCAAACGTGGCCTAGAGACAAGTTTATATTTTCTCTCAAGACAGAGGTAAGCCTGGCATGCACCGGCTTCTCAGGAAGTATCTGTTAAGTATATAGATGAATTGGTTCTCTCTAACCCCTTGCTTCTCTCCTACCTGGCCATCCCCTCCTTCTCCTAAAACTCCTCATATCACTTAACTAAAAGAAAACCCTTATTTCTTAACACTAACACACTGAGAAGTCCTCTCACCTTCTCTCCCCCCCAGAGTCCCAGGAAGAAGAAACCAGAAAATAATAAATGTGAGGCCAAATATCCCATTTTAAAAAGATATAAACTTGCCTATATCATTTTGGCAAACATCAAGCCCTCTGAATGCTTGATCACTCACTTACTTTCATGACTGACATAACCTCACCTGAAGGACATCTGACACATGGCGGTGATTTGTTACAACACCCAGGACCTTGTATAACTTGCAAAAGTTGAGACTTTATCCCAACTTGTGTACATATTAGTTACAGCTGACTAAGTTACCAGACATTACACATGAAGCAAGACTTTCCATATTCATTTTATATGCCATTCTGTGATTTATTCCTCCATTATTAGACCATTTGCCTTGGTAAAAGAGCTAATTACTAAATTCACTAACACAAATGGGAAGAACTAACTCATCTCACTGCCCCACTAGGTAAAAGTTACAAGAATTTCATTACAGGCTTGATTCAATTATACTTGGATTTCATTTCAATAATATGTGTCTGCAGACAGTATCATATTTTGTCATTTTAATTTCTTAAGACTTTTGAAATAACATGTGGCAGAAAATTAAATAAAACATTACATTTTAGGTCATTCAGCCTACTTCAATTTTTTAAATGCAGGATTCATTTTCTCTCTATGAACAAATGATTCATCTTCCTGACCCATGATCTATTTAATCTGAAACTTAAACATAACTATTAATAGTTTATTCAGAAGAGTTTACATTTTCTAACATTTCTCTGCAGGAATACAGAGAGGATAGAAATAGAAACCAACTAATTGTAAGAAATAAGGAAAGGTTTTCAATAAAATGATCACATTTTTAACTCCTTAAATCACTTTCTATTTATACGCATACTGACATAATTCATTATCCTCATAGTTCCTACTTGAATGTTATCAATATCAGCTCTCACATTTATAATCCTAGAATTATCTGGGGTCTGCAGGAAATATATTTACAATCTACATAATTTCTTCAGAGTTAATGTCACATATTTCTTAGCTCCAAGTTGAACAAAGACAAAGGTATGCTTTACAGACTTCTTACTTATCAGTCACGCGTCCTCCCAAAACATGATACTTCATTTTCTCTGAGCTGATCAATGTTTTAATTTTTTTTTTTTTTTTTTTTGGCGGGGGAAGGTGGGTATTGCATTTTGAAGAATGTGCTATGAATTCACAAGATTAGATTCTTCATGCAGGGGTGAAAATGTCCACTATATTCTGCTATGAAAATGTACATGAGAAAGACCAAACATATATAAATATATTGTAAAGATATGCATTTTAATGTTGTAATTATAGTGTATGCAAAATGCATAGTACGTATACTGCATTCAAATATTTTAATATACCTATTTCTTTATGTAAATATCTATGCATAAAGTTCTATAAATAAAATTGTAAGATAGAGTGAATAAGATTTCAACATAGAAAATATATGTATATGCAAATCTATATATATATATGTATGCATGTATATTTTCCTGATTGAACTTTATATACTACCCTCCATTTTGACTGAAACAGTGAAATAACTAGCATGTTGCCTCTCTGAAGCCGAAAGCAATTTCCTTTTCTAATTTTAGTTATGCAAAGCCTATGGGCATCATCAGCATTTAGTAATTAGTTTTATAATTACTGCTGTTTTGCTCACTGTCATTCAATTTTTCTTACAACATGGTCTGGGATTGAAACATCCCACATCCACAGCTGTGTAAATTGCTATCCATTTATAAGGCAAAAAAAGTAACATTCCATATACATCATTATTCAGTCAAGAATGTGCTGTTGGTACTTAGGTGATGCCTTGTGTGTATAAGCTGCCCACTAAAATGCCAAGAAAAACGACATTCCAAATTCCAGGAAATGCTGTCTAAAAAACTAAAGACAGAACATGAAAGCAGCCAGAAGAGTGAGATGACATCAAAGAGTACAATGAAATGTTAAAATCTAAAGTTCGTGATGCCAAGGCAACATTCAAAATGTTAAATAACATTACTTTCTATCTATAGAAAGAAAAAAACACACACATACATCTCCACAGTGGCTCTGCTATGTTAAAAACTGTGTTTCTTCTAAAAGGTAACTAACTAAAGCCTAAGAAAGGTTTCAATCACAATAATAAAGTTTTCTTCCCATCCAGTGGAAAACTCAAAATCCACTCACAACTCAGATACTTGTTTAATTTCAGCAGTAAATTATGCAGTCAAAACAGTGACCTATCTTTCCTAAAGACTGAAAATTTAAAATCTAACCAAGGCTTGGTACAATGGTGCTGTGGTAAATATAAACTTAAAAACACTCTCCAAGAAACTCAGAGCATTCTTTGAATGTCTTATAGTATTTATAATTACATTCTTTTAAGATTCATGGAAAATCAGAACAACATGATTGCGAGTCTCATTTTATAGACTGAAGTGTTTAGGCCAGATGTTAGTCAACCCAGGTCACAAGGAGTTGGCCTCCAAGCTAGCCGTAAATCTCAGGACATCTCTGCCTTGGGATAATGCAATAACATGCTCCAAAATTAAGAGCTCATTTCGTCTTCAACAAGTCACTCAGTGTCTTTGTGCCTTATTTTTCTCATCAATAAAACTAGAGAGTACTTGCCTTTCTTCAGAGGATCACCAAGTGACTGAGGTGGGACAATGATTATGAAGGCACAGAAAAAGGATGAAAATTTTCTACATGTGGCTGCCATGGTCCCAGACTGTGCTCCTTTAGACTCTGGCTCCAGAGACAAGAGCTGAACAGGATTGTTCTTTAGTCTAATAAACAGCTCACTACACCTGCTGTTAGATTCCCTCATATATAAATGTGCTTTCTATATTTTTTAATATTAAAAATCTTAGTTCTACAAATAAATTGCAAATGTTTCGAGAGCAAAAGTGCATCTTCTATTTCTTTTGTCTCCAAGCACTGGAACACATGGCAGGTGCTTAATACATACTCTTTATTCTACATGAATAAATAAAACTACACTGAGATAAGATAAAGGAGAAAAACTGCTGATAATTGAAAGGCTTTTAACTGAAGAGTTGTTCTGTTAGTGACACACAAGAGCAAGCCAGAACTTGGGGTGAAACAAAGTGAGAGAACTAGATGGTCAAATGGGAGGCTTTGGTTCACCCCACCATTTCTGAGCAAAGAACAAGCACCTAAAAGTCCTTTCTGCCTTGATCCTGAGAGAGAGATGAAATTCAGTAAGGACAGAGACGAATCAGAACCAGTCTGTGTGTCCTTCTCATTTTAACCCTGGGGCTGTGATACGAAACCCATTGTTTAGGTGACTAAAAGATGCATCAAATAGATGCTAAGAACTATACGGACAAAACGTTATCTTGTATTCAGGATAAACTTGTGGCCAAAAGGTTTATTTGACCCATGGTTTTGACAGTGATAAGAAATCTTTATTTTAAGCTTATTTCCTCATGAACTGAAAGTAAATTTGGACCGTATATTTCAATTCTAATATTCAAGTATTTTTTTCTAATTTTTGAATATGTCTTTTTCGAAATTCTGTATCTGTGCATATATGTGTGTTGGTGTATATTATCTACTTAGAGATTCTCTGGTAACTTTTCTATTCCCAGTTTTTATTGTCTCTCTCAAATAAAAGTCATAAAAGAACACTGAAAGATTCTTTAAAGAAGGAATAAGAGTTGTTGCTTTTACTGTTTCCACAATAATTACAAGCTGCATTATTCTTAACCTGCTAGCTGCAGATTGTTAAGTGAATGAAAAAAAGCCATAAACTGAAAAAAAAAGCTCGAGATCAACCATTATTTCTATGAACAGAAAGGCCACCAATTCCCACTCTTCATTCATAATACCACTTAATTAATGCAGGCAGGTAAAAGGACAAACAAAACAATAAAAGGTTTATCTTTAACACATTTATACAAAAATTAATGTAGTTTAAAGGTGTCCATGGCAGCAATGGGGAAGAAGAGGTAGAGGGATTCATTCATCAGAATTATTGTAAACTTTGAGAATGTGGAGTATCTTAAATTTTTTTTTAAATCATATTTCCCTATCAATAGATACTCCTTCATTTACACATTGACTTGATGAAGCAAATTCTTTTCTAAATGTTGTTTTATCCAGTTTGTAACTTATGAGTTAAATTTTGTGTACTTTCCAAATTTGCTTTGCCATTAAAGACATAACTACAACGCCATATCTATTCAAGTGATAAGAAAGTCATATGAGCGAAAGGTCTTAAGGCAAATGTTTACAGAAAGCAAACTGCAACATGAGCTATCAAGAGCCAAATATGGGAATCTAGTAACAGTGATACAAACTTGAAATCTACTGTAATTTACTATATATGGTAATAGATTTCTGGATTGGTATAATGAACCGAACAATTTTCTAAACAGGCCAAGTAAAGTCATGCAGACTTTTTTCTCTTTGGCTAAGAAGAGAGTTAGCACAAAGTGTGGGGTCTGTGTGAAATGTGCTCTGGTTGGGCTTATCAATGGGCTGTAGTTTTCTTGACAACCAACTCTCTCCAATTCCAGTTCTACTTTGTTAGAACTGAGGCAAACATTGAAGAGATGTGAAAACAGTGAGTGATTAGAATTCAGCTACACTAAATATTAAAACTGCTAAGGGAAAAGTCATTTAATAAAATGCACCTAGAAGAAATAAATCTCTAATCACAAAGTCACCTAGAGTTTCCTTCTGAATCTTTACACAATAATTTTAATCAACAATTTAATTTCTGTCACATCACGAGAAGGCAGAATTCTTTGGAAAAAAACAATAATTCTGGGGAAAATAGAAGGCATCTGGAGAAGGGGGAGAGCAAATATGAGAGGGCTTAACTCCATAAAAGAAAGAGTCATAGGCCTGAGTCTCCAGGAGCTGAAAGGGCTGTTGAAGATCTTGTGGACATCATTCATTCACAGTGGTCACCAGGAGTAGGAGCCAACTCAACGGCATATAACACACACCTACCAAAATCTAGTAAGTCTGCTTCTTGCTTCCCCATTTTTCCTCTACACACTGATTTAGACAATAGTGCTAGATAGATTTCAGAAATAAAATTAAAAATTTACTTTCATATCCACACTCACCTGAAGATTACACTTGTTTATGGACAGTAAAAGTAATCATTGATTTTTTTAAGAGTAGCCATCAGAAGAAATTTCTCTGGTGAACTAGAGAAAAGTGCTGGCAAACCAAAAATAGGTTTTTAGAACTTTCAAGACTCTTTTAACTTAAATATTTGTTTTAGTTGTCACTAGTACTTCTTTTCCATTAGAGTTGTTTCCCAGATACATTTGATTTAGCATCATTTGTATGTGGTTACAAATCCTTTTAGGCATTAAAAGTGCACATTTCAAAGAAAAAAAGGCTTTTAATGAAGAGTCTGAATAGGAATAATACAAAGGAGGCAGGCCAACATAATTGTTTTTCATTATATTTGGTAGCACAGAGTTAATATGCTTAGATGCAAATAACTACAACTCTTTATCAAAGTAGACTTCAAGTGAATAAGTACCTAAAGTATGAAGACTGGATTTCTTTAAGGCACTTCAGAAAAGAAATGGTCACCACCAAATCCTTTCTACAATTGCTAATAGCTATTAATTCCAATGGCACTAAATATTAAAGGGTTAAAAGAGGCATAAATTTATTGTCAATCATTACATACAGAAGAATAATTAACTCAGTATGTTTATTTATCTACTTTTGCTACTTGATTAAATGAATGATTGATGACAGGTTCCTTGTTTTCTTTTCTTCCTTTTTGTCAGTATAAATGATCAGTATGAAACTAAACGGTGACATTAAAATGAAATCATTAGCAACCGAAAATGAAGGGCAACCTACATGCAAGAGCTTGTCTCCATCGCTATGAGAAACCTAATCAGATCTCTTCACACCCCAAACAGACGTATAACACAGACGTACTTCCTAATCAGGTGCTTCCCGACAAGTTCCACAGAGCTTGCTTTGTCCATAATCATGCTAAAGGCCATTTGTTTCTTTTAAAATCATTTGAAATAAAGCTATTTAAATACAGCATTCTGGATTCATTGTTTGTGATATTTATAAACTATGTTTCTGTTTGGCATTTGTGATCTTACTAGAACAGAAATAACAAGTCCTTACTTAAGGTAGACTCACTCAAACAAAATTAAACTATCGAATAAATGATTAATGATCACTTAAGTCATTTGACTGTATGCTTTGTTGTAAGAACCCACACTCTTACTCCCTAAATCCACATTAGTTATAACTGGAGCAAAGTTTAGGGATGGGTTCCAAATGTTGTCTTCTTGTGGAGTTAGTTTATTCATATGCTAACAATAACAGCAATACCGATATTAGTGGACCAGAATCTAAGCAAATCTCTATCTGCCTCCTCTAACTTAATCTAGGTCTAGGATTCGTCATACTTTCATAGCATTTGAAAAGGTTATTAGTTCTAGCTCTGCCAATCAGGGACTAACATTAGCATCAGAGATCCATTGCACACAAGCAATATGGACAGAGGGTTTGTTATACATACAGGGTATAAGCGGCATACAATACACTAGGGAGTTTTCTTCAGCACCCAGATTCGCTAGCTACAGCTACATGCCCTAGAAAACAGAGTGAAATATTAAGGTCTCTGAGAAACCTGTACTTAAAGACCTGATTTGAACTGGCTGCTCTTCTGAGGATTGCTTAATCGTTATTTAAAATGTTACCCCTGTTTGACAATTTTGTTCTGTGATTCTTTGGACAAGACCATGAAATGTAGTGCCTCAAAGGAATGGTTTAGATAGGGAAAAAAGGAAAGGGAAAAAATATTCAAAGTTGATGGAAGGCAAGAGGTAACAGCAGAACAAAGTCTGAGAACTCAGATTTTCCTAACATATAAAATTGTATTCACCACAGTAAAGGTAAGGTTTGCAACAGACATAATCCAAAAGAGAGCAATATAGAAGTGGAGAATGAGTTCAGCAAAGTACTAATGAGATCAAGGGATTATAAACCCGATACTGTGCAACTTGTCACAGTATTTTGTAGAATGTCACACTGAAGAAACCAAAAAAAAAAAAAAAAATTAGTGTACTATGAAGTTATGACCTCATGATATAGTTCCGACTTACAAATAACTGTTAGTGAGTATGTGAATGTAGTTACTTGTTACACCAACAGAATATACTTTGTTATATGTTCCTTCAAAGCACCTATGCTCTTACTCCCCAAATCCACCTTTTTAAAGCTAGAGCGAAGTTTAGGGATCAGCTCTGAAAGTTTGCTTGTGAAGTTTATTCACACACTAACGATAGCAGTAAAACTAATATCAGTTGGACCATAATCTAAGCAAATCTCCATTCTCCAGTCTCACTCAATCTAATTTGGGGGTATTGGCTAGAAATGTGCTAGAATGCAATCAGTGCCTAATGTCTGATAAGATACTATCATTACTAAATACACAGCAGTTGTCTATGTAGGAGTTTTACATGAACTGTGAACGATATAAATTTAAAGAACATAATTGTTTTAATCTTCCGATCTTTTTGTACAGAGGCTAATAATAATGGACTTGGGCCTCCTGAAATACTTGCACATATCTTGGGCCAAACTGAATGATTTTAATTTGGTAAAACTGGTCAATATACAAAGCATCTAAGTTCACTTCAAGAAAGAGTTTTTGAACATCCCCCTTTATTCCTTACCTATATGTATCTTTTACACATAGAGAGAAGGAGTGATTTTTAAAAAACCACTACATACACGAGGAAAAATGATGCTCATCTCACGGAGTTGTAGAAGTATGAAATGTGATTATGATTATGCAGTCTCTTTGCATGTTTTTCTACCCAATTCACACCTGAAAATGTATTTGTACACTATAAAGACTGGTATATTGATTCTATGATTTTTTAAAAAGATTATGCATAAGTATAAAAAATGATGACACATTTCCATATTGCACAGTGAAAAAGTGTAGACTTTAAACCACTAAAGTAATACCTGGCATGAGTAAAGCAAAAGCAATGTGATATGTATAATTTGGGGCCTCCCAACATTTTTCTGAAATATGCTGCTTTAGACACAAGTCAATAACCCAAATTTATTGTTTATATTTCCATTCTCTTACTTTGAGAAAACTTAAAAATTTAAAACATAAATGTAAAGTATATATTTGGGGGAATCATCGCTTCCTTTATTGAAAGAACTCAGCATTTACAAAATATGAATTGCCACAGAAATCCTTTACCTAGATGTCTCTCTAATATATGAAAAATGTGGTTTATTAACTTACTTATAAAAGAACATTTTATAAATGATTTTTCTGGGACCTGTCATTTCACAAAGTACAGTACCCCTCCACTGGGGGACACACGTAAGTAAATAGAATTGTAATTCTCACTGTAAATCATTATTAAACTCGGGAAACATTTGGAAAACACTTGAGAAACTACTTGAAGTATTATGAAACAGGTCACCTGAATAATTTCTACATGTGCCTTCATTAGTAGAGTAAAATAACCTGAGAAATTTCCCACCATCATAGTCGGTGCTACATTTAAAATGTAAGGGAACAGTATATATATGTGGATTAAATTCTGAACAAGTAGCTCCATTTCATTGAATATTTCTTACAGCTATGCAGGATATGAAAAGATTGGATTTTTAAAAAGCAAACAACACTGACGAAGATCTCAACTCTCAGAATTAGAGAAATGTCTTTATCAAGTTAGTAAACTTCCTTGGTTGTCTTTGTTCTATGATCACCCTTATCAAATTAATCTATATTAATTTATGTCATTATATGTATATGATTTTGTATTTTAATAGAATGGTCTAATTCTCTTATGTAAAATCAAGTATATTATTGAAAAAAATGTGTTGAGGATTCTATCAGATTTTATCTTCTGCTGTCAAAAGAAGTTTGAGGGTTCTTTCCCAGGGGTCTGTAATTTACACAAATTATCTTATTTTCTTAACTCTTGTTACTGGAGTCAAAAGTGAATACTTTTTACTGCTGTAGCTTTTGGATAACCAGAGTGCAGAGGACAGATCTGAGACTAGACCCGATCTTATACTAGAAAAACTGCATGGTGCCTGTGATGCTAAACTACAAAGAATTAGCACATATTAATTCGGTGCTGGTTAAGTAAATGCCTGTGGCATTTCCTTCAGCACTTAAACTCATTTTTAGAGAATGGACTGCTGTAAAAGAATGTAGGCTCATTAAGAGTTTATTTCCTCAAAATGCTGAAGGATAGCAAGTTTCTACTGTGAGGGTGCAGAAAACTGCATTTATTTCCTCAGTGGCGGGGAGGGGGAGAGACCCAAAAGCTTTTTGTTTTTGAGCAAGCATCACAGGTTTGAAAATGAAGAATTTCATTTTGTTGTCACACCCTGCCTTACCTCGTTTCAAGGCTGGCTGTGTTTTCTTTACACAGAATGAAAGGAGCAGAAGCCAAATGCTTAAAATGAATGATCAACTTACAATTCATACGAAGCTATTCTTTCATGCTGCTCTGCTTAAAAATAGCATCATAAATGCACATCTGCAAAGACTGTGCAACCCCCCTTTCCTGAATTGTACAAATTATTAGAGTCGTTGACAAAAGATTTTTTTTGTTTCGGGGTTGGTCTGGGCACTCTCTTTGGCAGACTGCCACTTTTCTAGCAGTAGAAATATCGCTTGTAGAAAGCCACATTGTACTGAACAGCTGTTCTGCTAAAACATTGAGCTAGCAACCCAAGAAATGACTGACTTCACATGTGAAGCAAAACTGTTCCCTCCCTTTGTGCTAATTTAAATGAAATAAAAGTACAAAACATTCTCTTCCACGCCGTCTAGTCTTCCCTCCCAATTATAGGCTTTAGCGGGATGTGTGTGAGCTGGGTGCCAAGGTGCATGTGACTCTCCAGCTACGGCCCCAGCCACTGCTTAAACTTCAGCTGTTGTACTGTGAGGTTACAAGGACATCAGCCACTATTCTGATCTAAATCTTTCTCTATTCAGCTCTTAGATGCTGAGGGATTTTCTATGAACCATAAACATTAGAATTATGAAATTAAAAAATATACCTCATGCCAGGCTTTCTTCCACCTCTATGGAAAACTAAGATACTGGAGAGGGTATTAGGAGATTATATGTGATTAAGCTCTTGGTTAAGTATGGTATGTGATTCATACTTTTGGTTATTTCGCATTATGGTCGGATAATAGAAATATACATAAGTATTCTGTGTTCTAGACAGCATTTGAGTATTCTGTTTAAAACACTCTTCTGAAAGAAAAAATCTTCATTAGCTTAACTTAATATCTGAGGGACCACAAGTCTCATTAAATATCACCATGTTTACAGTTTTAGCTATATTTACCTGTAATAGATTACCTAACATCAGTGGGTATCTAAAATAAAGAACTGGAAAAAAAAAAAACTCATTTGAAAGTAGAACTTCATGAAGTAATTTTCTTGGAAAATAGTAAAAGTCTTAATGTTTTAAAATTATCTTAGATAAATTCAATATGCTCACCTATAAAAAACTGCAATTTAAAATCCTATTCACCTTGTAAGGCTCTGTTTAAAGGCTACCTTCTTGGTCCCCTCATTTGCCATTAATTGTTGCCTGTGATCACACATTACTTTGCTTAAACCTCTTTCAACATGAATAATATACTACCTTATTGTTCTGTGGCCATGTGGGTCACTCTCACTAGATTATAAACTCCTGGAGGGTTCACTTGTTTCCCCTCTTTGCATTCCCTATCGAGCCTAGTATAAAATCTTACAACATAAAAAGCATTCAAATGCTTAGAGGATAAATAGATAAGTAGAGTGAAAATAAGAAATATGACCTATTCCTGTTCTCTAATGACAAATGAAATTGTTACCCAAAAACCTACTCTGAGATTATATCCACAAAGGCAGAATTTGAGGAGGGACTTGTCAACTATATCCATCGTTTCAATAATCTGGCCTTTCATTTCAGATACAGCCTTTTTTAAGAATGCTTTTTTCTTATCATCTCAATGAAATATTTACATATTAATAAATGTATATAATCAATTTTATATTTCATTATGGTAAGCATTAAAATAACACTAAGTTGCCTTAACATCCCCAAATTGCTTATGTCATTTAAGAAACACTCGAAAATTCCTCTACTCTGTCACACAAGTTATGACCTTTTACATGTTAAAATCCCAAAATGTATTTCAAAATAAATCCTGCATGTTGAATATCTTTCTTTCTGATTAACATAATTTTGGAAATATAATCTTACCAGGAAAAAAAACCCACAAAACTCTAACATGATAAAAACCATAAATAGGGAATCCTATGTAAACTTAAGCTTCCCAATAGAATCTAGGCTTACCGCAATGTAAGAACCGCTGGATTCTCAGGCCCAGCTGTGCCACTTTTTCAGAAAGAAAACTAAAGCCAAAGAGATTGTTACTTATTCACAATCACAAAGATTTAAACTCTGGAGCGTCCAATTTCACTGGCCAAAACTTTGCTACTAATAAGACATTTTGAAGGCACATTGGAATGATTAGCTTCCATTGCATTCATATGTCTTGCAGGCTCCATTGGCTTTGTTTACATTGACTGTACCTTTATTATGAGTGGTTAGAATTCCCTGCGAGAGTCTTCTTTCCTAATCTCAGTAAAGGTGTTACTTAACTTTCCCAGTGGGAGATGTTCACAGAGCAAAAAATTTTGTGACACAAGAAGCTTTGATCTGACTGCCTACCAGGTGTAAATCACAAAATAGCATAGGCTGAAAGACTTGATACAGATGATACAGATTTTTCTATAACTTCAGGAGCTCCTTGTCCAGAGGAGATACAATAAAGAGCATGTTAAGCCAGGTGTCAGGTAAGAAAATATCACTGCCCCACTTTACCAAAGTTCCTGACTAGGCCCCAAACGATGCTTACCTGCATCTGCATCCCTGTTTTCCTTCATAACTCCCTAGAATATACAGCATTTAACACATTTTGCTATGGATCTTCATGGCTCTTTTCAAAATGGAAAATGATAGCAATTTTGCTTTTATGCTAACATTCTTGTAAAAACCTGGATACTATTCATCTATTTTTATAGAAGAAAGCCAATATTTTAAAGTATTTATATAAAACCCAAACTGTGTACACAGTCTGTTTTCATCATCAGAGCTGATATTCAACACAGCCTCATTTCCCAAACTGTAAAATTACATATGAGTGATGGGCTTTAATTATAAAACATTACTGAAAAGAAATTTCTAAGTCTCTGTAGTGAAATTCTGACTATGAACTCAAGAATTTTACTTTCTTCCAATCTCTTAGTACAGTAGTATTCACCCTTCGAGCACTCACTCCATACCTAGGGAGTGATGGATCTCAGTGGACAATGGCAAAAGACCACAATAACTGTCTCCTAGTGACTGGATTTTGTTCCTTTGGCAGCGAGTTAGTTTAGTATGTTGTGAAAATTAAATTATACTATACGATTTAGCCATATTTCTTCACTTTATGTACAAATGGTTTTGGAGATATATTTAATTCTATCTGCTTTAGTTCAGCTTTCCCGATCTATTCATTCTAATGCTGGTAATAACTTTAGGTTCTTAATATATAAATCCCACATTTTGCTTTTTCTAACAATTATTTTGTGATGATTACAGCCATATTATGCCTCAAACCACCAGATGAATCAAAAAGACAACTAAAAATTATGTGGGAAAATAAATCAAAACATTTATTTGCGCTGTCCAGTTGATTGGCTAGTTAAGTCAAAATGACCAAACAACAATCCTACATAGATATAGCTTTAATCATTTTTCTCTTTCAGAAGATCCTGCATCTAGTGAAGACTATCTGATTTGCCCTAGTTTGGATCATTTGCTATATTAAATTGAGAAAGCAGGCAAAAAACAGTGAACCAGATCATGCCAATAATTTTATATGACTTTATACTTCACTTGGCAATATATGCATTGCAGAAAATATATACATCCATGAAAACCTAGTAAAATATGCAACATCACACTCCTGGCTAGCACATAATTTAGTTATGCTGGCCATCATAGTACATCAATTACATGAAAATACATTAGCTCTGAAGATAAAAAAAAAATATAACACCTTACCAGCCACTCATTGTTATCACTATAACTTTAAAACAAACATAAGACTCAACCTGTTACAACTTATAGGATGTTTTCTTATCACATGGGTTCTAAAAAAGTACCTAAGTCCCTTCCGGTTCTATGTTCTTTACACGAGTTGCCAAACTACCACCTGCGGGTCAAACTCAACCTAACACTTGTCTCTGTACATCCCATGAGCTAAGAATATAATCTAAAAAAATTTTTTAAACAGTTTAAAAATAATCCGTAAGAAGATTTCATGGCATTTTATAATTAGATTTTAGTGTCTACAAGTAAAGTTTTACTGAAGTACAGCTATACTCATTCAGTTACAAATTATCTATGGCTGCTTTTGCACTATAACAGTAGGGATGAGTAGTTCCAGCAAAGACTTAATGGACTCCAGAGACTAAATTATTTATGTCCGGTTCTTTACAGAAAAAGTTTTCTGACCCTTGTTCTACAACTCTGTATCTAGTTTATTCTTGGCTGTCTTAACTTCCCCTTTTAGGCAATTTTTGACCAGAGTCAGGAGAATAGACAATGACGCAGGAGTCATAATTTTATTGAAGCAGGGAGGATATGGGGTGCATACCCATGTTCATGAGATTCCTTACTAATAAAAACGGGTCACCCATATGTCTTAAAGAAAATTATATGTAAATAGTTTAATCAATTTTCTTTCTTCCATATCTTGGTTCATATTGTAACTCTCAGTTAATCACATTTCTTAAATACAACCAGCACTGAAGCACCAGAGACAGCTGAGCCTGTGAGAACTCAATACTGACCGGCTGGAAAGGTAAGGAACTGGTACAGAACAAATTTGCATTTGGACAGAGATTTGTTTTGATGTTTCTGTCAGTAGAGTAAATTACAGTGGTTTTTCAAAAATAACCTCCTTATTTTGGAATAATTTTAGATTCATAAGACAGCTAACAAAATTAGTACAAGGAGTTCCTATATACTCCATCCAGCTTCCTCTAATGTTAGCATATAATTCCTTTTATACGTAAATTTTTATATTGAATTAGAACTCCTTTGCCTTTGAATAGCCTAAAATCTGTTTTCTAAATTTGGACACAACAGTAATATTTGATCTAAAAAGGTGTGGTCTCTACGCATGAGCCATGTATGAGCACACATGTTTATACATAATGTAAATGAGAAAAGAGATACTAATGAACAGCTGGTGACATGTGCTGAACATAGAAAACAAAGCACTTTTATGGAGGAAAATGTGCTTAATTAGGACTCTAAAAGCCCAAATTCCAGTCCAAAGTTTTTTATTGACATTGTGTCACTAAACTTTTTTCTATATCAGTTTTCTCAACACAATAGCAAGGGGATTGAAACAGAAAATCTAATGTATGATGTTGAAACTGAAAATTCCATTGACCTTCTTTTCCTGTCCAGGCTCTGACATTGGTTGACATATTAAGGACCCAGAAAGTTGTGAAAAGTTGTAGTCAATCAGTTGAAAGACATATTAATTTTACAGGTAGAGGTCACCACATGTTTATTAAGACACAGCTAAGACTTATGCACAGTATCTGAAAAAGCCATTTCTGAAAATCAAACAGTACAATTTCAATAGTATAAAGCAGTCAGAGGTGACTCCTTTTTGCTATGCCTATTAAATATTTTTATCTGAAGAGTGCTGAAACTATATATTGTGCTTTGCAAGAGGTAATAGAACTAACAAAATCACTTTAAAAAATTCTAGCCCAAAAAAACAGAGAACCTTGAAAGTCCTAAGTAAGTAAATATAATGTAGTATAATGCAATGCCACAGGACATCATGACTAAAATACTACATTACTAAGAACTAGTAGACTTCTTCAAATTAGTCAGATGTAATATAGAATATAAGTTCCCTAAAATTTGTCAAGTAAAGACAAGTAAATATATATACGTAAAGTTCTAGATTCATATTTTGTCTATGTAACATATTTGGCACTTATTTGATTTAAAACTTCATTTCGTGATGTCCTCTTTTCTTTCATTCACAATGATTGCACGTATGCACATCTTGATAATCGATAGATAAAAGTTTTTAAGAGAAGGCACTGTTGCATAATTTTGAACCCATAGCATAAGGGAGATATGACACCTTTATGTAATGGAAGTTAAGTAAAAGAAAAGGAAAATAGAAATTATTGGCAGAACGTGAAGAGTTAGAGCATATGGCTATTAAAATTATTAATAGAAAGCTTCAAGAAAAACCCTGTAGTCAAAGGAGAGGCTAGTTTGAGATAATAATTGTAACATCCTTTCTAAGGAACTGGGGTTTTTAATTAGAAAATAAACAATAGTTCAGACCAGAATAACTGACAAAATAAAATCCAAATGAGGAAACTAAGGTCAAGAGATGACATTATAATCCAGGTCACATGGTATATTTAATTTTATCAAAAATTCTCATCCTCCATCCTTCCTTTTTATCTTTCACATTTATCTCTAAATGAATGGTAAATACTTCCAGGGCCAGGATCGTGTCTTATACTCTCTCTATATGCCCTAACAATATTCAGCAGAGGACTCACTAAGGATTTACTAAGAGAAGGTACTCAGATATTTGTTGAATGGAAGTAAATTTATACATCCAAGACACTTATGGGTTTGAGACAATCGCTTTTAACTTTCAGCTCCTCAGCCTGTATATTACATGAGAGAAACATGTTGGTAGGGGAAAGCCATTACAGGTCAAGGACTAGCAGCTTATCCTGGGGGACGAGGGTGGGGGTGGGTACTTACATTCTTTCCTCTTTCCTAATCCATATTCTGTTTTATTTACCCATAGTTTCACACTATTCCCCTCATTCTCCTTTTTATTTTTACTTTTTTCTTCCTCCTATCCTATGACTTTAACCCACCCATAGCTCTCATCGGCATTATTTAGCTCTGCTAATATAATCTAATTCTATACAATTTAATTTTAAAAGATGGTTAAATATTTATTTTTCTAGGTACTGCACATGGAGGCATAAACATGCAGAAGATGACCCAGACTGTTCTGTCAAATAGTTCTTAGTCTAACTATAGAGACATGTATCTAAAGAAAAAATTGGGAACTAGATAATGGTGGTGTTTGCACAAAATTGTGGATGTAATTAATGCCCCTGAATTGTACGCTTAAAAATGGTGAAAATGGCAAATTTTATGTTATATATCTCAATAAAACTATTAAAAATTACCAAAAAAGAAAAATACAAATTGATAATAAAGCAACATAAGGCTTATCGGTAACATACAGGAAGAAATGACTAACATTCTGGGGAAGGAGAGATCTACATAAGAAAATGACATCTTAACTGGGTTTTAAAAGATGAATATGAGTTCAGAAGAGGGAAAAGGGCATTTCAGCCAGATGACAGCATGTACAAAAACATATAAACGTATGGTTTTGGTATTCACTATCGCTAGAGAAAAAAGATGAAGAGAGTAGGGAAAGGACAAATAGATAAATCCTGATATAGGATGCAAAGGAACACACATGTTTCTTTTGTCCACAATTTCCAGAATTCTCTACAAAAAAAAAAAAAATTCCTTAAGAGGTATTATGTGCTTTTGCACACCCCTCTTACACCTTTGGCATTGCCATGATAAGAACGTCTCCCAAATATCTGCTGAGGCCTGATGCAAGGCAGACCTGAAATGAACCCTCAGCAAGGAGTCAAGCCCAGCCAGAACTGTCGCAAGAAGCAGAACCACCCAACTCATCTCAGCCTATATTTGCCAACCCCAGACTAACTAGCTATATGAGGGGTAAAAGCTTTGTGGCATGTTACTGAGATATGGTAACTGCTTGTTGCCCTGGTAATGGCTAACTAGTTTACCTGAATATTCATGTGTTCTTAGTCATCACTCTTACATACATGTTTTCATTGAACTGATATTAGAAGTTGAGAGTAATACCGAATGCTCAATATTGCCAGATGCACTGAAAACAATGTGGCATGTAGCAAGAAACCAGCAATGCTTTATGATATTCTTTACGCTGAAAGTCTCCCTTTGTAGATATCACAGCTTTTCCCGATAATGCTTACTTTGCTATCATTAAGCTCACATTATGATCCTAGAGAAGTGTGGCAATATAAGCATCACTTGTTCAAATATGATGTAAAATTTTTAAAAAGTAAAAGCTTAGTTCTTAAATGAACTTTTCAGAAGTCATAACTTCACTAGAAAGACATAAAATGATAATAGCATATAATTAAAAAGGCTTCCTGGAAGCATACCTAAGAAAAGGCAATTATATCACATCATATTTCCATATACTAGTAAAATCTGGCATTCGCTACCAAAATAAACAGGATGAGCACTGGAAGCTCAGCTTTTGGATGGTTCCATTTCCATTTGGTGCCACCACTGATGCTGGATTGAGGTGAATGGAACTTGAGCCTAGAGCAGAGAGTCAGGCCCTCAGTCTACTGAAGATGATGGAGGTAAGAATAAGCACCAAACAAGAACCAGGTTTCCACCTCTGAACCTACTCTCCTAGCCCTACAGGGAGCTCTGTTCAGAACCCAAGAGTTCAGTCTGGGTTCTACCATTTACCCATGTAAAAATAAAAAAAGTACCACAGATAGGTGTCCATGCCATGTACTGAATCTAAGAACTTCCATTCCACATGTTTGTTTTCTTTTTTTAATCATGAGAAATACAACTCTTGTCCCAAAACATAAATGTCACTTGGCAGAAAGAAATGCATGCTGTAAAATTCCAGAACAGGAACTGGAAGACCTTTGAGCTGTTTAGACCAAGAAGACCTATCACTCACTTAGTCTTGGAGTCTCTACCTTCTACGGAAACAGAAGCATTTTATAAAAAAAAAAAACAAAAAACAAAAACAAAAAACAACCAAAACCTATAATGAGGACAACCCTTATAGTAATTCAATGTTACTCTGAAGGATGTCCTATACACATTTACCCAACATGACTATTTTAAAGAAATCCATTAAAAATCATTGCTTAAGTAACATTCTGGTCTTTGGCTAAGAATAAATTATGTGTTCCTTAAATAAAGACCTGCAGGTCTCTCCTTTCAGAAATATCTACCACTTAATTCAAAATAGATGTCTGGAATAGAGAAGGGAAATTCTATGAAAATAAAGTTCTTCCCTAATGTGTTTAGTCAATTTTAATCACCAGTTGTCTTGCATTTTTCAATTTTTCCTTCCGAAGGCTAAAAATGCCTTATATTTTACATATGGCATTTTAGTGTTGGCTGTCACACACATAGGCAAATTGTTCTATAAAAGCTACATTGTTTAAATTAAAACTTATGCTTACAGTGGTAAATATTCCCAGATTAATAGAGTTGCAGCAGATATACGACAAAAATTGACTGAAGTCTGTGATATTAGAAAGACGGAAAATTTATCTAGTTTTAGTAAATGTCAAATCAGCAGCTATTGCTTTTAAGATTAATAAAAGATATAATGGTTTCCAGATAGCCTCTAAATAGAGATTACTATGAATGGAGAAGTGATTTACCAACAGTCACCACAATGAGATTTCTTTAAAGGTTACAATCATCAGTTATTTAGCTGAAACACTGCTGAGAATGCCTGGTCATTTCTTGAATAATGCATAATGTTCATTGTAGATTTGATCTGTATTATAACAATACAGATATTTCTAAAATAATGGGAAAAACTATCTGTTACCTTCCATTTGCTTAACATATCATTTCCATGAAGTAATTGACTCAGAACGTATTACACACTGTCACCTGAGTATTCTTTCTGCAAGCATAACTTGTAAATAATCTACATACGATTGGCATCAAAATACAAACTCATCAACCTTTATAGACTTTTAAGAAAAGATGTGATGAATACAGGGCAGAGTAAAGAATCTTTCTGAAGTAGTACATTAAAATGATTAAATTTCTATATAGTTATGTAGACAAATTTAAATTTAAGCTTTAAAATTTAATTATTAACTTGAACAGCTCATAATACTTTTTAAAAAAATGTTGCCTATGATGTTTAAGTACTTTTCATATAAATTTCCTAATGTCTTTAGGTTTATGTAAGAAACTGCTTGAAGAAGCATGAAGTATAATGTCTATTGTTTTATTGTTGGATCATGAACTGCACTTTCTATGATGCTACAGGCTATTTATATAAGCTTGTTTATCCATATGAACTTCTTCAAGGGCACAACATAGAAGACCTTAATAAATAAAATGAATTTCTCTTCGTGTTGTTTCATGAATGTTTGATCAGAATGAGTAGCAGGTTTGCATTAAAGCAATAAAATATACATCTATTGTGCAGCAGAATCAGTTCACAGAAAGTGCCCACTGCATTCCTCGCAACTTTGGGAGGAGAGTAAACAGGAAAGAGTCACTTTGCTTACAGCTTCAGTTCTAGCCCATCACCAATTTGCAAAAAGTCGATGAAATTTTTAAATAATAAAATCTGTGATCTCCTTCCAGGTGCCTACACATCCACCCTAACTTCCTTCTTTTTCTCATTGACATCATCATGTCCATGCATAGACTGAAACCCATAAGAGCAGAATCCATAATTACCTTTCTTTTTATCCAACTTTATCATCACAAATAGTCACAGAGTTGACTTGGTTGAAGGCCACAGAGTAAAAATGTATTATTAGTCACACTCCAAAGCTGAGAGAATGCTCACTTGAAATGTCTGATGATGATGATGATGCAAATCAAATTATCATCATTAGAAATGAATATGATGATAGAAAGAGCAGTAGACAAAAAATAAAAAAAAACAAAACTGAAATCTAGATCTGAGAATAGTTAACTGTAAATCTTTTCTATATCATTTTCCTCACCTATAAAATGAGGGCATAGTTCTATATGATCTATAGTTTTGTATTTCTAAAAGGCCATAATTCCAAAAGTAAACAAGATTATTACAACAAAGAAGAATAGAACCATTAGGTTTTTCTACTTTGTTAGGCACCACTATCAAAAAATCCTATAAACAGTGAACTCTTTTAAATAGAAATGTAAATAAAAGATGATTATGTTAAATAACTTAATACAAGTCTGGCTCCTTCATCAGCATATTTAAAATTTAATAGTAACGTTTTGCACATTGTGTGATCTCTAACTTGTTCCATCTATCCTTTCATCTTGCATGATTTGGAATAAACATGAAGACAGCCTACTGAATAAGCTCTTATTTATATAGTAAATATTTACTAGGATTATAGTCACATCTTTAGCTTGGGAAAATTCCCTACTTCTTTAGCATCTGGAACATGGATTGGTGTATTACCAAGTTGACATCTACATTCTGAAGGGCAGAAGGGCTGTAAACGGACAACATAAATGTGCCTTGGTTTGTTTGTACTCTGCTGACATCTTGTCCTTGAGAGCTACCTCTGCTGTGTGTTCTTCTCAACCTTTGAATGTCAGTCTTACACTCTAGAGCAAGAGTCTAGGAACTATGGCATGTGGGTCAAATCCAGTGGCAGCTGCCTGCTTTGTAAGTACGGTGTTATTAGAACACAGCCACGCCCTGTTGTTTATGACTTTACATACTGTCTATGGCTTATTTCATGCTATACTGGCAGATTTAATAAATTAACTGACAAAACCTAAAATTTATTATATGGCCCTTTACATAAAATGTTTGTCAACCCCTTCTCTAGAGGAAAAAAAACTTGGTACAATTTAAATTGTAATTTTCCTCCTCTCAAAAGCATAAGAAACACAATCCCTAAGTAATGGCATGGATTTGAACAGATTAACACATGCATATACACATATATGATCATGCCTCTTAACACAGAATTATAAATAGTCACTGCTTTTGACCCTTCATTTTAATTTGAACTCTATAAGAGGTTACAGCTCCCCACTAGTACTCTTTCCTACAACAGCCAAGAGTGTGGAGATTTCTCCAAAGGTAGCTGCTAGCCAAGAGTAATCACATAACTAGAGAAACTAACTCTTCCCCCAGCGGTTCCTTCCGCCAAAGGTCTGGTTTTATTCCATGCTCATCAAGAGTCTACTCTAGACACAAGGTTAGGACACAAGAAACTAGCAGAGCACTTAAGTTCTACACCTTGAATAATACTCCTTTAAAGTCAGAAAATAAAATGACTGACACCACATATACAGGAATAAACATATGCGTGCATATTCGTATGCTAGAAATGCCATAAATTATTAGGAGTTTTGAGAACACAAAAGAAAATACATCCCTTAAGTATCAGTGTAAAGGAGGATAAAACTTTAAAATAATATGTTTTAAGGGTATTTGCACTAAGGATTTGGAGGACAAATATATGTTTTATATTTATAACTTTTAGGCAACATGTATAGAGAGTTGAAACATTAATACATAGATTGAATTTTTATTAGTCAATAAATCATTACTCAAAATGCCTGCTACAGCTGGATTCTGTTTCCTTCCTCTCTTTGGTTACTAAAGAGAAAATATTAGCTCCACTCTTTAGCAAATATTCTCATATTCCATCAATCAATAAGAATTTTCATGTATTACCATAACATAAATTAAATCCATAACATAAATTAAAGCACTTTAATGTAAGTCATTTCATTCTCTGAAATTCATTTCATTTTTCTGAAATTTATATTAAGTGATAGAATATTTAGGCTGACAGACGTTTTGAAAAGAAAATAGAAATAAAAGAGGTTCATTTCACCTTCACATGGTGTCTTTCTCATGCAGAGTTCAGATTTCCACATTTGTATCCCTTTAAAGGATTTGATATGCAGGAAAAGAAGAAAGGATGATGGTAAACATTTCATCTTAGAGACACCTACAGACCACCACATTATAGAATGAATAGGGGCTTAAAACTTACCTTTTACTGATGTGTTTGGTGGAGGGCCTTCCATTCGCAAGTTCCATGGAGGGTCCCCCTGGTTAGCAAAGTCCCTCATTTTCAGATAGCTAATTGTAAGTCGAATGATGGATGCCTTGTCAAGCTGGCTAGTGATGGCTGCAGGAAGAGGCAACAACTTGGCCAATTCATAGAACTCAAAGTTTTCTTTTCCCCGGCGGGAGCGAGCAGCATCTCGGGATTTCTCCTTCCTCAATGCTTGTAAACTGAAATCAAAGGAGTGAAAAAGTATTTTTTAGAACATGTGATTCTCTCATCAGACAGAAACTGCTTTCATTTTTGTTTTGTTCGCCCCTGACCGCCCCCCCCCCCCGCCCGTCCCAGCAAAAAGCTCCCAAAATTGTCTTTAAAATTCCAGGGGTCAGAGTAAAATGAGTTCCAGACAATGTCCCTATGACCATAAATTTTACCTCTAGACTCAAATGCCATAAACTCAAATGCACTGAGTAAAAATAGTTTGCTTGTTAGGTTTTTTTTCTCCAAGTGACCATGCAGTGACATACATTCATTGTTCTAAGACATAAGATTTACAGGTGATACTTGTTATTTTCAACTATAGTCAATTTAAAAGACTGGGCTTGTATTCACACATCTATTCTCAAGCTAATAGTTCTGTTCATTTAACTGTTATCCCTACAGAAGAATCTTAAGCCATCAAAAGGACACGTTTAAAAAAATTTATTTCAAATATCATTTTGGGGGGTAAAAAGAATAAACACAAACACAATTCACAGAATCAATGAATAAAACGTTGATGTGCTTTCAGCCCTCAATAAAGATCAAGACCTTCAGTCAGATAAAGAAATCATCCTATTAAAAATGAAGATTTCAATGTAACTTTATAAATGTGCTGGTAATTAGCTGATAAGAGAATATTTTCATTCTTTACTAATGGACATACATTAGTAGATGGAGAGATCCTCTGAAATACTGGAGAACAAAGTACATTGCCCGGAAAAGTCAAACTTTAAGATAATATAATTTTAATGTTGAAAGATAAGGCCCCATATGGGTTATTAAAATTTATAAACATCATAGACTTATTACTTCACAGAAGAGGTAACAGGTGAAATCCAGCATTTTTCTTTAACTATTCATGTGCACTTCTGTTTGAAGTTTGCTCACATTACTGAGGCAGAATTTGGCACAACTAAAGTTGCTTGTGAGCATCTGACAAGAGAATTCCACGTACTCTGAATTGCTCTGTTTTGTGTCTGACAAGAAATAAATTCAAAATCAGATCCTGATGACAAATAATTGGATAATATTTACAATAGCCAGGTACTACTAATATCATTTGTAAGTGTCGATTTATTAAACTCTGAAAGCATTTTAAATCTTTGAATTTAAAATCTTAGCATTCTGGTTTCACATTATAAAATAAGAAAGAGACAAACAAGCAAGGAAGCAAGATTGGAGGAATAGATCGAAATGAGTTCAAAGTGTGGCTCTTATCTCTATTAGTATAGTAGGGACAATAACATTCCACATCACATTATAGCATTCCTGATACTGTTCATGATGTAAACACTGTATTCACTGCATACTCAAAACATCTTATTGAATATATAATTTAAAAAAAAAATTATTTTACTATTAGTTCCAAGCATAAAGTACATTGGTTAGACATTTATATAGTTTATAAAATGGCCCCCTAATTGCTTTCCCTCCTCTGGCTAAGTAATGCCATAATGCTCTGGTCAAAAACTTGCTAGGCTAATAACCCAATCAGTTTCATGTTCACTCTATTCATACAATATTCTACTTTAGCTAACTAATGTATTTCTTAAAATTAGACAAGATAATACTATTGATTTCAAAGCCACAGCAATCTCAGGTAACACAACTTGGTTTGTTAAAGTCTCTTAAAAGTGATAAACTGAGGCAGAAACATCACTAATTTACAAGGAAAAGACATGTCACTTATTTCCCAATATCTTAGCTGGCCTCAATTCTGCAAATGCTAAATTTTGGCTAGAATAAAATTATGTAAATAAAGTAAGAGGAGCCTTAAAATCCGATATATAAGTATAACCAGAATCCAGGTTAACACCTTAAGGTAAAAGAATGATTCACATCTCTCCTTTTGTATCATAAAAGCAATCTAACACCATTAAGTCACCCTTGCCAAAAGAATTGTCCTCACATGTTTTCTCTACCACTTGTAGAGAGCAGTGATTCCAGTTCAGTGTTTTGTTCTTTTTGTGTCCTTATAATTGACTACCACTCCAGAATGTGGGATGAACTTATTTCTTTTTTTGCAGGGGGAGGTCCAGTAAGTGACTACAATAGAGCTCTAGAGCAGGGACTGCAAATTCAAGGGCTCTAGGGGTTAAGGCAGAAAATATCAATGAATAGACAGGCCTGATGGTGACTATTTGATCTGGAGGACACACAAAGTTTCAGCTGATTGCTGCTTTGGGGTAAGGCGTGCCTCGTGTTGGTTTTTCTATTTCTAGAGATCAAAACCTGAATTCTTATATCACATTTCCAATTTTATATTTCATTTTATGTTAGCTAATTAAAATTTCAAAAATCATGCAAGCCACATGAAATATGTCATTTGGTAAATAATGGAGCAGGGGCTCATCTAACAATGGGATAATAATTTGGAAGATCACCTTCAAAGGTAGTTTTACATAGATGTTATATGTAACTTTCCTTTACACATGTCACTCAACTGACTATAAATGGACTCATTTGTTATCTAATATTATTAAAATTCATCCTAGGAATTTCTCTATTGAACTGAAGTTAGGCAATTATTCTGAAATGATATTAATGCATAGGCTTATCAATAATCTAAGGGGAAAAAACTAAACCTGTAGTGAAGAAAACCCAAGACCGCAAGGAGTAACCCAATAGGCTCCAAAAGCTAATAGAGGGGAAATGGTTTCTTATGTGAACTCAGGGAAAGGGAGTACGTGGGCACTAATGCCTTGAGATGTCTTGCCTAAACATAGCCCTTTGACATATGACTTCTCTAAAATAACCCTGGGCAGAATTTTATGTGTTTCTGCCCCACCTTCTTGTTGTTTTTCTCTTCTCCACAGCCTCCTCCCCTTTTTAACTGAACACACACTGTTACCCTACTGGGGTAATCTTCTTGGCTATAATCTTAATAACAAAGGGTTTCCATGACTCCCACATTACATCATTATGCAAACACCACAGCTCAGAAGACTTTCAGAATGATAGCCCTGTGTCCATAATAAGTAGTAATTGATTTTGAGGGCAACAGCAATAAAATACAGTCAAAGGATTATAGAGATTGTGGAGAGGATGATAGAATAGATGAAACTAAAGACCATAAGACAATGACACAGATTGTGGATTAATCTTTTGTCTGATTTTGTGAAGTAGAGCCTAGTCATAAGCAATTCTCAAATTGAATTAAGGACTACATGAAAACAAGATAAACACATTTCTGTTCTAAACCTATATATATAAAAATCATATATATACGTATATATATATACATATATACACATATATACACATATATATATGATTTATATATACGTATATATACATACATGATTTATATATGTATATATATGATTTATATATATATACATATATACGTATATATATACACACACACATATATACATATATGTGTGTGTGTGTGTGTGTGTGTGTGTATATGATTGTATTTGCAGAGTACTAAAGAAAGAATGGGTTGGTTGTACCTGGGTAAGATGTTATAGTATTGATCTCTGCCATCTAAAATATGATTAAGCTTCAGAACCAAAGTAAGTTACTCCCTGGGCCCAAACTTCCTGCTGCTCTAATGTTCTTCTGCTTAGGCTCTGAATAGCAGGAAAAAGAGACTCTGCCTTAATCCCTGGGAAATCAAAATCCCAACTCTCTTTGATAGGGATAGTATCAACCTCACCGATAATTACCAACAACAACCAAAAACAAACAAACAAAAAATCAACTACCATTTCAAAAGAGAGACAGATACATTTATAAAGATATAAATAAAATCTGAAAGTCATTTTTAAAATGTGTGTATTTTGGAGAAGACAGTGATTTTCACATTCTCCTTAGGGGTCCCATTTCCCCAGCCAAAAAGGTAATCTAATATCTAAATTTCCCCTTAAAAGCCTTATAAAGTTAGATGCCCTCTCTTTTTTGTCATCGATGTTGCCAGAATTTATCCTAAACAAGTATTCCTGGTTTAAAAAATATTATTTAATCTGTTTCTTCTAAACACTTTGAAAGAATTTTTACAAATTTCTAAAGTTATACCTTAAGCATAGATAATAAGTAATCAAAAAAATTACTGGTAATGACATTGCTTGTTGAATATAAAGTGATTTTTTTAATCCCCCTATATATGTTAAGTCCTTTTGGCAAATGGTGTATTTTGTGCAAAGACTATGGTGAAGGAGTTAGAAAACCCACCTTGGTCATTTGCAGGCATTATGATTCTAAGTGACAAAGTTGAGCCTCAATTTTATAATCTTATAAAATGAGGATGACAAAAGAGGCAATGACTCATATGATAATTTCTATGATAGTATATTATAAACTATAAGAAAGTAAACTCCTCAGACAATTCTAGATTTTAACAATTAAAATAGTTAACAATTGTAAACTCTAAATCTGGTAGAGTCCACTTCAGAATTTTACAACAGAGAAGAATTTTAAGAAGTTAGATAGGAATGCCCAAATACAGTCAACCCATCCTTAAACCTACTTGGAAACACAGGGGTTAGGAGTAGGCTCTGTAGACAGGCTGTGGGTATTCACATTATCACAGTTACTAGCTAGGCAGCCTTGGCTAGGTCTATCACTCAACATCTTTAGGCCTCAATTTCCTCACCTGGAAAACGGACATTTTAATAGTACCTACTTCGTAATATTCTTGAGAAGGAACTGAGCTAATGTATGTAAAGTGCTAAATGCCTACCATATTGTAAACATTATATAAGCATAAACTTTTATTATAATAAATACAAAACTTATCAGGGGGAAAAAAATAGCCAAACTGTTTTACTCCTAATACCACATCGAATTCTCAGCCCATCTCTCCATATTCTTTATAATTTTTTCACCAAGCTTTTCTAACATCAATTTTAATTCTAGTTACAGTTTCTATAATTCTCTATACTTGTTTGCTTTCCTCATTATCCTCTCAAAATTCTTTCTATACTGCCACTTATGACCATCACTTTAGTCAATTTAATGTAATGACAATAAAAATCAAACCAAGGGAAATAAAATCAAAGTGCTAACTTCTGTCTGGCAACAATTCTAAAACTGCCTATTTTTAAAACTCCTACTGTGTTCTTTCAAATAATGACAATCACTTTAAGTTCTGTCTGATGTCTTTCTCAACATGTCTTCCACACTTGCAGAAGGTAGAGATTAAGAGTATGGATTGTGGAGCCAGACTGCTTATATTTAAATCCTGGTGCTCTAACTTACTAATTATGTAAACTTGAGCAAACTAACTTATTTTTCCTCAGTTACTCTCATCTCTGTAATGGGATGATATTATTCTCTGCTTTATAAGGTTCTTGTTGGAATTAAACTGAGTTAGTTATTTTTATAAAACATTTACAGTAGTGCCTGGCACATAGTAGTACTATTTAAGATGTGTTGAATGAAAAATCTAAGCTCACTTCACAGATTATTCTATGCTTTGAGTTCCACAATGTTTGTGTATAATGTACGCTCTGCTCTGACCAATATGATTTATAGTCACTGGTTCTGACATATCACATTATTTACTTAAGCGAAATAAAAATCCTTTACCATAGAGACATTGGCTTTTCATTACAGTCTTCCTTATGTCAGTGGTCTATATACTGTATACCATAGGCATATTTAATGAGTTGTTCATCTAAAAAATATATGTTTAATTAGTGGAAAATTAAAAGCTTACAAATAAATAATTTTCTGTACTAGGAATAGTAAGTGACCATTTATTAGTTCACTAATATAGATAAAAACTGGCATTCAGTTGCAAGACAAGCAATTTTGTTTATATATAAAAATGAATATCCAAAGATTTGTTAAGGGAATGGATTACTAAGGAAGATTGCAAAAGTTTCCATGGAAGACTTCAAAATTACAATGATAACTATTAGTTAGAAAAAGCAAATGTGTACTCTTAGCAGAAAAATGATCTTTCAAAACATCACAAATCTAAAGGTTCTCCTTGATGTCAGGCAAAGCCCCAAAATCCAGGACCATGGAGAGCTCACCCAGCACACTGGTGATGGGGAAATGGAAATGTGGCAGCATGGATGGTTTTGGTCTCCATACTGTGGGTAAAGCTGAAACATCAAATGCTATTTGAGCCATAAATGAGTAAAAGATAACAACAACAACAAAAAAGGTATGAAAAGCAAAAGAACAGGCACAGCCACTATCGGAAAACCAATATTATGAAAATGACTCATGATTTGCAATCTCTCAGAAACTGCCTGGAGCTGGATAAGGACGCTAATTGTTTACTGGGCCACTTGTCCATGGTGGAAAAAAAAATAACTCTGGACTTGATGACTCATTAAATTAAGAGAGTTAAGTTATCTTTTGTGGCTGATCAAATTTAACTTTGAGAAATTGATTACTTTGGTTTCTTCACATAGTTTTAATGATTATGGAAGTAACATAGCTGAGATCTACAGACAATAACAAAGAACAAAAGTAATTGTCAGAGAGTAACAACAGAAGGTAAGTCAACTTAATCAAATGTTTCTTCCTCTCAGATGACTTCTTTATAGCCACATTTTTAAGTTTTGTTAAAATTTATATTTGTGGAACAGGTTCTGATATGGACATTATTGATAAATCCGCACTACCTCTACATAAAAATCCTGTCTCTAAGCCTCAGTTTTAACAGCTTCACATAAACTTTTGGAATACAATAACCAGTCTTTATAAAAGAATGAGGCAAATTTTGGTCACCTAACTATAGGGAAAAGGAAAGGTAGCGTCAAAACCGCTTTCAATTTTACCTTTTTAAAGCACTGCTAAGGAGTCAGACAGGCAGGTTTTTATGGATTTTCCTACTTGTTTTGCTTAGGAGAACCCAGCACTACAGACTTCTACTATTTATCAATTAATCTGGCATGCAGCCTCAAAGGAAGAAGGTCGACCTGTATTAAAAATGCAGCCATCAAAAATTCATCAAAGGCTTCAGCATTTTAACTCATGAACCTTTGAACACCTGCATACTTGTCAGATCTCTGGTCATAGTTAATGGTGAAGTCTATAGTTACTCCAATACCTACACTTGCCCTGACATGAGCTGAATGAGGAGGCTTCACAGAGAAAAGGTAAAGATTCTATAAGCACTGCTTGCCCTTCTTCATAACTTTCAATAAAACAGCCCACCACACATTGACATCACATACAGTTCAAAGTCAATCAAATTGGCCTACTGCAAAGAAAAAAATCTTTCAGGAGTATTTTTCCCTATGATTGTAAATATCAGCTTTGTTACAAGGTATTATAATTGAGAAATGCATAAACAACTATTATCTGGTAGGATTATGCACAACATAGCTCACAAATTGAAGTCTTTAATGCTCTCTAAGAAAAGGTTATAATTTCAGAAACCTTCCTTTAATGTATGAAGAAAGCAGTATTGTATAGGCTGGAAGTTAAAACTGGAACCTTCAAGTTCAAGGTAAGAACTCTGCCGCTTAACTAATGCACTGCTCATAGCTGTCATCATTAATTTATGTTAGCCTCTGTAAACATCAAGAGTATAATAGGCCAATTTCACAACTAAATATAGATGCACATTTTGCCCTTATATAAATGGCAGATTGCTGCTGTAGATCATCACTGCAGCAACACGTCAGTAAAGATGCACTGTTTGATGGTCTGATGCTCACACAATATATAAAACCAGTTGTAATGGTTGTTTGGAAGCAAAGTGTAACATAGCAGCAAAATTTCATTTGTTCCACAAACTCAGGATATATTAAGCTTGGCTGACAAAGACTGTTTGATGTGCTAAATCAGTTTGACCTTCATTCTTGCTTTATTTTTCTCATTTAACATGTGAAATGACCATTATTTTTCCCCAAGTAAGAAAATATCATGAAATTGATAGCTTTAAAAAATGCCAAAAACATCTGCAGCTGCTAACATTTGACAAAGTATCAAAATCAAGATGTGTTCTTAAAATTTTTACACTGAAATACATTCAGATTGAATAATCATGACCCATTTTTGACTTGTGGTAAAATAGATCAAAAGAGTAATTAAAGCCATTCAAATGAATGCCTTTCCTCGTCTTCAGAAAATGCCTTGTGTATGTTTGAACTTAATAATTAAATTAATTGGTTTTAGCCAATGAGCATTTTTATTCTTAACACTTTAAATAAGAGGATTTAATTCCAGAATGAGTCATTAGAATAGTAATACAGAAAGCCGAGAGGTCCTCACAATCCTTTTCAGCCAATGTTCACCTTGATTCAAATAACCCTTGAATGAACCACAGCAAGACCAAACTATTCACTGCTTGCTTTGGTGTCTGCCAAAAACCTCATGAATCAAAGTGTTTTGTTCTTCATTTTCCCCCAGAACTTTAAGCTATACAACTGGCAGTTCCATAATAATGGAAGAACTGCAGCTTTATCAAGTAATTTCTCTCCACCCAATAAATAGCACTTTACCTTGGAGCAACTTGTATATTTCACACCTTAAATTTCTATTTACCAAATCAGCTAATCACTTCACAATTGAACTCAGAACAAAAAAAAATTATCAATTAAAGTGGTTGAAACTCCTGCAAATTATCATTTAGGAATGAAGTAATTGCTTTCATCAGGGCAGAAAAGCCCGCCAGAACAGAAATGTCACTTTAGATTAGTGTTCTCACTCCTGAAGCTATGGATGACACAGCTGATATAAGACTAAATGCCAAGACCAATCAATTGCTTTTGTGGCTCTGCTCTGAGCTGCTGTAAAAGGGGCCATTTTCTAGGATCTACTCTTCATTATAGTAAATGCTATCTCCTTGGTAACATAATTCCATTTCTCATAAATTCTGTCTGAGAGCATTGTCCTAACAATGGATGTTTGTGGAAAAGAATGCTGTTGGTTTAATGCACAGAATTAAGTGTGAATAGCTGTCAAACTGCTATAGTTTACTAGTTCTTAAACATAAATTGAAGTCTTATACATTAAAAAAAAATTCGTGGGGAGCAATGAATGTCCTGAACAAGGGTAAAATACTATATTTGAAGGTTCTGTGCTACTGGTTTAGAATGTTCACTATTCTAGTGTTTATCTGTTCTGTACATTAAATCAGTCAGCTCACACCAGAGGTGGGTGAACACTTCACTTACTTTCTCAGCAGTGTAGTTTGCAAATGTGAAACCTCAGAAGCAAATATGGACTCATTAGGCAACTGCATGCGATTTGTCAATAGCCAGAATTGTGTTAAAAGAAAAAAAAAAGTGTTCTTTGAGCTGAGCCCTTCCTGGAAAGCATCCAGATCTTAATTTGTATTGTTCATCCCCCTGAAGTTACAAGAATCTGGGTTGCAGGCTCCAATTAAAAGGAAATTGAAGAAGCTAATATAGTGAGAAAGCAGCAATTCCCTGCACTGCTCTCTTCAGGTCTGAAGTTCAGAAACAGATTCAGGATCACGGGTCTTTGCCTGACATGAGATAAAGGCTTTCCCATCCCAGTGAGCACACATGTGTAACTTCCATTAACAGTAACAGGAGTCGTGAGCACACATTGAGAGGAATGTCTGCTGCTAAATATTTGAAAGGATTGGAGCGTCTATGCTGAAGGGAAAAATGAGAGGGAATGGTGGGCACCTGGAACAGCAGGACATTTCACTGACCATCCAAAGGGCGACTCCTGGAATTCCTACCACTCCAAGGAACTATAGTATTGCTTTTCATAATATCGGTAACAGGAAAGCACACATGTTGTTTCTGCTTTTTAAGATGATCCACCACCACCAAAGAACAGCATGGACCTAAACATAATAATTAATAATAATAATAATAATAATAATATAATAATAATAATGCTAAAAACTTCGAAGGCTTACTCTATTACAGCCAGGGTCTGTTTTAAATATTATCTCACTTAATTCATGATGGTCAATATCAGCTATGGGGGGAAAAAGAGTAACTACTACGAAAGGCAGATGATCTCTGCTGGATACATTTAAAACTAAAAATGGCATTGCCTTCAGCTCCTATTTTTTTGGTGATCTACTACATAGGTTTTGCACTTTCCCTTCCACTTTCCACGCCTATCCCTGGACTTTCGGTGCTAAAAGTAGGAAAGTCCTGGGAAAGAATGACAGCTGATCACTTTGGAAGTATTATTGTCCCTGTCTCACAAATAAGATCAAAGGATAGAAATAGAAAATAACTTGCAAAGCCAAAGACAGCTGGAGTTGGAATTCGAACCTGGGCAAGATGACTTGAATATGTCCTTCTTCTCACCACTGCATTACATTGCTCCTACAGGAAGAAAGTCCTCATGATATCCCTTTTCTCTATTATATTGATATGACAATTAAGACACTGATAAATTTTATTTGATTTATAATCACCCATATAAATTTCATAATAATTCTTATGAAAACATTAATTCCTTAATGAAATGTTCAATAAAACCCCTATTTTTCAGGCTTATAAACGCATTCCAATTTGAAGGAGATAGATTTGCTATTAATTGCTCTAAGTCCCAAACTAAATTGCTTTGGAATTCAAATTCAAATGACCTTTTCTAGAGGAAAAATTCATTTTTTCTTTTAATTTTCTTTAAGTGTGATTTCAAATACTTTTGAAAGCATAACTAAGTGAAAGGAAGCTTTTGAAAACTTTCAAGCCTGATAGGAGAAACTTGGAAAGGAGAAAGCATACTTTGACAACTTATAAGATTTTTAAGTATGAAAAATAAGTTATGGTTATGTGAACACTGCAAACAGCACATAGCACTTAATATCAATGAACACAGCATTATACTATAACTGCCTGCACTCCTCCATAAAATAGAATTAAGTAAAATGGTCATCCTTTCTTCAAACACTATAACTGGGGGTACAGATCCATCAGTCTTGTGAGACTATATGCTCTATCTCCCAACTATTTTTTTCATGTATTTTCACTTCTCCTTTCATCAGGACTCCAAAAACACAGTATATGGTTGCTAGGAGTGTAGACTGTTTCAATTCCTGGAGAACACACTTTGGCCAATAACTGTCCTAAAGTAATATTTGTTGTCTGTTTGATAAACTTCAGAAAAAAATTATGAAATATTCTCAAGATGTTGAATGAGAGTGTTAAAAGAAAACTTCAATGTCTTGGAAAACTTTTTGCAATATTGTAAGCTATAAAATGTAGTTTATAAATCATCATATATAGTGGGATCAAACAACTATATAGCAATATCTCTATATCTATATAGATATAGGGAAAAATATAGCCAAATCTGGATTAATTTCCCATAAACTAGAATATTAAGACTGGTTATTTTTACATGGTAGAAATTCCTTGTATGTGTCTGGGGGAGAGAGGTAGTTAATTAATTTCTGAAGTTTTGTCAACAAACATGTATTTTTTACTATAAAAATTATTATTTTTTAAGTAATTTCATAGAGTCTAAGTTGAGCCTCAGAAGCACCTTGATGATCCAAGGTAGTTTTCATTTAACAAATGGTTTTCCTTAGTGCTACCAAATGCCATCCTATCACTTCTTGTCACAGTATGGCCTGAAAAACAGTTGGAGAAAATGCTTGGCTTGGTCATTTCTCTAAAAGAGAGCTAGGAGTGGATAGCTAGGAGAGGGCTTCATCCTCCTCAAGTTATCCCTCACGGGTCTCCAACCAGATGATTGAGTCCATCAGCTATGCATCCAGGGCCCCTGTGTCCTTTATGGTCCCTGTAAACCCCAGATCAGTGCTTTGCCCAGAGTACAAGATACCACCTGCTTTGTTGGGGATGAAACATGCTCCCGTGCATCATTAACCTGTTGAAAACCTTACGGCAGCTGTAGATTCTAATTCAGGAGAAAACATAGACAAACACAAAATATTGCACCAAATGGGCTCCTGAAACATTCTCAGACCTTGGCTCAAGCGTAGATGAGCAAGCTGCCATGATTGATGATATCTCGAAATCTCTATTAAGCTTTAGAACACTAACCAAACTATTAATATCAGGATCATCCTTTGTTTTTCACTGACTGCGGTTCTTGCGACTTCTAATAGGTTCTGGCCCTCTGTGGTAAGGTGGCTCCATGGCATTAGACTATTTATGTGCAACAGCCAAGGTATTTGTATGTACCAGCGATTACCATATAAGATTTAATTTGGGGAGTCATGATACCTCACTGAGGTACTTTATAAAGTGGGACAACATAGGAAATGCTCATGTATTTTTACGCTTCCATCAGCCAGAAACCAATTTTTCCCTGCCACCATGGCTCAACATTCCTCTGAAAACCCTGATCAACACTTAGTCCTTTCATAAAAATCTGACCTTAAGGTACAAGTACATTATTCTAAGCCAAATCTAGTTACCTAACTGGATGATAATGATAGGTAACATGTCAATGTATAAAATAAAAGTTTAAAATATATAAAATAAACTAAGGATAAAGTAATTAGGTACATTTTATTTATGTCAAGAGTTTGCAAGCCGTCCATGGAAAAACAAACAGTTGTATCATGATATAAGTACATATGAAACTAAAAAGACCCAGTTATCTTTTAATGAAAGTAGCACTGAATTTCCTGATTTGGAACAAACAATTACCATAACTTTAATAGTAGCGTTAGTCCAAACTGTTGATAAAGAGGTCTCAGATGTAGTAGGAAAGCACATGGATCTGTAAGCTGATGTAAAAGCGATTGCTTAATTGAAATGGAGTAATGGAACCCAGCAATTTTCTCAAGTGGACCAATCACAAAGCCTTAGTATCTGAAACTATAAGGCACCAAATAGTTAGATAAAAAATACAAAATGTATATCATATAGTTTAGCACTTCTTCCCTGACCTGTTTGCTCGATTTGGTTCTTGACCAAAATGGATGTCCTGTTTTCTTTTACCGATCCACAGGCACTTAATAGGAGCCATTTTTCTTAAATCTACCTTCAGTCCTCTCTCTAAATTTCCTATGGGTTTGTTTGGGCTGAAATATTCACCTCAAAGGTTTGTCCCACAAGACTCTTTCCTACAAATCAACAAAAGAACACATAATCTTTAGTTTCACTTCTGAAAACTACAGGGTTTCACAACAGTGTACGAAGATAGGGTAGAGATCACTGAGTCATCAAGAGCAATAGGGCAACTTTGTCATGTTCTCATGTTCCCATAGTTGTGGACTTGAATCGTTCATTCTCATTCTTTCTCTCTCTCCCTCCTTCCCTCCCTCCCTCCCCTCCCTCCCCCCCCCCCACACACACACACTTCTGTTAGGGAATTGAATTATATATGTGGCTGCCTGGAGCATTGCTAGCATTAAGTCAAGTTTGGATTTTGCTAAATGTGTCAGCATTGTCCTTTAAATGTTTTGTTTTCTTCCACCTCATTTTTATTCTCTGATTTTTTTCTACACAATTTCTCTCTTAAAGTCATTCATTTGGTTTAGTCATATCACCTCATAAAATTCATATGTGCAAGAAGAATGGGTTATTCTAGTTTTATGAATAGTCTAGTGTAAATGAATTTAAGTTAAGGGTCACAAACTCAAATGGCAATAGGATCTAATACCATTATACAAGTGACTAAAGAAGACTGGGTGAAAGAGAACAATTCAAGTCTGATAATTGAGGGCAACTGAAAATCAGTGTTGACCAGGTAATAGGGAGTGGTGAGGACTACAACAAACTGAAGAGCACCTGACCAGACAAAAGGTGGGATTCATTGTTCAAGAAAAAATGGGTGTGGTTTTTCTCGGGAATGTGGACCCCAAATTGCCAGGTCTTCCTTTTTAAGAGAAGATAGAAGTCTAGATTTTTTTTAACATAAAATCTTCCAGTTTTTTTTTTTTTTTAAATATTGGCATCTATTTTAAAAATGAAACTCTTGGCAGGCTGCTGTGGATCTCATTTGGCCTGTGGCAGTTAGCAATCTGTGGTTTAATGCCACTAATAGCCTTTTCTGAGAGTTAAATTTAATTATGGGGTATGTAGGTGTGGATATGAAGATCTATAGTAGTCAGGTGACATTGAAAAAATGGAGAAGAGGCACATAATGGAGGAAAATGAGGAAAATTCAATTAAAGAAAAGCAACCATAATTATTAACAGTGATTTGCTCTGAGTGGTAGAATTTCTGCTTTTATTTGTTTTACAAATTTTCTATAAATAAAAGGGAAAATTAGATTAAATGACTACTCTATAAGATTAAACCTATTATTAAAAGTAGCTCAGAAAATTAAAAACACTCACATGCATATTTGTGCATAGATTCATTTACCATGTTTAAGCCACACAGTTTCAAGTATTTAATCAAAACTGAAAGTTCAATCAGTTCACCATGGTGGCATCATGTATAAAAAAACCCTTTAATTAAAAATTAAAATAGTCCTTTTCACAGAGTTATCAGAGGGTAGTCCCCTCAAAATTAGTGATTAAATTATATTAACAATTTCTTAAAAGTACAATATAAACAAGACTTTCTTGTTTTTAGTGTAATAATATGTTTAGACAATGCCTTACATACATAGTATGGCCTTAGTAAGTATTTGCTAACAGGTGATTATGGTGATGTTAATCTAAATGTCCTTAATAGTCATGATGAAAAACAGTGAACACACAACAGTAGTAGTGTTGTGTAAAATAAATTTACCCAGTAAATCAATCCCGGGCATGGAACTGAATAGTTTTTATAGTAAATAAAAGAAGGGAAAGGAAAATGAAAGAAACAGAGATACTTTCCCCTTCCCACCAAACCTTTATACTCGTAAACTCTGCCCTGTCAAAATATTTAAATTCTCAAAACACAGTCTTATTCCCTTTTCCAGACTCTGGAGGGGGTGCTATAGTGAGCACAAACTGAAGAAAACTGAATCAAGAAGGAGAAAAATAGTAAAGAGCCTGTCTAGCCTCTCTTTGCTAATTGTACATATTCAGAACACCAAATCACTATAAATCCTGCCTGCACATCAGAGACATCACAATAGGGATGGGAGAAATTTTTCTAAGAGGAAATCCTACATCCTCATATAATTGTTGTATCTATCTGCTAGATCTGTGTTTATGTGTAATCAGAAATACAAAAAAAAAGTGAAGAGATGCAGTATTCCAAAGAGGACATATAAGAGATCACAGAGAAAGGATTCAAGATGGCAGGGTACCTACCAATTAAGGGGAAATATTAAATCTCTACAAGTTTCAGAATGACTAAGACAGTCATATGGAGAGACCTGAAATTCAATAAAATTTTTAGAACCACTGTTTTCCTATAACTGAATTTCTTCCACTTCTGGTTATGGGATTTTTGTCTATTTATTTTTAAATAATCTTTATTATATATAATACATTATTTTATATACATGTAAGTGTTCTTCTCACTTTCTTCTGGCTATATGCTACTAATCTCTGGCAGTACCCTTTCCTTCTTGGATAGAGGCTGACAGCTCAGGTAGACGAGACAGCAATGATGTCTATGTGCAGAGTCTGCTGCTTTATAAATTGATCAGAATGGCACAATTCTAGTCAATTTCACTCACAGCAGGTAGAAGCAAGAGAAACATTCCTATATAAGAGTCAGTTACTCTTCTTCATGCAGGTTCCAGGATAGATTGTACAGTAAATCTCAACTGAAAAGGCAAACATACACACACACACACACACACACACACACACACACACACACATTGTTTCTCCCCTTCTCTCTCTCTCCCCCTCCCTACCTCCTTCTCTTTCTGCTGAAGTGCAACCCAGAACAGACAGGCTACAGTCGGTACACCTTCACCTCCTTGTATATGTGATACAGTAAAGAATGGTATATGCCCAACTGCAGGCCATAATATTATTGATAGACTCTGATGACATTATAAAATCTATAAGGGCAAAGAGCAAGTGATTTGCCCTTGTCACTAGAAATCCAATACAAAATTACAGCTTTCATTTAGAAGTCTTTTTGAAGGTTATTTTTTTAATTAGTCATGATGCATAGTTATTAATACCTATATTTGGAACATGATGAAAAGGGAGGAAAACAACATCAAGCCAATGTCTACAGAGACAATAACCCTCAATTTTTTAACTAGACAAGGACAACTCCAGATTTTACAAAGTTCGGTACAGACTGAGATATATGGCAAGCAGAAAATGAGAGTGTATTAGACTCATTATAAAGGTTTCTATAAGCATTCATTACATGCTACTATGTGCTAAATAAATTTAGATCTTAACACACGAAATCAAGTTTAGGTCTTTTATATTGTTCATACACATGGGCTTGCATAAAGTCCTGAACAATCTGTACAAGAAAAGCAGGAACAGGGAAAATATTGCCTCATTACTCTATGTCAATATGCTCAGCTTTCACATGAGCTCAATAGGTTTAGTGTATCCTCTTCGGAAGAACATAAATTTGGGTGAGGGGCTTATATTCCCTGAAGATTCACCCATCTATGCGCTTTCAATGCTTCAATTTAACAGATCCTTTTGTGGGGTGGAGGTTATATGGAAACATGTCAAAGCCAAGCAAATTTGAGAGAAAGAAGAGAGGAAGAGAGGGAGGGAGGGAAGGAGAGAGGAGAGAGGAGAGAGATTAATTTCCTGTTGAAAATTAAAGAGTTTCCTTCCTATCTGTGCTCAGAATACTTGTATTCCTAGGCAGGAGGAGGCTAATTGAGCCCTCAAAGACAGGTCCACCTTAGTACTTCACGCTATGAGTGGGAGGTCTTGGATAGAACCCATGTGTGTGTAAAGGAATTTGTAAGGCCTAAAGCAGTTGACAGATCATCTGGAAAATAAGTAGAATTAATAGGGTAAGTACTGGTAGGTCCACATAAGGAAGCTATTCAAAACATGGAAAATATGACTGAGAAAATCAGTTATTCAGTGCAGTCAAATACCAATCAATAAGTTGTGAGACCCAAGCATTGGGCCAGGCTCTGCCACTAATAACTGTATGATTTCATATAATACATTTAATTTCTCTGGCTATATGTTTTCTCACTTGAAAAACAAAGGTATTGTTTTCTAGACCATCTTTCCCCTCAAAGATCCTATTTTCACTTTTTTTTTTTTTTTTTTTTTTGTCACATAACAATAGTGAACTACTAGGGAAAATGTCTGGTGTATGTTAATGTTATTACCTATTTTACCTACAGATCTAAAGTGACGTGTCCTCCCCCAACTCTCACTGTTTAGCCTGTTAGTATCAAATACTATCAAAGTCTTTACTAAATATGAGACCTGACTCATGTAGAATTCAGTGAGGTTGCATAGTTATAAAACTCATGAATGACACAAGAAAACTGGCTAAACTAAAATTTCTGATAATAAAAATAAAATATTATCACCTCCACTTTTCCAAATGAAATTCTGGGCCTTTTCCAGGACTGACAAAGCAGAATGCAGAACAAGTTAACCCTGAGTTACAGTTAATAATGAGTATCAGCTGTGTAAGCTGAAAGATGAATACAGTTTATTTAGAGTTGTAGCTCTGTTTTAAACATGAATTAAAACTTTTTGCACTGGTGGATGGGAGAGTGTCAAGTGATAGGAAAACTTGCATGTTTAATGTCTGCATTTTTACCTTCTACATATAGCATAATGCCCTGGAACATTCCTACAGAATGTCAACCATCTGGATCAAGAAGTCAACAAACATGTTAGTTGCTGTCTAGCAGCAGGCTAATTCCAAATTAATCAATAATCTATATCTGGTGAGCACTGGCATTTTTGGCACTGTGCAGACACAGATGCAATACTCCTATCTGTCACCAGGGTTAGTAACATTTATACGCTTTTTTAATCTGTTTGCATAGCTGACTCTATAGTTCTTCCAAAATACAGGTTCAGATCCCATGCAGTGGCCTGTTCTGCAGTTGACCTGAAAGCAATCACTATCTCACTTATAACGCCTATTAAGTCATTGGAAATATCACTAGCTCAAGAAGTGATATAACTACCAACATTCCACCAAGTGACTCATGCCTTTTTGACTTACTCAGAGACATGTGACCTTCGGAATTATAACAAACTGTGTTACTCTTTAATTGACACATGAATCAAATTTGCTATTAATACTTACTAGACCAACAAACAAAAAAGTGGGTCCCAATGTGTAATGTCTGAAATTACTTTAAATATTAAGAAAAAACGGCAAGCCCTATGAACCACATGTTAAATGAAAATGATATCTCTTTTCACGTTGAAACATGTGGAGAATATTTAACAGTATAAACAATGTTTACATTAATTTCACTTGGACTTTTGCAGGCTGAAGTAGCTTACAGTCTCGATTCGTTAGTGAATAACATTTAGCTTAAAGTTCTGGAAAGCCCCAAACTTCAAATATTAAGTTTGGGGTGAATGAAGGTGGAAGCTTAAATGAGAGAGACTAAAGGAGAAAGAGAAGCACCTTTACAAAAAGCTATTATACCCGATAGGCCCCATGCAAGACAGTTGAAATGCGAGCTTCAGTATTCAAAATAGAAAGGATACAATCATATGTCTGGTTAACTTACAGGAAATAGTTCCAGAGACAATTTTACACTAACTACAGTGATTTGGGCAATTTTTAAAAATAATACCAGCCAATTTCTCTCCATTATACTCTGCTGGCAGAAAATAAAACATTTTTCTTTGAAATGATTGCCTTTGGTTTTGTTAAATCATGCATTCTGTCAACATGTGGTCACCATTTTTACATGATCTTTCTGCTTCCCTAGAAAAGAATGAATTCACAGTCTGAACCCTGATATAAATATGTAATCTTGCAACTGTTAAGGCTTCTTCTATTACTGCAAAATGAAGAGATGAGAAATCGATGTGGTATCAAAAGAAATGAAACAAAAAAAATGACCAGATAAGTATAAAACCGCGATTCTTGTATCTACTTCATAGCCAAATGAAGAAAATGCTTGTGTTGATCATTTTTTCTTCCTGTAACACAAAAGGAATGTGTGATGTTCATGATTTGAAAACACTAATTAGACTGAAAGAAGATTTTATGAATTTGACCTCAAAGGCAAGGGAAATAAAAGCAACAATAAATGAATGGGACTTCATCAAATTAAAAAGCTTCTGCACAGCAAAAGAAACCACCAACAAAGTAAAGAGACAACCATCCAAATGGGAAAATATATTTGCAAGCAATGCCTATGATAAGGGCCTAACACCCAAAATATACAAAGAACTCATACAACAAGTGATCCAATTAAAAAATGTCCAGAGGACCTGAACAGACACTTTTCCCAAGATGACATACAAATGGCCAACTAACATACGAAAAGATGCTCAATACCACTAGCTATTAGGGAAATGCAAATCAAAACCACAATGAGATACCATCTCACACCTGTTAGAATAGCTATTATCAACAGGACAAGTAATAACAAATGTTGGAGAGGATGCTGAGAAAAAGGAACCCTCATACACTGCTGGTGGGACTTCATATTGGTACAGCCACTATGGAAAACAATATGGAGATTCCTCAAAAACTAAGAATTGATCTACCATATGATCCAGCAATCTCTCTCTTGGGTATTTATCCCCAAAGACTTGAAAACTCATATCCAAAAATATTTGCACATTTATGTTCATAGCAGCATTATTCACAGTGGTCAGTACATGGAAGCAACTGAAGTGTCCTACAACAGATGATTGGATAAAGAAGCTGTGGTGTGTGTGTGTGTGTGTGTGTGTGTGTGTACACATACACACACACACAACGGAATAGTACTCAGCCATAAGAAGAGATGAAATACTGCCATTTGCAAAAACATGGATGGACCTCGAGATAATCCTGCTAAGTGAAATAAGCCAGACAGAAAAAGGGGAAAACCATATGATATCACTTATATGTAAGCTATAAACCTAAAAGCAGAAACTTGTTTGTGGTTACCAATAGACTAGTGGTTACCAGAAGGTAGGGGGAAAGAGGAGGAGGGAAATAGATGGGGTAAAAGGAGTCAAATATGTGGTGACAAAGAAATCTAACTATGGACGGTGAACACACAATGCAGTGTGTATGTGTGTGTGTCTGTGCGTGCGTGCGTGTGCACGTCATATCGTTGAATCATACACCTGAAATTTACTGGATTTCATTAACTGATGTCATAATAAAAATAAAAATAAAAAAATAAAAACAATAATACTTGAAAACAAATTTGAAAATCCTATTTATGTCAATAGATATGTTCTAACAACTTTGTTGCTAGCAAAAGGTTAGAGGAGCAGAGGTTTAATAAAATCTTAAAAAAAAGACATTATCTTGTCATTAAAGACCTTTTGGGTACAAATGTAAAATGCCCGGGCTGTAATTGCTTCCACTATGTCATACACCAGGATGAAGATCCTTATCTCCAGCCTCCAGCCTGTAGATTTTTAAAGCTAAATTCTTTTGCAAAAGGGTACATATTAGTTTTGGCGCTGCTCCTCTGGGCCTCTGTTTAGTGATACGGTGGGGTGGGTGTGCCTCCTTTCTATGAGCACCACAATGTTGCATATTCTAGTAGCTGAGATTTCCCAGAGTGGGTACTCAGAAAGCATCCTTCACAATGTTGGTTTTACTTTACACAATAGCTTGAGCATATATTGCATGTCAAACTAATTTATAGTAAAAAAAAAAAAAAGTTAATCCTGAGTAAAACACCTGAGATACTTCAAATGGGTAAAGAAAGAAATTCCAGATAAATCTTGACTTGGATAAGTGCCAAAACAAAGTGAGGACTTTTATATACGAAAGAGATGGCAAAGAAAACTCTAAAAACTCTAACACCTAGAAAGTACTAGCAATTTGACTGAACCTAAAATATGTGTTTAAAGGGTATAGATATCGGAGACAGTCATTTGTTTCCTTCTCTCTGTACAGTTAACATGTAAAGTAACTTAAAATATAAATCGCAGAGGATATTACTTAAAAGGAAGTTCTTCTACTGAGTACAAATTGGGCAAACGTTTAGATAAGAGTTCATTTGAGGTGACTCTGCTTGTAATAGAATTGTCTGAGTCTCAACAGTACAATCACCATGTAAGAGGGGAGAGAAATTAATTCTACTTCTCTGTCAAGGTAAAATCTCAAGTTACCAGAACCCACTTAGAACTTTCAACTAGTTTGTGTACTCTTAACTTCAGGGGGAGGGACAAGGAAATCACCAAAACCAGCAAACTGTAACAATTCTTTTTTCTTTTTCCATCAACTTTAACCTCTCAGATGTTTTTTAAAGTAAATACATATTCACTCCCATTTCCTGTGCTGTCCATGTCCCCATTCTATAGTGATTGACTTTGTTTGGAAAAAAATGTGACCTGAATTTTGACAAAAGTCTGAATAATCAAGTAAGGATCCCAATGTTCATCAGGGTCCATATTCACCAAAGGATGGAGAAGCACCGGTTTCTAGAAAGAAGTGTGAATGGAGACGGCACCAGAGAGTCAGAACCTTAGGCTGTGCCTTCTACTCCCTAGGCCCATTTTTCTCACTTGCAAGATGAAGAAGGGCATACAGTAAAGGTGTCTAAGGCCCCTTATCAGTTCAAAAATTATTTTCCTTCCAAGAATTTCACCAAAGGGGTTAAAACAAAAATAGTATTTTGCCTGCCTCAGAAATATCTAAAAGATAACTAGGTAGAATGTCATATTTTCTAATCACACCTAATAACAATGCCTATCATAGCAATGCAGTCATCACCACTCCATGAAAAGAGCCTCCAAAGGGCTGACTGCTCTTCATCTGACACATACTATCAAGATCCACCCGCCAGCATCTACTCTGAAGTGTCAGTACCTGAGCTATCCCACCCATCAAATATTTGAATTCATACCACATCTAAAGGCTATCTAATCCAGTTCCAGAGAATGTTTCCTAATCATTACACTAACTACGTGATCTTTTTAGAAAAACATTTCCAAAACTTGAAGGAATATAGTCCATTCCTTCTATTTCCCAGTGGCCAATTAAAAATGAATTTAATAAAAATAACTAACAATTGAGCACTTATCATGTTCTTAGTGCTATACTAATTAACTGCTTCTCACTAAAATTTAAATAATTGTATGATTATATATTTACAAGTGACTGCAGAGAGGTTTACAGTTGTCACATTATTCGCCTAAAGTCTTACAGATCCAAGGTTCTATCTCAAATTGATTTGTCTACAAAGTGCTCATGTTCGACCCCCGTATCAACGCCTGGCAGATGAGCTGACTGGGAAGATAGGATAGGTAGGCTATAACCACTGAAGGTATAGGAAGGGTATTTTTAAATTGTAGTAGTTACTATTTAAGAAAAAACAAAAACAAAAACAAAAATCCATCAGCAAATTTAAATGACTTTTAAAGATCTCAGGATTTGATTCTGGGACCTCGGATTGTGGTAGTAAATTTGAGGTCTTATTTTTAAAATTTATGAGTTTGGTTTACATAAATTTGGAAATGAAATAACATGGTTGCTTTGTGTGGCCATCTGCCACTCTCATAAGCAGCTCTAGCTACAAAAATTGAGAATACTGGTAGTTTTGCTGTGGAGTTAATTGAAGCCTTCCTAAGAATAATTTTAATTCAGTGTTATAGAGCCAAATTCTGCTTTATGATCCGCATTTCACATAGTATTTCTGAAAACTAGAGCAAGCCAAGGGTCTGATTGGCATTTTGAAATCTTTCAGATTAAAACATGATCCAGCTATTTTCTGCTATCCATCTAGTGTTGATCTGAAGACCCATATAAGTGAAAGTGGTTTTCCAAGTACAGTGTAGGTATGACCTATGACTCCAAATAGAGGACTGACCCATAAGAATTTAAACTTTCCTTATTGTTACAGTATTCTGTCACTTAATTATAATTATCTATCTTCCCTCTACCCTTAATTATATAATAAAAATGGCTACACGCTCCTCAACATATTTATAAGGCTTAAAATTTTTTGGGTTACAAAGAACAAAAGCACATTATATATGGTTTTCAATTTCTTCCTAGTACTTTCCTCCATCCAAAGATATATTTTATGATTTCTGCTGATAAATACTTGTTTTTTTATAAGAGTTTCCTCAGACAGATCTCACTTTTGGGTTAAAGGCAGCAACTCTCTTCAGATACTCTATGAAGCACACATTTCAGAGTTCATCAGTTACTCTTTGTGTGTCTTAATTCAGCCATTGTCTCAGAGAAGAGTCAGTTGCTTTCACTAAATTTCATTTTGACCATTTCTAAAATGAGAGATAAAAGACCCACCAATATTCTGAATACATTATGTGAATTATGGAAAGAAAACAAAGAATTTGGAGGGAAAATCCCTAGGCATCTATTATTATCATAACCAAAATAGCTTTGCTATCTGTTAGAAAGAGGGAAGAGGGGAGTGAACAAAAGTAATTATCCAAGCTATAATTTGGCCTTGACAACAGAGCACCCCCTCTTCAGACTACAAAAAGGCTCTACAATGATGAGCTCTAAAGGAGGTACCATGAATACTAGTTTGGGAAGGTGTGTGCCGGAATCACATCCTAAGACTAACTGCAGGGGCTGCAGCACCCCACATGCTGGCGACACACAGTCCCACACACATGCCATCTGGCCGGTTCAGGAAGGCATGCAGAGTGTGTGGCAACTAATTCTGCCATCAGCAAAACTAAAATACACACTCTATTTTTCTCACATTTCTTTCTTTACATTATCCGTTATGTGGCATCCAATATAAGAAATAATCAAAGAGATAAGGAATCAATTTAGAGTATTTCACTTGAAAATTGTAACTATTTTATGAATTTTTTAAATATGTAAACAATGGTGATCATTTTGTAATGTATACAAATATTGAATCATTATGTTAGATACTTGAAACTAATAATGGTTTATGTCAATTATATTTCAGTAAAAAATATAAATAGTACAGAGGAACAAAAAAAGCAAAAATAAAATTTCCCCTGCCTCTATCTCCAAAACTGATCATTATAAATTGTTTCTTGTATATTCTTCCAAAAGAGTTATATACACTCAAAATAACATATATGTAAATTTCATCTTATTTACATGAATAAAATCATCTTCTTGATACTATTCTGAAACTTGCAAAAACATGTTTTGCGTCTTCAGCACAAATAGGACTACCCTAGCCTGTTTAAACACTACCCAGGATTTCACGGGATGAATGCAGTAATAGACCAGTTGCCTACAGAAAAATATCTATTTCCAATTTGATATTAGACTTGTACTAAAATAAATAGTTCTATATATTTTCTTGATATATCTGTAGGAATGTGTCAGTACAGCTGTAACTGCATGGTGAAAAAAAAATGCACATTAAAAAATTGATCCAGAATAGTAAGAACTATTAGCTCATAAAAAGCAAGACCTTCATCTCCATTTGTGAGAAAAAAATCTTTTGATTTGGTTATTTGACAATGAAGAAAATAATATAGGTTCATGAATTCACTTGTATGTACAGATAATAAAAAGTACCACTTACACTGTTCTTTGCTTATCTTCATTATAACAGAATTCCACACATTAATTTTACGATTTTTGGAATTATGTTGAATTTGAAACGCTCTTCTAAACATTTAAATCTACAAAGTAACTAATACAAATGTTACAAAGGTATACATATTTCAGAATGTTTAAAAACTATTTAATACAAGATCCTGCTATACACTAGTTGCTTTACACAAAATAACTAAAACATAATGTACATAAAAATATAAAGTAAAGACTGCTAGCTTGTGGCCCATACATTCCTCATCTGCTTTGTCTAGAAGTATCAACCTTCAGCCACAATCTCCTGGAATGAGAAGTCATATTAATGGTCAGGAAAGTCATTGCACTTAATAAAAAATCCTTCTTTTTGTGTTCTAAGGTATTTAAATTCTAAATCTACACAATAATAATAAATTTCCATTCCATTCAGTGCTCCCTCCGGGGCCTTGCTCAGTGTATGGTCCAGGTAACAAAGGCCACTGTGGTACTTTTTGCGCAGCCAATCAAGGTGACACATGTGCTATATCCCCAAGTGCTTAGTACACAATACATGATTTTTTGAACCTCTCACCTATAGTATACAAACAAATCCCTGAAAATTAAAGTGTGAAATTAAAACACCTTTGTCCTTAAAACAAGCACATTCTGCCAAAAATGCTCGCTTCTGTGAACTTTTGGCATGGACAGGGCAGAATGCAATATCCTTTGCATTCAGCTGCCAAAGACACAAAACTAGATCCAAAAGAAAAAAGCCAGGTAAATTGTTTAGGCCCACGACCTAACATTCTCCTTGGCATAAAAAAGATTCATTCTTTAGGCTTCCAATAAATGTAGCCAATTGGAAAGGCAATAAATTCATTATTCTACAACATGGTGAGTAATTCAGATAAACAAACTCCAATGCTCAAAAACCTTTTCCCTCATTCTTTAATTTTAAAGGCCAGCATATAAAAGCTATTGAGGAACTATTCCTCTGAAAACTTCCCTGAAAAATTATCACTAATTCTTCCTAAAATGCCAATTAAACCAGAAATAAAAAAACTATTCCAAAATATCTATCTCTATCTCTACTTTTCAACGAGTACAATGACTGTTTTCATTACAAGTAAGTCTATATAGCTATGCCTGAGACTTTGGTGGCACTTTCATGAAAACAGTTTGGAAATGATAGCCATATCAATGGCAAAAACGCTTATTATGCTGTTACAAAAAATCCTGAGAGACGATCTTCCTCTATGACAGTACCGGGTTCTGAACAGAGCTGGAAGTGCTAGGGCAATTCAAGAGTCAATTAGTCCAACATGTACTGAATGTCTTCAATACAATGAAACTGGTAGGTACTAGGGATACAATGCCATGTGTGTAGGGAGTTTATAATCTGGTAAGGAGATAAAAGACAATTACACAAATAAATGTTACAACACAGAATGGGGTAAGTGCCATAAGAGAGGCACAAACCAATCATTCAAGATGAACATTTGTGTCTTCAAATGATAGGACTACAATTCTCCATAATAGCCCCTCTCTTCATTCAACCATTCATTTATTCAGTCAAAAAACACTTATTACCCTGCTCAGTGCTAAGAAAAACAGATACAGTGAGAAGCAGAAAAGACAGAGGCCTTGCCCTCTTGAAATTCTTTCTGTGGAAGAGATATCATTAAATAATTACACAATATGAGAAATAATAAACATACCAATAACAATAATAGTAATAATATAACAACAGATATTTATTCAGTGTTTACTATTTGTCAGTGAGCTAAATGCTTGACATGTATTATCTTCATAATCCTCATAATAACATTATGATGCAGAAAGGCACCAAATTGAAGTTGAGATGGTCCCTGGCTTCAGACTGCCTGAATTAGAATCCTGACAACATCACTTGTTATTTATATAATCTTGGGCAAGTGAATTAACCTCTCTGTTCTTCACATTCGTCATTTGTAAAACAGGACTAATACCAGGTTCTGCCAAATTTAAGATGCCATTCATAACAAGATACATCCTAATTTCAGAGCTCTTGGGAAAAATGTATCTTAGACTCTATTAAATAAGGTAACGATACAAAGTAACATCTATCACATATGGCTATGATTATTAAAGAAAATACAAACAGAGCACCTGGCTATGATTATTAAAGGGTGCTTGGCATAAGTGTTTAAGGTTAGTTATTACTACTCTTTAAAGCATATTCATTTTTAAAAAAGGGAAACAAATTCACAATAAACTTAAAGTGATACAAAGAAGTCCAGGCCTATGAGAATTTGATCAGAAGATTAATCTAGAATAGAGTTCAAAAAAGTGCCACTCAAGTTCAGTGATGTTCAATCTACATGCTAAAGAAGAAGGAAGAGGAATTAATAAGATATTGGTGGAGATAACAATGTTCCAGGCAGAGAATTATGTACGAAAGCAAGAGGCAGGAAGAGCAAAGCCCATACAAAGATAAGAAAGAAGCCGATACAGCTAGAGAACAGAGAGCAAGCTGGGAGCAACAGGAATGGAGGCTGGAGAATTGGCCATTCCAAGACTCTGCAGGGCCATCCAGACCACCCCGAGGAAGTGCTGTCTTTACCCTAACAGTTATGAGAAGCTGTGACGGGTACTGGAGTTGGATCTGTATTGCTTAAGGACTAGGTAGAGAAAGACCAGTTCAAAAGCTGCTGTGATAATCCAGGGGTGAGAAGATGCTGGCTTGGATTGGAGCAGGGGGTTCTCAACCTCAGCATGATTGACATTTTGAACTGGATAATCCTTTGTTATTTGGGCTTTCCTGTGCATTGTAGGCTGTTTAGCGACATCCCTAGATACCAGTAGCAATTCCCAAGTTGTGACAATCAAAAAATGTCTCCAGATATTGCCAAATGAATGCTTGGAGACAAAATCACCCATTGTTGAGAACCACTGGACTAGAGTGAACTCAAGGGAAATAAGAAGAGGAAGACAGAGTCTAGACACACTAAAGAAAAATAAGTCAACAGGGCTTGTTGATGAATAGGAGATGAAGGAGAGGCCAGTGGCAGGAATACATTCCTAGCCAGGATTTCTGATTGTATACTTCAACAGGTGGTGATATCAGGCACTGAGATAAGGAACACTGGAACTTGATTGGACTTGAGGAACAAATTATGAGTTTGGTTTGAGACCTGCAGAATTTGAGCTATCACTAAGACATCGAAATGGTCACATACATACTTTGATATTCTTAATATAGCTTGGAAAGGAAATCTGGCAAGAAAGTAAAATATTTGTGGGTCATGAGCATAGGGATCATCATTGAAGGTATCTATGAAAAAAAATTTTGCTAAAAAAATGCAAATATATTAGTTCATCCATGGAGACCAGATTATCTCTACAATAAAGTCATCAAAACCTGCCAATGCTGTGAGATAATGTCTTAAAAAATTATTGCAGTATTTTCAGCCAAACAGACCTCCAAGTGCACAGGCGCAACCAGGATATACTTATACTGAGAGAGAGTTCAGCAAAATGTTACTTAAAAGCATGCATGGTTCACCTCAATCAACGATGCTTTTTTTTTCCAGAGGCTTAATTTGCAAAGCAGAGATGAAAATAAAGATCAAGAGTGACTTTTATTTTTGGTCTCTACTTGTCTTTCTGTAGAAATCAGTGATCTCCTATCCTAGCATCTTGAATTATATTCTGATTGCAGCTACCTTGACTGAGACCCAAGCATTCCTCATCAGTGCTCAGATTCACTTGATTTCTTCCCTACTGGTGTATGATAAACATAAGAAAGTTCAATTCTTAATCACTTCAGATCTCTAGAATTTTTGAAGACAGAGTCTATGACCTTGGGGATTGCTAGCTGGAAGAAAAAACCTAGTTGTTTCTATTATTTAGCTCCCAAGCCTTAGCCTTGACTCACAGTGTCCCTCACTAACAAAGAAACCAAAAAAGAACATCTGCCATTCCCAAGTGGCACTCTTCCAAAGATTTTCCTTGGCCAGCATTATAACATAGTCCAACAAGACCCTTATATGAGAGCGTGTGTGTGTGTGTGTGTGTGTGTGTGCACGCACGCGCACGTGCCCGTGACGTCGCAAGAAATTCTCCGTTCATTCGAGAACACATTTGCTATTTTGGGGGCAATATTTTTTACACAAGAATCCTACCACTTTTCCTTTATAATATCTAGAGATAATGCCAGATTAGCTCCAAACTGAATATAAATATAGGGAGAAAATGACACCCAATTGGATCCACTTTGAAAAGCATGATTCATTTTCTCATTATGTGGGTAAGTGTACCTTGCAAAAATCTGAACTACTTAGATGTTAAAGCTACAGTCATTTTTCATTATCTGAACATAACACGAATAACACAAAATAGTACCTAAGTATCTATGTGAGACCTTCACTGAAGTCACAAACAACCTGAATCTCAGGGAGAAAAAAAGCAGATAACAGTACCAACAAGGGATCAGTAAAGATGTGTTCATAAACCGAGAAGTGAAATAATTCTTACATTTATCTCTGATATTTTAGCATCTATCATTGTTGTTGTTTCTTCTGCTAAACTATAAGTACTCATCATAAGAATTCAGAAAAAGGCTAACAGGGTAATCTTGGTTAGCTAAAAATTCTAAATACAACCCTTTTATGGATAGGAACAGATAGGAAAGACCACCCTGGCGTGTATTTCCATTTCATTCATTTATTCAAATCCTTCTTGAAAACCAACTAATGACAGTGACAAGGAATTTGAGGATGACTAAGATATGATCAAAAATGTCACTATCAGTAACTAGAAATGAACAAATAAGCTAGCCTTTAGGTTTCAGACTGCCTACCGGTTTTCGTGTCACACCGGAAGAAACTCAAACACAAAGCTGAGATCTTCACCTTGCCATGCAAGCTTGACTCTCTCCAGTGATGTCTATTCTTGTTAAATGGCACCACCCACTGTCCACATCAAAACACTGGGCAGTATCCTATATTTCTTCTTACACTAACTTCCTCAGATATCCAGTCATTTGAAAATTCTCTTATACCTGCTAAGAATTGCTATAATTTATTTCTATCCATGTGTGCTCTCGCCTATTCTAAGCCACCATCATCTTTCCTTAACTACTGCAATAATCTTCTAACTTCCTTCTTTGTGGCCCCCTTTCATCAATCTTTTCTCATTACTACAATCAGAGAGATCTTTCCTGCTCTGGTCTCTCTTCTACTCAGAACTTACATGACTCCTCACTGCCTTTAGCATATGCTCCAAACTCATAAACATGTTTAGATGACTTGTATGAAGAAGCTCCTATTCTCTTCTCTATGCCACACCCTCGGTTTATACTCCAGCCATAAGAAAACCAGTCAGCTCCTCTGTCTCACTCTACTCTCCAGGGCCTTTCCTGTCTGGAATCTTTCCCCTTCGCCTCATCCCCATTTCGTAGATAAGACCTACTTTCCTTCAGATCCCTTCTCAGCAGTCATCTTCCTCTGGAAGTCTGAGTCAAGTAGCCTACTAACAAAGTCTATGGCACCTTAGTCTTCCCAGTTAGAATACCAATTACATTACACTCAAATTGCTTAGTTGACTGTTCCTGACTAGAGTATAAGCTTTGAAAGGGCAGGAACCACACAGTTCAGGGTGCTGTGAGGCTACAAAGGAAACAATGGTCAATTCAATCTCAGAGCAGATTAAGGAGGGCTCATTGGATAAAGAGTCCTTCAGACAAGTCATCAAAAATGAGAGTTTTCAGTGAGAACAATAGTAATAAGTTGGGTGTATTGGAATGAAAGGAGCACGATGAGGAAAATGAGAAGTCATAAAGCAGTATGGCAAATCACAGACCACATAAATATGGCTTGAAGCTCAGAGAAGTGGAGGGAAACCAACTATGAAGCTGGAGAGTTCAGCGAAGGTAAGACGATGGAATTCCTTCGAGCTCATCCAAGGAATTCAACCTTTACATTTAGATAAATAAGCAGTCATTAAAGGATCATAAGCAATAGAGAGGCATGATTTTAGTGCATGTTAAGAAGACCACTCTGAATTCAAGAAGAGTACAATTACAGGATTACCAAGGAAGTCTAGGGGAGGGAAGGATCAGGACTCTCTGCAGCTCTTGGCCAGATCATATGAGCCTGAACTTGGCAGAAACAGATGTCATGGAGGAGTGCAGGTGGACAGAAAAGCCTTTAAGTCTTGAGCTTAAGTGAGCTGGCTCAGAGAGAGCACCGAGTGAAAAAGGAAAAATCCAAAGGAAAATTTCTAACATACACTGAAAGACAAAGGAATAGCAGGGAAAAAAAGAAGCCATAAAGGCAATTTAAAGGAAGGTTGAAAGATACTCAAAGAAAGTATTACTGAAATCAAAGAGACACTTTCTAGAAAAAGGGAGTTTTCCACAAAGTCAAAAAACGAGGAGTGAAACAGACCACTGGTAGAAGAATTTCTCTGAAGGTAGAGAATGGGGGACAGAGGGAGCCGGTCATATTTGAACAGAAAAATGGAAGTTTTCAGCATACATTGTTTTTGGCTATGAAAGAAAGAAAAAAAAAGCTAAAAGGGTAGATGGGGTGAAAAGAGGTTGTTTTAATGGTGAGAAGGTTTGAGCTAGCTAAGATGTTGGTATGAAAGAGTAGAGAAGGAAATTATAAATGACCACAGTACAGGACCAAATCCCCATCCATATGGACAATCACAAATTGAGTATAAAGAATTTGGAACCTAGAATGAAAAAAAAAATTCAAAATAATTGCACCCTTAACATAATCAAATTCAACAGCAAGAAAAATTAAATTAGATTAATAAAATTATTATAAAATTATACTGATAACAGAAGGTAAATATTTGCCTATATATTTTACTGCTGCATTCGTGTTATCTGTTCCAATTTTCAGCTTGTTTTCTAAGGAAATTGAAATGATGCAGTTTATTTAAACTACCTATAAAATAAATTATGCTTTGAGAAATTACTTAATGTGATGTAACTAAAGAAATAGCCTGAAAACAAAAACAGCAGATAGGTACCCTATAGAAAGGTGCTGAAAATTTCAAACTTCTCACATATTTGCTACTAAAGAAGCCATCTGGGAAAAATATATGATATATTTTTAAAAACAAAAAGTACACTTTCAGTTAGTAAATCTGAAATCTAAATGTCACATACACAACTATCATCTTCTGAAAGGATAAATATGATTTATTCATTCAAACAAATTTTTACTCATCAATCATTTGTTGATTACCTATTGAATGCTCTATATACATCCCAAATTGTGTGTGGGGGGGACAGATTGAAAAAAAAAAGTTCTTACAGTTAAATACTGTTCTAAATTACTAGGAGAAAAACCACACACATGTGGTAGCCACAGCAGAACCACAGAGAAACAGAGACAAGGGAAGAGTGCTGTACATTTTGCCTGCATTTATGTCAAAAAGGTGAATAGTGGTTTTAGATAGAAAAGAATTTTTAGAAGGTTGTTTGCTTGCCATTGATATGCAGTAAAAACTGGCACAGACAAGTATGTGTAAGCCTAGACAAGAGATTTCATTTTTGTCACTTGAATCACTAATCACATTTTATAGCAGCCATTTAATTTTAATTTTTACTTCACCAATATTAAATAAAAATGTTAACAAGTTACCAGTTAGGCAACATAAAAGCATTATTGATCACAACCCTCCCAAACTGTTCAATGTTGAAAAGATAAAATTTAAAATTACATTAACAGTTTCTTCAAATTACACTGTAGAAGTATGAAATTATAGCAAAATTATTTTGGAATCAAAAGACAGTGAATTATGACACAGAAGGGACTTTGTGTCCCATTATCTCACCATGCAATATTTAGCTATTCCCTTTCTCTGTTTTATGTCTATTCTCCATATTTGAACCTATACAATCTGAATATTTGACATTACTATTCCCTTTTAATGCCCAACCATTATAGATGATTTCAATATTCATGAGTAACTCTATAAATACTTTCTCCCTCCTTCTATCACCCCTTCCGTTTTTGCTTCCATAAATATACACAACTGCACAATACTTCCATTACACATCTACACATTCATACTAATGGCCCTGTCATCTTTGAGAACAGGATTTTGGATTTATCTAATCTGGTTCCCTGACTGTCCAATATGGAATCATCACCTCCTCCAATGTCATCTTCCTCATTCATAATAACATCAATGCCACATGAGGTCAACTAAAAGACTGAGGCTAGAATATCAAATAATCTTTCATGAGGGAGTATACTATGACTCCTTATGACATTTAAGTGGTAGCATGCAAAAACATTCCTGTTTTTCATGATAATCTGGTAACAAGACATGAAACTTCCTAGCCTCAATTCTACAGCCATGTGCTAATTCCTCCATTTCCAACTTATCAGCACTACTGAGTTCAATAAAACATTTTATTCACTCCTACCCTGTTAAAACATGGAAGGTTATTAGCTAAGTTGAGAATATGTGCATTTTTATAAACCACAAGGATTAACTACAAAATTAGCTGCATTGTTAAGGAAGATAATGCAAATCCAGGGTAAAATGGTGCTTTCCCTTTTCTCTTACCAGAATTGATACCTTTCAGTCATACTCAATAGTTCACAATTCAGCAATATCTGAGGGTACTGTATGTTTTAATCAAGTTGTCACGAGATTTAAAAAAAAGAAAGTAGCCAAAATGATGAAGAATTTTCTCTTACCCCAAATCATTCCAATCTCAGATTAAGGTATTCTTCACAAATATTAAACTTACCTGATGACCTTTGCTCTACTTATATATTTTAATTTCTGATTACTCTTCAAAATACTCAGGTTTTGATTTTTCTTTTAGCTACCATCTTCACTCCAACCAATACATGTCCATCTCATATTCTGCCACTTTCTTCTCTATTATTTTTTCCCCTTTCCTTTATTCTGGCTTCCGATTTCTGTGTACTTAAAGATGGCTATTAAGGTAATGAGGAAATGACATGAAATCAAAATGAAGAAAACATGTGCTCTACGACTTTCTCTTCAGCCTAACCCACACTTTTCAGAAGCACTGTACATCACACTGCACTGTGCTCAAAGCATCACTGAGAAAACTACTGTTTGTGTCTATGGCTTTAGGTTGCTCACCTTCCAGGGGAGTTGGCATGCTCTTCTCTGACATCTGGAACTGTATTAGACATTGGTCCTTTCTTAATCCTCTAATTTTTCCTTTAGAATCTTATTCCTTTTTCTTCCTTTTTTCTGTAGTCCCCACTGAGTGATCCATAGTGCCTTATTCTAGGTTTTCAATGGCCACAAACCAAATACAGCCAGGTTTAGAGACCGGCATGAAGTTCCAAGGGGTCAGACTGAAAGTAACCACAGGAGAACTGTGCTGCTAGTGTCTCCTGCAGAGCCACGATTCTGCTACTCTAAAAGATGGAGTTACTGTGCAATGGGGAAATTTAGGCTTCATGAACTTAATACTCAATGCAGTCAAATTTCCTAAATGTATAGGAGAAAGTCATTTATTGAAATGTTTAATTTATTCAAGACTAATACCACCTCTCTCCCAACTGCACAGAATAAATTTCAAAGAAGTCTTCCTTTCTCTCCTTTCCAGAGATTCATTCATCAGGCAGTGCCAGCATTACTGAAGAATGTAGATGGAGAGTAGGAAGCTCTAATATAGACCCAACAATTTTTTAAAATATTGCTAAACTTCCAAACAAGTTTTTAAATGCAAGTTTTTAATAGTCCCATCACTGCCTACAGCAACAATGTAATGAGCCTCTAGGACACTGCTCACCAATGGCCTATGTTCTAATGAGTCAATGGCAAGGCCAATCTATTGGTAAACCTTTTGAATATCACTCCTAGATGGAAATAACCAATTTTCCAATTATGAAATAAGGTTTTTAAGTTCTTATCTATGTTTTCATGTCCTACAACTCCTCTATTTTCTTCTATACATGTCTTTTTCACTTTGACATTGACCATGTAACTCAGTTCTAGAAAGTTTCATTAATTGATTTAAACTGTTTTCTACCAAATGACACAAATTCAGGCCCAAACTGGTCCCACAACTGCATTAACACTCAATTTGACTCTTCATATTTATTACTTGATATTTTGATAATACACTTGCCTGCTTTATTTCCTTTTAGAACAACAATGTTATCCAATATATGCATGAGATCAGAGTTGAAGAGATGTAGACAAAAAGAAGGGGGAGAGTGTAGGATCTGAAACAAGTCTTTTATCTTAGACACCGATTTATTCAAAAATGGAAATCAGTTTGTTTCAGGTATTTTAGATACTTTACCTAGAACTGAATATAAAAATACTGCCTCATTGTGCCTAAAACTCAGCACTTCCAAGCCACCAGTGGCCAGTGCAATGAAGCACTTTTACAAGAACTGTGCAATAAAAAAATACTTCGACACAGGTTGACTAATTTTGACTATGTTTAGCAATCATAATTTAACATAATAGTAAAAAAGGAATCATGTCCAACGCCCTGCTCTTAATGTTATAAATATCTCTGCTGAGAGGTTATCGTCCATCTGGGAAGGGCATGCTTTGAAATCAGTTGTATTATTTCAGAATCAGTGATGGAGACGTGAACATACACCAAGCCAGGACAATGAAAAAGACCCTAATGATCACGGTCATGGCAGATGTCACAGTCCAACTGCTCTCATGCCCTACTCTTCAATAATTGGTGAGTGACATGTCAAACTGAGCATGTGTCATCTTTTCTCCCTGAAAATGCCATGCATTCAGGTAAGTAAATGAAGATCTTTATTATCTTTTTAAGATTTACCAATTGGCAATGGTAGCAAAGTTTTTTACTGAACAGTAACTTTCCCAAACTGAAACAGCTTGAATCATATGCATGTAACGCAGAAAGTGTATTCACTTATTTTTTACATATTATTCATTTCCTAAGTGACAGCCATCAAAGAAACTGCCCAGCTTACCCCGTTAAACAAAGCCCTTGAAGGATCTTATATTCTTGAGTACATAATGAGTACACAGAAAATAACAAATCAGGGTGATAGTGACTGATTTGTAACTTTCGTACCCAAAAAGATAAGAATTGGGTGCTATCGAAGAATTTAGGAGTGTCTAACCAAGGATTGGGAAGACTTCTTAATGGAGACATGACCAAAAAAACATTTTAAAGACATTATTCAGGTAAAAGGGGTGGGGAGGAGAGGTAAACTAATGATCTATTTCATAATATATTTTAAAACATTAAAAATAAAATGTATTTGGTGAAAAAGAGTGTCAACATCACCATTCAAGATAGGAGTATGCAGCTATTTCTGATACTGAAAAAAAAAAAAACCCAGAATGTCACTTTAAAAATCACATTCAAATATACCTCAGGGCTAACATTTTCCTGGGATTCATGTGCAATTATTTATTTGTTGCTTGGCAGAGTATCTTATCACTAGCCAACACACCTGTTATGCCGCAACATTTACATAGAAAAATCACGTTGTTTTACTGAGAAATCTTGCTGTCCTCTAAAATGCCTAAGATGTTTAGAAACGATGAAGACTGATTCATGAGCATTTAGATTTATAAAGATTTTGTTCACACGATTCTTAGATTTTTCTTCAATATTTTTTTCACCAATTCATCAACTCATCTATAACATTAGAATACAAAACTATAATTACTCTAGTCCTATGAATTTCTATAACTGGTGTTTTTCTTATATTTGAAGAGTTCTGAATTATAGAAAATAAAGATATGAAAATAGACCTGTCATGCGGCATTCTTTAGATATATGCATTATTCTTTCTCTGGAGTGTTGTAAACATACTTATGTCTCAGGTCAGACATAGAGTTAAGAATTAGGAGTCAAGGACTAAAAACAAGGGCTAAAATCAGCTAACAGCCCTTGCTTTACTATTTATTAGCTCCACATTTCCATGTCCTCATTTGTAAAATGATGATACTAATGGTTGTTACCTTTTAAATGAAATAATATAGTAAGACATTTAGCCCATTACCTGTTAGAATGACATTTCTAACATGATAGATGAAATTATTTTTGTATTCTCTAAGTGCAAAGGCAAGTTATAAAAATTTAATTTTAATTTGATTCACTCGAATAAGCAATTCAGAAGTTCTGTCATTTCTGTGATAGAAATGCCTTGCCAAAGGAGTCATCTAAGAAATTCCTGAATGATAGCCTGGCAATGAATAAAATTCATATAGCCGAAACTCAACAAAATACTAGTAAACTAAATTCAGTAGCATATTAAAAAGATTATACACTATGACTAAGTGGGATTTATCGCAGGAATGCAAAGTTACTATGTTTTGAGAGTTCTGAACTGGGGTTCAGCAGTATAGTATATCACATTAAATGAACAAAGTGGGAAAACGCACATGATCTTGTCAAATGATGTGTAAAAGCCACCTGACAAAATTCAACACCTCTTCATAATAAAAGCACTCAGAAAACTAGTAAGAGAAGGAATCTCCTCAACATGAAAAAGCTCATTTTAAAAACCCACCTCTAATAGCATACATAATGGAGAAAGATTGAAAGCTTTCCTCCTAAGATCAGAAACAAGACAAGGATGCCTACTTTCACCACTGCTTATTCGACATGTTACTAGAATTTCATGACAGAGCAATTACACAAGAAAAATGAATGAATGAATGAATGAATGAATGAATGAAAGGTACCAAATTGAAAAGGAAAAAGTGAAATTATCTCTGTTCACAGATGACATGACTCTATAGATAAAAGTCTCAAGGAACTCACTAGAAAGTTAATAGAGCTAATAAACTAATTCAACAAAGCTGTGGGTTATAAGACCAACACAAAAATCTGTTGAGTTTTATAGAACAAGGATGAACAATGAAAAAAGAAAACAATTCCATTTATAATAGCATCTAAAAGAATAAAATACCTTGGAATTAATTTAACCAAGGACGTTAAGTACTTATATATGAAACTATAAAACACTGCTGAAAGTGAAGAATAATTTAGTCTATGGCCATGCCAACCTGAACAACCCGTCTGATCTTGGAAGCTAAGCGGGGTCAAGCCTGGTTAGTATTTGGATGGGAGACCACTTAGGAACACAAGGTACTGTAGATGTAAAAAAATAAAAATAAAAAATAAGGGATTGTAAGCTGACAAGGTCCTTGCAATCTGTGAGGTCAACCAAGGGTTGCCTCACCTAAAAAAAAAGAAAAATAAAAGAATTTAAATTCCATTAAAAAACAAATGGATGTGGAGGTAGGATATACATGAGAAAGCTCTGTATCTTCTCCTCAATATTTCTGTGAACCTAAAACTGCTCTAAAAATCGTCTATAGACAGGTAAATGCAAAGACAGTATTTGTAGGGATTGAAAGATTTAATGTTGCTAAGATGTCAATATTACCTAAAGTAATCTACAGTTTTAACTCAATCTCTATCAAAATTCCAATAGCCTCTTTTGAAGAAATGGAAAAGCCAATTCTGAAATTCATATGGAATTTCAAGGGGTCTTAAAAAGTCTGAACAGTCTTGAAAAAAGAGAACAAAGTTGAGGACTCACACTTCCTGGTTTTAAAACTTAAAACAATGCTACGGTAATCACAATAATATGGTACTTGCCTAAGAATACACATATAGACCAGTAGAATAGAGTCGAGAGTCCAAAAATAAATCCATACATCTACAGTCAATTGATTTTTGATAGGATGCCAAGTCCATTCAATGGAGAAGAGGAAAGAATAGTGTCTTCAACAAACAGAACTGGAACAAATGGATTTCCACATGCCAAAGAATAAAGTTGGACCCCTTTCATCACAGCATATGAAAAAATTGAACTCAAAATGAATCGACAATCTATGTAAAAAAGCTAAAAGTATAAAACTGTCAAATAAAAACATAGGGGAAAATCTTTGACTTTGGATTTAGCAATGAAAAAATAAAAAGACATCCTATAGAAGGGGAGAATCATTTATCTGATACGTGTTTAATATGCAGAATATATAAAGAACTAAAACTCAACAACAAAAAGACAAATAATTCAAATAAAAAGTGGACAAAGATTTTGAATACACATCTCTATAAAGAAGATACAGGGATAGCTGATAGGCCCATGAAAAGATATTAAAGACAGTAACTCATTAGGGAAATGCAAATGAAAACCACGATGAGATATTATTTCACATCCACTAGGACGGCTACTAGAAAAAAAAAAATACAAAAGTAACAAGTGTTGGTGGGGATGTGGAGAAATTAGAAGCCTAATACATTCTGGTGGGAATGTAAAATGGTACAGACACTGTGGAAAATAGTTTGGTGGTTTGCCAAAAACTTAAACGTAGAATTACAGTATAATCCAGTAATTCCATTCCAAGGTATATACCCAAAAGAACTGAAAACGGAAATAAATACCTGTATGCCAATGCTCATTGAGGTATTATGCACAACAGCCAAAAGATGGAAACAACTCATGTCCATCCACAGATAAATGTGGGATACACATATATTGGAATATTAGTCAGCCATAAAAAGTAATGAAACTTTGATATTTGAACCTTGAAAACATTATGGTAAGTGCAATAAGCCAGACACGAAAGGATAAATACTGCCTGATTCCTTTATATGAAATATCTAAAACAGGCAAACTCATAGAGATAGAAAATAGATTTCATACTGAAAATCAGTTAGATTTGCTTCAGTCTCAAAGAGTGTGTTTATGTAAAATTAAATTAATGCTGGCTGCAAACTGCACTTTCTTTTCTAAATGGGAAATGGGTTAAAGAGCATGCAGAGACTCACTCGCTCACAGACACTCACCCTGGGCTCCGCCAGCAGGTAAGCAGATTGGGAGGTGCAAGACACATACGCGAGAAGACTGAGTTGTGTAGCATTGGGGTGAGAGCTGGAGGGACAGCTATCATTTTCCTTTGTTGTCTGGTCTGGAGTATTCACAGATGGACGCCATCTTGCCTGTGCTGAAACTTCCCCCCACACGGCCAGTGCTGAATCTGCACGGACCTGGTAAGACTGGCTGATACACCCATGGCTCTCTGAGGCCCCACCTCAGCCCATCCAATTCACACTGTGGCAATCTGCTAGACAACCAGCCCCACTCAGCCCTCTCAGGAGGCGGCTCTGTTAGCAACAATTAACAGGCCTCAGCTCACACACCTCCAGAGACAATCCTACAGGTGGGTAACCAACCCCACTCAAAGCTACAGTATTTTTTAACAGTATGTTGGTTTTTTCAATTAATTATTTTATTTATTGTTTTATGGTAATATTGGTTAACGAAATCCAATAAGTTTTTTCAGCTGCACACTTTAACAGTAAGGCGTATATATAGTTACACCATTGTGTTCACCTCCCATAGTTAGATTTCTTTCTATCACACCCTTTACCCCATCTCCCTCCCCGCTCCCATTATTTCTTGAATAGATCTCAGATGTCTTCAGGCCTGAGATGGGCAGTGCCCATCTCAAAAGTCAGAGTTTAAAAGCCCTGAGACTTTTGCAGAAGACCACAGACCCAGCACTGGCATCAAACACGAATCTCATTGGCTGGATAAAATCTGCTTGTTTTACCTGTGACTCCCTGTGTCTCCACCTCACTCTACTCTAGCACCACCCAAAGGCTCTTTTAGCTACAGGGTCTTATAGGCATTTGGCAGGCAGCCTCAGGCTTTGAGGTACACCAGACCTTCTGCTAAGCCACACCAGACCAAGTACTGGGGGCAACTGGCCCCAGCTCATAGCGTGGTCTCCGCCACTTGCCTCCAGCACAGGTAGCAATCACCTGGGGATCACTTTGTAGCTCCTACCAGGTAGCCCCATGCAATCAACGGCAGCAGTTGAACTTGGCCTACATGGGAGCCCCTCCCAAGGGGCACAGAACCAACACAGCAGCAGGCCGGCATCAAACTACAACAGAGCATTGCCTGACTAGCCATATAAGAGGCACAGCCAAAAGGTGGTCTCAACAGGTATACATGCCTGCTGGGGTGAATCCCATTCCAAGGAGTCAGCCCCCACACAGCATCTCATACCCTGTGACATGATCAGTCCTCATAGCCAGTCAGCGTGAGACTCAACCTCATCCACTGACATGCTAACAGCAATCAAGGCTTAACACAAGGAACATGCCCAGAACCCCCAGCACAGGAGATCAGGGAGATTGCGCCACTGGGCCACACGGGACACCTACTATATACATAAGGCCACCTGGCCAAGGCTGAGAGATGTAACGAATCTTCCTAATACATAGAAACAAACACAGAGAGGCAAATAAAATGAGAAAACAAAGAAACATGCCACAAATGAAATAACAGGAGAAAACTTCAGGGGAAAAAAAAAACTAAACTAATTGGAGGCAAGCAACCTACCAGAGACAGAGTTCAAACACTAGTTATGAGGATGCTCAGTGAACTAGGGGGAGAATAGATGATCTCAGTGAGAACTTCGAAAGAGAAATAGTAAGTATAAAAAAGGATACAGAAACCATAAAGAAGAAGCAGTCAGAAATGAAGAATACAGTGACCAAAATAAATAATACAATAAATGAAATAAAGAATATACTAGAAGGAATCAACAGATTAGATGAAGCAGAGGATCAAATCAGTGACTTGGAAGGCAAGGTAGCAGAAAACATCCAAATGGAACAGCAAAATAAAAAAATTAGAAAAGTTTAAGAGATCTCTGGGACAACATCAAGCATAACAAAAATAATAGGGATACAAGAAGCAGAAGAGAGCAAGGGATCGAAAACCTATTTAAAGAAATAATGACAAAAAGCTTTCCTAACCTGGCAAAGAAAATAGACATACAAGTCAAGGAAGTGCAAAGAGTCTCAAAAAGAGGAAAGCAAAGAGGCCCACACCAAGACACATCACATTAAAATGCTGAGATTAAAGACAAAGAGAGAATCCTAAAAGCAGCAAAAAAAAAAAGGCAGCTAGTTACTACAAGGGTATTTGCATAAGACTGTCAGCAGATTTCTCAACAGAAACTTTCCAGGCCAGAAGGGATTGGCATAAAATATTTAAAGTGATGAAAAATAAGAACCTACAACCAAGACTAGTCTACCTAGCAAGGCTATCAATTAATACTGAAGATGAGATAAAGGGCTTCCCAGACAGGAAAGAGCTAAAGGAATTCATTACCAACAAGGTGTAATTATAAGAAATGTTAAAGAGACTTCTGTAAAAAGAAAAAGGGGGGGGGGGACAGAATGTAAATATGATTTATGAAATGGCAATAACTGTGTATCTATCAATAATCACTTTATATGTAAATGGATTACATGCTCCAATCAAACAACATAGGCAGCAGAATGGATAAGAAAACAAGACCCATACATATGTTGTCTATAAGGAGCACACTTTTGATAAATGATACACACAAACTGTAAAGGGATGGAAAAAGATATTTCATGCAAATGGAAATTTTAAAAAAGCTAGGGTAACAATACTTCTATCAGACAAAATAGACTTTAAAAACAAAGGTTATAATAAGAGACAAAAAAGGGCACTGATAAAGGGATCAATATAACAAGAGGGCATAACCCTAGTAAATATATATGTACCCAACTTAGGAGCACCCACATATAAAGCAATTATTGACTGACATAAAGGAAGAGATAGACAGCAATACAATCATAGTAGGAGACTTTAATACGCCATTATACCAATGGACAGATATTCCAGACAAAATCAACAAAGAAACAGCAGCCTTAAATGACACACTACACGAATGGATTTAATTGATATTTTCAGAATTTTTTACCATAAAGAAGCAGACTATACCTTCTTCTCAAGTGCGCATGGGACATTTTCCAGGACAGACCACATGTTAGGCCACAAAACAAGCCTTAATAAATTTAAGAAGGCTGAAATCATGTCAAGCATCTTCTCTGACCACAATGGTATAAAACAAGAAGTCAATTACAAGAAAAAAAATGGAAAATATACAAACACATGGAGTGACATGCTACTAAACAATGAATGGGTTAACAATGAGATCAAGGAAGAAATCAAAACATACCTAGAGGCAAGAATATACAATGGGGATAAAGACAGTCTCTTCAATAAATGGTGTTGGAAAAACTGGACAGATACATGTAAAAAAATGAAACTGGATCACCTTCTGACACCATATACAAGAATAAACTCAAAATGGATTAAAGACTTAACTGTAAGACCCAAAAACATAAAACTCCTAGAAGAAAACATAGGCAGTCTACTGTCTGATATTGCTAACAGTAATTATTTATTTCTGATCTATCACCTTGGGCAAGAGAAATAAAAGAAAAAATAAAGTTTGATAGGAGTACATGAAACTATAAAGTTTTTGCACAGCAAAGGAAACCAGTAACAAAACGAAAAGACTCCTACTGAAGGGGAGAAGATATTTACCATCTGCTAATATCCTAAATTTATAAAGAACTCACACAACTCAATGATATACAGATGACCAATAGAAATATGAAAAGATGCTCAAGGTCACTAATCATCAGAGAAATATAAATTAAAACCACAATGACATGTTACCTCACACCTGTCAGAATGGCATCAATAAATCAAAAAAAAAAAAAATGTTGGCAAGAATATGAAGAAAAAGGAACCCTTGTACAAATTGGTACAGCCAATGTGGAAAACAGTTTGTAGCGTTCTCAAAAATTTAAAAATAGGACTACCTTTTGACTCATCAATTGCACATTTTGGGTATATAGCCAAAGAAAATCAAAATACTAATTCATAAAGATAGATGCACCCCTATGTTCAGTGCAGCACTATTCACAATAGCTAAGATACGAAAGCAGTTTAAGTGCCCTTCAATAGATGATTGGATAAAGAAGTTATGGAATATTACTCAGCTCTATAAAAAATTAAATCTTACCATTTGTAATGACATGCATGAACCTAGAGGATATTATGTTGAGTGAAATAAGTCAGACAGAAAAAGACATACCATATGATTTCACTTATATGAGGAATCTAAGGAACAAAAGAAAGAAACTAAACAAAAACAGACTCGGAGATACAGGAAACAAACTGGTGATTGCCAGAGGGGAGGATTGGGAGGCTGAGTGACAAAGATGAAGGGATGAAATATAAATTAGTAGTTACAAAATATCATGGGAATGTATAATATAGCATAGGGAACTCAGTCAATATTATTGAAATGGCTACGTATAGTGCCAGATGGGTACTAGAGTAGTTGGGGGATCACTTTATAAATTATATAAATGTGTAACCATTGTACTGTAGAGTTGAAACAATATAAAATTAAAAAAAGAAATCACAACCATGTTAAGTTTCTAAATAATCTTAAGACCTATACTGACTCCCTCTAAAAATTGAAGAGATACATAATGAAATTAAATTTAAATGAGTTAATAAGTGAATGAATGAACACATGATGGCAAGAATTTTTTTAAGCGTTGTCACTGGGTAACTAGCCTTTGATTTTGTTGTCGTTTTAAAGCTATACTCCATTATTATTGATTCAACATTACCAAAGAACTTGTTTTCAAGTTTATTTTGGAGACTGAGTAGATCAAAGGTGATAAACTTCACAAATACTAGGACATTGTAAGCTGATTTGCTGTTTTTTTTTTTTTTTTAAATAATACTCTGTTGAATTTGATGCCATCCCACTGGGATGTTGTATGTAAAATCTCAATAAGCCCAAGGCAATATCTTATGAATTAAATTTACTTTTTTTACTCAAGTATTCAATAAAAATGAATATACTAGCATGTATTGCCACTTATTAAAACACAAAACACCTTCTTAGAGAAGCAGATTTATCACTATGCCAAAAAGTTAATTGCTTGTTACATTGTGTTACAGAAAAATGTGAATTCTTCCTCTAACCATTTTTAACACTATGAATAAAAAGCATTTAAACATCTTTTACATTTTATTTTGTTTCCCATTGAAACAAGTAGGCATGCTTCCTAAAGAGAAAAAAAATCTCTGAACAATCAAATTTCAGCTTTTATTTGGTCAATAATAAAAATGAAAGACTAGTTTTTGTACAAATGAGTTTTTTTAATAAAATTATTTTCAGGAATGGACAGAACAGCAAGTCTATAAGCTCTTAAATTTAAGCAATAAGTATCTTATCTGATAAAAACCTTTCAAATTCTTTAAAAGTATAAAAACTTTGTTATAAAAGTATTTATGGTATAACCTAATTTGTAAGCATGTTGCCTTTGCTATCCTCATTTTAAATTATGTCGATCAACATTTGTTGAATACATCTGCCAATTATAGTTTTTTCATTGATTCCTAGATATAAACTTCTGCGCATAAGTGTCAGAGAAAAACTTCAATAATCTTAGGACATATCTATACCACTAAAATATCTGCAAAGATAGCATCCTTTCCCCAAATGTTGTTAATCTACATGAGTCATGTGAAACAGCCAGCGATCAATATTTCTTGTGAAGCTACTTAATGTTTGTGCCCATGACCGTTTAGACGCTCCCCTTGTATCATCTCTCCATGGAACTCTGACACACAACTTCAAATCGTACCACCACTGCTAGCCCATCATCCTTCCATACAGTTCTCCCAGTTGTCTCTTGAAGGCCATCTTTGTGTCTGCCCCATTTTGAACATTCTTCCTTGTTTCTGGTCGTTTCTAAAAGGTTCACTTTCAGAACCTTCATTCAGCTTCTGATTTAGCTGTAAAGATGGAGATCAATAGACTCCTGGACCAAGTGAGCAACGAACAAGTTCATGGGGCCTACTAGACAGGATAAAGAGTGGCAGGTCGGGTCATGAGCAGAAGAAGAGGACTAAATAGACCCACATGGGAAAAGGAGAGATGACAGACATCAACATTTATATTTGTTTCTCTAGCTAACCCTTGCAATAAACGTTATCAAATGAACTGATGTATACATAAATGACCTATGGTACCAGTTTCAAAATCATTGCAGGAAAAAGTTATTTGACATACATGCATCTTGCCTTACAGGGAAATAATCACCACAGTGATAACCATACCAGGGCTCTTTTACCTGTAATGTGAGACACTGAATTTTTTCAAATCTCTATTAGAATCCTAGGCAAGTGTTAATATCATCCTGTGGTTCTCTTGGTTAGAAGCATACAGATATATAATATATATTACATATTGATGGTGTACGTCATATGTTTCTAATGCTCTATAATCGCTGTTTTAATACAACAGATTTATCAAGAAGAAACATTACCTGTTAATTATTGCCTTAATATAATCTTATACTCAGTTCTGACTATCACTGTTAGAGTTTTTGAAAAGAAGGTTAAAACACCTGACTATTATAAATCAAAAAGACACAAAAGGTACATACTTATCAGAGAATAAAAGCACATTCAAAGTATTAACAGCACATTTAAAGTATAAAAAGTCAATGCTTCCCTAGAATTCTTCATGGTAAAACATACACTGTAATTATTTTCCTACTTTCAGTATGACACTATTGGGTGCTAAATATTCAGTTTTGAAATAAATCTAAATCTGAAACTATTCATCTTTTTTTTAAATAGCTGACATGTTGCATAAACAGAAAGTTTGCATAGTTTTTAAAAATAAATAATACACCATGTGACCTTTGATTTATTATGCAATTTATCTCTTTCTATCTCACTCTGCTATACATAATTCACATCCACACAGAATAATTCCTATACCATTAATATGTTCCAGTTCTTTTTGGCTTTAAGGCTATGATCATTTTTAAATGTTTCAAATGTATGCCATTTATCATTAATATTATAGTGGCATCACTGCATTTTTTAAACTGTAATATCTGGGAGTTCATAACTTGGCGCATAAAATTCACTAGATGATGATGAAACTTAACTTGCTAAACCTAGTTTTGGAATAATTTCAATAGCAAAAATAAAATGCAGACTAGTAAATTCCAAGTCTAAAGATATCTGAAATATTTTTCAGTAGTTTCATATGCATGTGAAATTACTGAAAGTACAAAAGGTATGATTTATTAGACTAACTTATTTTCCTTGATTTTTTTGTTTAGTTTATTAAAAAATCAAAACAAGCTATTTTAAAAACATTAAAACTTTCCATACTTTTTAGAAAAATATGTTTTCTCTTACTAAAAATAGATATCTTTTTTAAAATGAAGTAATCCCATATGACCTCACCTATCAGCCAAAGCCTATCAGCTAATAATTTATGCTAATAAATTATTTGTAGATATACATAGTTAATTTTTGAAACAATGTGAATTCCATTTAATAAATCTATTCTTCGTGCAATTTTTCATTTTTGAACAAGAACTTAGAAATTGTTTTTTATTCAATCAACAGTTTTTGAATGTCTGCTATGTGTCAGGTGTTGTCAGATTCAGAATTCAAAAATGAAAAGACTCTACCATCAAGAAACTCTTAGTATTGCTTTGTATTAATTTAATCATATTTTTCAAATTATCATAAATGTGCATTTCTCCCCGACTTGACAAAACATGATTTTCCAGTATTCAAAAATGCAGTACTCAAAAATCCCCAAACCATAGAACTACAAGACTTATTAAAAGTATGTCTTAAGCTACCTTTCACCTTCCAAACAGGTGCTGTGACCTCTCCAAAATCATGTACTTTCAGGTAACATAACTGAGACTAAAACTGAGGTCTATCCTCAGTTGAATGGTCTTTCCTCAATGTCATACTGCTTTCATATGAAGGCTTATGACTACTCATTTGCATAACATAGATGCAAAATAGCGCTCTAAAAACCTGGCAGCCTTTCTGTATTCATAGCCCACAAATGTCTTACCTGCCCTTGCCCCAATTTTAAATTTCTGTGATAAATCGCTAATAAAATCCTAACAAAAATAGAAAGTATAGACAATTAAAAAACTACTGTATAGTTTATCCATTCTCTAAACCTGAAATAAAAGAGCTATTTATCATGAAACAATGTAAGTATTAAAAATAAATGTTGATATACTCAGCCACAGATCTGTGAACAAAATGGCTACCCTCAAATTAAAGAGTATTAATTTTTTAAGTGTATTATTCAGTCATACTGAAATAGTTAAAATCAAATATTTCCATTATGGATTCTCCTGATACTCCACCAGAGGGCTACAAAACTCCCCAAACGCTCTCTTATAAAGTTTCAAAGTTCTCAACAAATATAAATTATAAGTATTACTTTGCTTTTCTGAAAACAAGATTTTGGATCCTTTAAGAGAAAAGTCTCATATCACAATGGGAAAGATAATTATTTCTCTTACCCGTCTTTGAGAAAGACCCATATTTTACTTTTCAGATCTTAAGACTGCCTAAGAGTAAAGGATTAGCACAGGGAAAACATGATTAGGAAAGAGCAGGAGGAAAGAAAAGATGAATAGCAGGAAGAAAAGAGGGAAATAGCATTTAGCTTTAGAGTAGGGGAAAGGAAGAAGCAGAGACCCAAAGAAAGGGACCAGAGGAGGCAAATGCAGTCAGAAAGCATCCTCTCTGCTGGTTGGGTCCCACCGTGGAACACTAGGCCAACTGTACAGACAGGACAGAGAAATAGGGACAGGCATCTTGAGATTTATTCTATAAGACTGCAAGATATTTAAGGTGATACCTACTTACTTGGGGCTCCAACTTGGAAATGACTCCAAAAGTGAGCTCAAAATCTTTCTTGCCTTCCCTCTCAGGTAAGGCCCATGTCTTTGGAAGAATGTGCTTCTCAGACTCTTGGTTGAGTTGTTCCATCTGAGAGTGTCTGGTGTCTTATCTTTGTTGTCTGGTGTCTTATCTTTGTTGTGGCCTTATCTGCCCCTCAAGACAAGGGCCAGTCTTGTTCATCTTTAAACTGCTGTGTCTGGCACACAATAGGTAAGTGCTCTCTAATACAAGTAAAGAACTCAAACTACCACAGGGTTTCTGGTTTCAGAATTTATCCCAACTTTAACATTTGTCTATTTTCAAGGCAAATGAGTCCCAAATGATGCACATTGAGTTTCTGTAAGCAATCTTGGGCTCCTCTGTGGCTGTGCTGATCCTGAATGTGTTCAGAGGGCCCAGTGGCCAACCAGCAAAAACAACAACAACAACAAAATAAATAAATAAATAAATATTAAGAATAAAAAAAAAAAAAAAAAACAAAGAAAAGAAAGCTAAATGGAAAAACAGGCCACGAAAACAAGGCAAGGCTATCATCAACCGTCAGCCCACCTCTGATAGATGCACAACAAACTCAGGCAACGAGTGAAGCTCAGTTAGGGCAATTGCACCTCCTAGAATGTGGCCTCTTTCCAGAGCTGTTTCATTCACTTTTAAACAAGGATTTCCATTATTGTAAAGCATATTATTCACTGCACATGAAGCCATAAGCATTGTTTTAAACTTCTCATATTCTAAAATAACTCTAGCTACAAGCTGGGTTTTCCTTCTGAATGTAGCAGTTGGCTATTGCCTTTTATTACCATGTGATATGATGAAGGAAGTGTGTTTTATCTAATTCCTCTGCTTCTTAATGTCACATTACACACAAATGGGCATCCAAAAACCAATAAGACTCTAAGACTCTAATATACATATAAATATATAAGTCGATACTTAGAAGATTAATATTCTCTCCTATTTTCAGAAAAATAATGCTCTAATATCCAATGGATCCAACATTGTATAACACAGAAATTTCAGATTTCAACAGTACAAATTCATATTCAACAGGATTTGATCTTCCATAAAATGGCTTTTAAATTTAGCTTTATAATGTGTGATCATCCGTTTTTTCATTTTTGCTAACTTACTGCTTCTTCTCTCGAACACTTTGAGAAGGTACTTTGGGAGCCCTCTCTCCGGAAGAAGTTCTGAATATTCCAAAAACACAATTTGCCTACAGTTTGAGAGTTTACAGAACCTCTGGAGCCAAGCACAGCCTCTCTGTAGCAGAGCCAGCTGTGTTCTCTTTTGTACCTGATAAACAACAGCCCTAATATCTATACAGGTTACTAAATTGCTAGGGTTCTACCTCCTGTGTAGAGAACACATTATACTCGTCTAAGAGGTTCAAGGAACCACATTATAAAATGTTCCCTAAATGAAAATAGCCCTTATGAAACTGCAAAATTAAAATGATTTAAACCATTACAACATCTTACTTAAATTATGCTAAAAGGAAATCCAGGAGCAGTATGGGGAAATTTGGTGAGAAAAGAGCAGTTCCTTTAAATCTCCACTTAGTGATATGCTAAGCGAAATGAAAAGCATTCGCTTTAACCTTAGTTAACCTTTTCCTCCTAAGCTCAATTTCCATATGCTTTAAATGTCTTAAAATTAGTGAAATGATTTCATTTATATTTTCTCTACCCCAAATTTATAAGTGAGGCAGAATCAAATGTGTACCATCTCATCACATTAGCCATTCCATGGAAGCCAGCACCATAATTCTGCATCAGAAGAGAACTGAAATGAAGGCAATATGTCTATCAAAAGAGCCTTATATTAAATGTAAATTTCTTTACTCTTTCAGATAAAAGGGCACATTATTTAATTCACTTCAATTCGACAAGCATTTACGGAGTACTGAAAGCCACTGGGCTGGGATATGGAAGGAGAAGAATACAAAGATTCTTGGAGGGTACCTGCCTTCCCCTCCAAGAGCCCACCATGTCCTGAGAGACAGATGTGCACACATGAGTTCAAAGTAGGGCGTAAAGCAGGTTGTAACTGAAGCACACACAAAGGCAAGATGTACTGGTGTCTACAAAGAAACTAGAAGTCTTCATGAATAGGCAGCACTTCAGCTGGTCCTTGAAGGATGCAACCTCTGGTGCTAGGGGCAGAGAAGGGGTAGAGGGTCGTGAAACAGACAGGATCAGCTATATACATGATTTTTAGGACCCAATACAAATGAAAATGTGGGGCCCTTGATTAAACATGAAAAATTTCAACACAATGGCAGCACAGAATTAACTGCAGGGCCCTGTGTGACGCACAGGTTGCAGGTCCGTGAAGTCGGCAGTGCAGATGGCGTCACTGCAGCAGACAGCAGTGGGAGAAGCCCAAGAGGTGTGGCAGAGAGACCACAGGCAGGCCCGCTGGGGCAAGACACTCCGTGACGTCAACCACCAGGTATGTCATGTGGCTAAAGAAAGGACAACTCTGCTAACAAAAATGAGGCTCCGCTAACTACACTTTGGGGATGCTGGAAACTAGGTACTTACAGAATTTAGACAGAATACAGAAATCAAACAAACATATCCAAGAATATGGGTTCCTTTATCCTCTGTAAGTCTAGGCTGAGTAAGTTTATTACCGAGTGCGACTCCATTTGCCATTTATTTTATATTGGGGCAGTGGGAGGTTGTGGGAGAATAAAGAGCATTTTCTCCTTCTTTCCAAAATACTTCCAATTGAAATACAAAAAAATTAGAGGAAGCTTTAAAGCAAGTGAAGAAACAGGTATTCACATTTTCAGCGTGGCATAATATTTCAAATTCCCTGCCTGTTTTCCTCATCCAACAATAACAGATTGTCTACCAGTGCTCTGAGAAGGCCTCCAGATCAGGAATGATTCTCCCGACACTGTTTTATTTACACTACACATGCTTTCAGTTTTACAGTTCAGTAGCAAGTAGAACCGCACAGCTCCTCACATTAGCCCTGAAGCTACTTTAAGCTACAAGCGGCTGCTCTGTAAGCATTGGAACGAATTCTCTGTAGTCCCCATAGAAATCCCATGGAATGCAGTTTCCTGCTGGTTTGTTAGGCTGCATCAGAATAATGAGAATACGAGGATAGCCTACTAGGTTATGCAATGAAACAAAACTCTGAGCACCACAGTCCACCCAGAAAGACTTTAACCCTTCTTTTCTGCAATTAAAGCTTCCTATTTACACCGAAAGGTTGTTTGTGAATAATCCCACCAGGGAGTCAACCCAACAAAAATAAATCACCCAGTGCTTTCCGACAGGCCAGGCCCAATGCTTGGCACCTAGTACAATAAGTATTTGTTGAACAAATGATGAATGCTGACCCATTTATCCTGATTGATTTTTTTCCGCCCCGAACCTAACTTACACTCTGTTAAATTTCTCTCATACCTTTTATAGAACACTTCAGTACGTTTTTCCACATTTTAAACCATTCCCTTAAGAATTCTCATGACTCTATATCAAAAGTTCTATTAAATTCATAATGGGATAACCATGAAAAGGGAAATTATTGTATTAATACCCTGTCATTAGTACAGTATGCAGTCAGCATACATTGACAGGGAAAAGAAAAAGTCAACTGTAACCAGTTTCGCTAGCCTGTGCTGCAATAGATGAGCCCTGGGGTTCTGAGAGGTGGCATCCACCTCCACCTCTTACTAGTTCTAGGTATCCAACTAGTTATCCAACCTCTCTGTTCCTTGACTTGCTCATCAGTAAAATGGGGATAAAAAGGGAAATCACCTTTTGTAGTTACTGTAAAGACTGAGACACCATGAAGCACTCAATAAAGTACCTGGCACATGGCAAGTATTCAATAAATACTACCTACTCTTATTATTATTCCACTGACAGCAACCAAGATACTGTATCTATGTAATCTTTTAAAAATTATCCAGTTAAAGAATATTTAAATAATATAATGTTTTAGAGCAAACATGAATTTAAGAGATAAAAGACAACCAAGTATAATATTTGTGACTAATAAGAATTTCTTCTTAAACAGAAAATCTATTTAAGAGCATGATATAAGACTGATTACATAAAACAAACAGTTTCATCTTGAGTCACTTGATAAGTTTCCTATTCTATTTTGGAATAAGTAAAACTTAACAAAATTGAAATCTTTATAAAACTGTTTTGCAAATATAACAAGTCAGTTAACATCTACAGATGGAATTTGAATAGAGTGTTTTATTATTTTATCTTATAAGAGAAAAATGGTAATAAGAAAACCATTGGCTCTCCTTCCATAACATACAAAAAAACAAATCAGAACACATGGATTTTCACACGTACTGAATTCAAACCTCACATCAAACCTCATTATCATTTTGAAATATTTGGCTGTGCAAAAACCAACAGACAAGTTCTTTCTAAAAGAATTCTGTCATTTTTTTCACTCCCCATAACCCTGCCAGTTTCCCAATGCTCCTTTGACAGTATAATCAGTCAATTCAATCAGAGAAATTCTAAAGTACAATGGTAATTTTCTCTCACTTTTTTCTTTACACTGTCAGTTCAAGCCACCTGCTGAAAGCACTGATGTGGAACAGCTCAGTATTAGCTCTGAAATTAGTACCAGTCCCCAGTTAAATACCTGGCATGCTTGGTGTAGGATAGACACTCTTAATGGCATATAAACCCATCAGTAGAATCGACACAGAATGATTTTCCAAATCATTCATACCGGCCTTTGGTGGTACTGCAACCCAAGACTGAAAGTAAGCCACAAGAGGAAGATGTGTTCAAGGACATAGACCACAAATTTGAAAGATGATACTTTCATAAAAAAATATTCTTAGCCATGATGTCACTATGGTCTACTCTAAACAAATTTCTAAATTCAATATGCACTCTGTAACAACAGTTAAAATGTCTCTAAACGGTAGAAATACAGTCTACACTGTAATGATTGTTAAAATGCAAGATTATCTTCCTCTAAATTTCAACCCAGGATTTGCTACCGTGTGCACATTTTTCACATGCTCCTTTAAACAGAAAGTAAAGTGCAATTACCTCTGGTATCTTACATGTTCCAGCACCTTGCCTGGCCTGCCAAGCTCAGCAGGTAGGTCTGTGAGCACTGACTGAGGCCGCAGGATGAAAGGCATTTACTACATCTATTCAGAGGGTCGTCGATGGACAACCTGTACAAGATTTATGCTTTAAATAATAAATGAACTAAACACCTTGAGGTAATTGGCTGTGTGAAGCTTCACAATAGGCCAGATAGCTTGTCTGAACAAAGGAAAATAAGATTAAATAATAAATGAGAACTGCAGAGAAATTCAAGCCAAACTAATACTGCATGTTTTTTTTTTAAAGTGAAAGTAGTTGGTGAGTCAGGTTTTCATGGTTAAGAGGTGTCACTGGAACTTCCTCTTTCTCTGTTGACAGAAATTATTTCAAGGATATGCATGTTTCTATATTTCCTGTGTTGGGTGTACACAGCCAGTCCTACCAGTTCAAGAAACAGCCTGCTCTGTGACAGTAGGTTGTCCCAGTCCACCTATATTTTAGAAAGACAGAACTAGTATCTGATGATGTCTAGGAGAGAAAATATCAGCAAACTTTTGAAAAATAATGTCTCTGACACATGTACAGATTAAATATCATCTGCCACTGCAGGGACCAATCAACAGAGGTTCTGTCAAGCAGCTTTCAGGCCAATTGCAGTGTAGACACTCCACCTGGGTCATTATTTAAAAGAAAAAAAAAAAAGAAGAAGTTGATGTTTAGTTGCCAGCCTTGGAAAGAGTAAGAAATTGTACCTATTGAATTATCATGTCAGGAGTATGAGAAGTGTCTAAAAGGAAACAGAAACCAGATGTAGGAACATGTGTTTATGGATGTCGATTTCATCATAATTTTTAATGAGTCATACTTAGCCTCCTTTATTAATTTTTTTAATGATCAGAAGATTAAATGGTAATTGTCATAATTGTCTAAGGCTATGTAAATTAAAATGCCCTCATCAGTGAGAGATGCTTATTCAAGTATTTACAATTGTAAAAAAATAATGGCTAGAACTTGCTGGAAAATGCCATAGGAGGTTAAACAAGATTGTAAAAATATTAATAATTGTTGAATCCATATATTTTTCAAAATATGCTCAAGAATATACTCCTTCATTATGCACTATATTAAAGACTATTTAGGAGGGTGAGTGAACTAAACATTTCAGTTCAATAAATTAGTTGGGGGGGGGGGAGCGGAGGGAGGCCTGAAAAAGGCATAAGCTAGTCAGCCAATGGCCACACTTTGTAACTTCAAAGCTAGAAGTGAACGCCATGGGAGAAAGTTATTGTGGAAGGCAGACGGCAGACTTTAAGAAGTTCCTATGATTTTTTGACTTTAAAAAAAAAATTTTGAAACTAAAAAATAGCATAATATTTAAAAATAATACTGAATCTATATTTGAAAGATGGATGAAACCACAGACTTGTTTGGCACACACTTAAAATATTAATTCAGAGTTTTCACTAAATCTGAAAAAATAATAGTTACCACTTTTGATCACCTATTTGCTTGTTTAACTGATTGTGACATTTTGAAATTAAATTAATAAACCCAGGAAAATGGATTTTTATATTCTCATTTTATAGACAATAAAATTAAGGCACAGAAAATGTAGCTGGCTAAATCATGGCATCACTAACAAGTGGAGAAGCTGGGATTTGAATGCAGGTGTTCTTGGATTTAAAAATATGAGCTTTTTATTATACACTTGACTTTTATCATATGAGGATTGAATAAATTTATTATTCTTAGTCTTGCCACAGTTTGAATTAAATTTAACTAATTACAATTATTTTATAATATGTACAATATCGAAATATAATTGCATTTTTAAAAATCTAAAATCATTGAGCTTGTTTTTAATTTAGAAAATCTTTCCCCTTATACTTAAAATCACAAGTCAGTATTGTCTTTACCCTTTGCTTAAGATAATTTTTATTGTGGAAGTTATAGCTAATAGAAAACTAGTCAAGAAGGAGGTGATAGTCATTTAATAGAATAATTAGACATTATATATATTAATTTACGAATGTAGGGGACAATTTAAAAAACAGACTAAAGACACTGATTTAAGTTCTGAACAAGAGAAATCTGAAGTCGATGAGATACTTACAACTCTAAAAGAAAATGTTTCACCTATTCCATTCATTGGTAACTACAGTCTCAAATTATCAGATGTATCACAAGTCACTGTCAACCCAATGCAGTCTTCAGAATTCACGAAGTGATTTTGGTCCCTCAGCTAATAAACAAATTAAGAATGTATGACACTTAGCCTTAGATATTAGGGCTATATGCAGATCAAAATGGGGAATTATAATAATTTTTTAAAAGAGCCAATCAAAAACTTAACCATGAACCCATTTCCTAATTGTCTACAATAATCAAATTTATCCTAATGCTGATTAATATTCTAGTAGACTAAGAATAGAACCCTCCTTTAAGCCATCCCCATTTTATGGCCTCTGTACTAGATGTTTAATCTTCCAAGATTGTTCTTTTACATAATTGTTATTATTGTTATCATGACTCAGTTTTAATCCCAGATATCATATCTTCAGGTACTACATAAACACTCTATCTCAGGGGTCCCCTCAAATACTCCCAATCATTCTCCAACACTATTTCCTTGTTTTGTTTTTTTCACATTCCCATTGCCTGAAATTCTTGTCTTTTTATGCTTCTTTATCTATTTCTTGTCTGCCCACTCCTACTCCTGGAATACCCATTAGAACAGGAATCTAACTTCTCATGTCAGGGTTCCTATCACCCAAAACAAATACAGCAGACCCTCAACAAATACACATCAAAACCAATGGCCCTCTGACTTAATGAAGACCAACCACAGTTCTCAGTACAATCCGCTGATGCTTCAAATGCTTGATGATTTTAAATACTACGCTTCAGCCATGTCATATAATAGATTTTCTCCCAAAGAGATAAATGTAAATGTGAAAATTTTATAATTTATTTTCAAAAAATTTCCAAGAATAAAAATTTTTAAGTTAAAGCTTTAAGTCTCTCATTTTTACATGTAGTTAATATTATATTTAAGAGCTAACATCTACTGAACACTGACTCTTAGTTCCAAGCACTATTCAAGGCACACTTTATGTCATCTTCGTGTAATTGTCCCAAATAGTCTACACATATTGTCTCAACTGAAGTACAGGGACATCAGGTAGGTTTCCAAGGTCATTTGTTAGTGGCTGGGAAGAAATTTAAAACCAAGCAAGCCAGCTCCAGATCTCAATTTCTTAAATACAATGGTGCATAGTCTTATATGAACAGTAGATTCAGGAAAAGTTAATATAAAAATTACCTTATTTCCTGATTCATAGATCACCTGAACAACAGGTTTTACGAGCTATGATTTTTTTCTCTCTTGTCTACCAAGAGACTAAGAGACAAATGATGAGTTCTATATTTATACTACTAAAGGGGAATGTGTGATTATGATACATTAACAGTAGACAAACGCAGGTTATGTGTGTGATATTTTGGCTAGCCCTGTCTGTGAATGTTTCTGCAATGTAAGAATTTCTTTATCCAAGGACAAGTTCTTTCACCTTCCCATCTGTCCTGTGAATTTTTAAATGTCTGAGACAGGTGGCCTGTTGGAAACCTAAAACCCTGTGGGTCTAAGATATGATTAAAATCTGATGTTAGGCTCTCTGATAAAGAAGATTCCTATGTTTAGGCAGGAATTTGTAAGTAGCCTGCAAAATGTGTCAAAGATAACTTGAACCCTACACAATCAAAATCTCTTAAGTTCTAGAACAGCATATGCTACAACAAACTTCTGCTTGCTCAATTTCCCCATAGAAAATTGTTGTTATGCCCACATGCCATTGCTATGAAGAAATAATAAGTAATCAAGTAACCAAATTTTGATGGTTTGAGCTTTTTTCCCCTCCTTTCTGAATGTCCTAGTGGCTTTAGAAATGATGTAGTCTGCTCTGCTCTTCTTAAAGAGTTCTAGTGAGCTAGTGGTTTATCAGTTTTCTCCTCAATTCTGTCTTTAGCAAATGTAACTACACTTCTCCAAGCAATATTTATAAATACTGCATTAATGACAGTTAATAAAATCAGTTAATAATGTAAGCTGAGTTCTATAATTGCATATTACAGAGCTCATTGCAAAATATATTACTCAAAAAATCTTAACAATAATTATACTTAATATAAATGCCCAATGCACTGTGACTTCTCTGAAAAATAAAATGCACAAGAGAAATAAAAGTCTACTTGCCATGAACCACTCCTCAGTTTATATTTGTTAATAGAGAGCATAATATAATTTTTTAAACACAATCCATCTCTTTCCTAGAAAAGATGGAAGGAGTTTAATTGAAATCTGTTAGTGAGAACTTAAATCTACGCTGAGTTTAAAGTTTGGCACAGAATACTAAGCAATGATCATGCAGATAATTAAAATTTAAAATGTTAAATGATTTATTGTCTTATAAATAATTAAGGGAATTTAAAAATCCAAGCTAGAAAATGTTAGAGAGAATATATATTACCAATCTCTTTTCTAGAACAATAATATATGAAAGTACGTTACCTACATTTTGTTACTGGTAATGTCAGCAGTGACTTTAATTTAAAAAGCTTTAGCAAACTTAATGAAATTAAACTATATTGATTGGCATTCTGATCCAGCAGGTATTATACACATCAAGGTAAAAACAAGGCCACTGTGACAAATTCAATAGATCAATCTGCAGTGATGCAAAAATCCAATAAATTGAAATTTAACTAAAGAGTATTGCACAAATGCCAATCCCTTCCATGAAATAAAAGTGTATTCATTTGAGACTATATTACTTATAACTATGAAATCTATGATTGTTGTTGTTTGATTCAACAGCCTTTAACTGATTTCCTTCATTTTTAATGCTACTATTGTTATTATTTTCAGAGCCTAGGCCTCCCCCTTATTCTGTGCTCATTCAATCATATGTCTTTATTAAGTAGAGATCTTTGCAAAAAAAAAAAAAATGCACCTGTCCAAAAAAGAATTTTAAAGGAGTTTAAATTTCTGAATAAATTATCAGAGGGTATTTGAAGAAACAGAAGTTTCTTTACAGTAGTGAAAATAGGGTCATATTTAAATTTTAAGCACAGACCTACTATTCACCATTTTGCTGTTGCTGGCTTCTCAAATAAAAACATCCAGAAGAATACGTGTGTGTTTGTCATCTACGACATGAGGTCAGGGGAAAAAAATATCTGTACAATATCTGACACACACCTGTAGATCACATCCTTTCCTGTACCTTGGATTAGCTTGTTGAATTTTGGCAAAAAAAAATCTCTTCCATGACTGTGTTTTATCTACCAAGAAGTTTTTAGTCTATTTATATTTGTTAATAGAAAGCATATCTCTTAAATAACTATCATGGTAATATTAATATTCATATATCTTAAACAACTATCACGGTAATATATTATCTTCACTTAAAGAGATTGAAATTATTTGAAATTATACAGAAAAAAAGTAAAATAGAAGAAAAATTGTTGAAAAGGAGAGAAAAAGGTTGTTTAAAGGGGTACACAGAAGTCATTGGAATTGGTTTTGAAAAACTCTCCCATCAAAACAAAAACTTGAATATGGCTACCTTAATTTCAGTGTTTTTATGCCAATAGACGTTCAGACTATCATGTCATGATTGAAATTTGACATAAGATGAACGGCACTTAATCCCGACAAAAGTTTTAAACCAGGGTCAGCAAAAAATGTCCTGTGGGCGAAATCTGGCTCACCACCAGTTTCTGTACATCTGAGAGCTAAAAGTACTTTTTACATTTTCAAATGGTTAAAAAAAAATAAGAATATTTTATAACACACAAAAATTACATGAAATTCAAATCACAATGTCAATAAATAAAGTTTTATTGGAACACAGCAATCTTGATCAGAAACATAAATCAATTGTACATATCCAACCTGACTATAATAACCTTAAGGGCCTTAAAAGGTCACCTTATAGGAAGATCCTAGAATTGTCCTTAAATTGACAATATCAAAATTAGTTTGAACACAGTATAAAACAGTGTTGTTAATAATCTCGCATATAACTAATTGTCATATTTGTTTGTTAGGAAGCAGAATAAGAATAAAGAGTCCTGGAATCCTTTTTCTGGGGGAACAGAAACTGATGTCATTAAATTTTAGGGTTTCCCCTTCCCTGCCCCCGCATTTATTATCTCATCACAGGAAAAACATCCTCAGAATCTTGTAAAGATGAATGATTTTATAGTGTAAAAACCTTCAAAGATGAGCGAATGAAAGTGGCTTCAAAAATAGTGTCTTTTTAGTAGTAAAGAGGAGTCAGTAAGCATATATCCCCGTGTAAAGGTAGCCTATAAACCATGAAGCAGGAGACACCTGGTCAATATGCCTCAACTCACAGTTTCTAACCATTAAATGCTCACAAACATTAATCTTGGATATTGGCATAGCAAACTTTTTAAAAAAATTATGCACACATTTCTTAGGATCAAAAGTGAGTTAAAGAAATGTGTAGTTGGGAACATAAACCAACAGCCAACTCGTGAAGAGCCAACTAATCTTATACCGGCCATAGCACCACATCTATTAGGGCAGCTGTCAATGCAGTGAATTCGAGACCTGGTTTGCTTTAGAAATAGATCCAACAGCTTAGCGCCAAGGCTCAGGGAGCCAGAGTGAAAATCCAAGTTAGGACACAACATCAGCAAACAGGAAAGAGAGAAGGCAAACTCTACCATCACACTTCCATAATTGAACGTCTAGATAAGATTTGCACCACAAAGCATTCTGCATTGAGATAGCAGCCTGGATCCATACTGAATATTCTCTCCTGAAACCACACTAAAACTACAGTAAGAATTGCTTTTTTGAAGACATACACTCATAAGAATATGGAAAACAGGAAAAGAGATTTCAGCCATAAAATTTTTCTAGGTGTTAAGAAGAGAGATTAACAGCAACTGAGGTAGCATTATTGAGAAAAAGCACCCAAACAAATATTATGGAATACTGAGACATAGCCCAATATATCACAGAAGCCACAGATGGTTTAAGAACTGGAACACAAGTTACCTATGGAACTGGGAAAAAGAAGAGTGTCATAGAGAAGTGTGTAGGTAAAATAAAGATTGAATTAAAGTTGTTTGAGAAGTAGGTAGATGCCTGGCCCAACTACCAGGACTACCTTGTGGAAGTAGGGGTAGGAGGTCTGGAGATTTATTCTCTGGACATGGATAAACTAGGGGATAACCGGGAGTAGTTGAGGTTCCAAAATGAGGGATTAAGTGATCATATGCACTCTGAAAACCCCACTCTTTTCCCTACCGGACTTCTAGAACACATGCGGCCTTCCACATAAGAGGCTAGACATTTCTTAAGGAACCTGATCAGTCCAAAAGGAGAAATTTAAAGATAGCAGATGTTGGGGTTCCCTGTAGTGTATACCTGGGCTTGTCAATTATAAAGTTCAAAGTCAACAAGTCTGATTCATCCAATCAGAATATCCAAACCACTTAACTGGAAATGGATGAAGATTATAAGGCAGCTGATGAAGTATCTAACATGGAAGATAGATACCCAATGAAACAAACAGAAAATGGTACCTTGGGAGAAGAAAAATTTTTTAAAAAGCATATTCCTATTATTAATCATCAGAGAGAACAGAAATTGCATCTAGACACAGGAACAGAATAAAAAGGATATTTAGAAAATTTTTTTTAAAAAGTCTTAAAATAAAAGTATACTAGAAATAAGAAAATAAATCCATAGAACAGTTAGAGTAAAAATTAGAGGCACTCTCCTAGACAGCGAAGCAAAAAAAATTAAAGTGAAAATACAAGAAAACAAATGGTCCACAATTCCAATATCCAAGCAGGGGTGCCAGAATGGGAACAAGGGAAATAGGGAAGAAGTCAATGAAGTTATTCAAGAAAAATTTTCCAGAACTGAAAGGTAAGTTTTCGGATTAGAAACCCACTGAGAACCCAATACATTATATAAAAGTATATGCACAGTACATCACATACATCAGTGGGAAATTTCAGAATATCCAGGGCAAAAGTTACATACAAACATCAAAATGTTTCAATATCTCTTAATAACAAACCCAGAAGCTATATGACAATGAAGAAATAGCATTGAATACTGAAGTAAAATATTTATTCCCTAGAATTCCACATAAAATATCAATCAGGCAAGATGGTGAAATTAAAACATTACAGAAACTCAAGGTCCCCCAATTTATATTTCATATACCCTTTCTCAGCAAACTATCAGAGGATGTGCTTCACCAAAATGAGGGAATAAACCAAAAAATGAGAACACATGGGGCAATATGAGCAAAATATTGGTGCCATATTTCTTGTCAACCTAAAGAAGCCAGCTAAGTATAACAAACATCAGTGGAACCATCACTCTTGCTGGTGAGATACACAGCAGATTTGGTTCATTGTGGAAAAAGAGGAAGAGGAGGATGAGAGGAAGAAAGAGAAGTGATGCATCTAGCATGAATGTCAGTACTGAAGCCTGGTATCTCTATGGAAGCCAACATCTTGGGAAAAGCCTTCTGATCCTTACAAGTAAAGCATAAAGCATTACTGACGTTTGGGACCAGATGATAAGTCATTCTTGCTGGGGCCTGGGGGAGGGCAGGCTATCCTGTGGATTGCAGGATATTTAGCAGCACCTCTAGATGCCTCTACCTTGAGATGCCAATAGCATGCCCACATGTTTATGTGTGACAACCACAAGTGTCTAAAGATTATTTCCAACGGTCTCCTAAGAACCAGTGCTACAGAATATATGAAGATTATTTTTTTTTCCAGTGAAAGAGGTGTGTGTGTGTGTGTGTGTGTGTATAAAATAGAGATAGTCCCCAACTTATAATCATTCAACATACGCATTCAGTAGAAACCAGCTAGACTAACCTATGATGTTTGGTAGTTGAGGTGTATCATGTATTTTGACTTATGATATTCTCAAGACTTCCAATGGTTTCAGGATGTAAGCCCATTGCAGGTAGAGGAGCATCTGTATATCTATCGAGTACTCACACCGTACATGCTTGTATATGCTCAGACAGTCTCTAGAAGATTAAAAAAAGGGGGTACTGGTAGCTACTGCCTCTCTTGAAGGTTGAGAGGGAGATTAACTTTATTCTTAGTTCTTCACTTATTTTCGAAGAATTTTGTGTCATGAACATGCATTCTCTTTCCAAAAACTGTATAAAATTAAAGTCTTAAAACAAAATTGCAAATGACCATATCCTACATACAATTACACTTTGAGGAATGTGACCTCCTAAAGTATGTTCCACATATATATAAAACTGTGTATCAAAATTATTTGTGACTGTCTGTATTGTAGTCCTCCCTTATTCACAGGCAATACATTCTAAGACCCACAGTGGATGCCTGAAACTGCAGAGAGTACCAAAATATTTACACTATGTTTTTTCTTATACATACATTTCTATGATAAGCTTATTTATAATTAGGTACAGTAGGACATTAATAGCAATAATAGAATTATTATAGTCACATCACATAATGAAAATTGTGAATGTGGTCTCTCGCAAATATCTCATCGTACTTATTCACCCTTGTGCAGTACTTGACCTTCTTCTTATGATGACTTGAGATGACACAATGCCTGCTAGTGATGAGATGAAATTAGATAAATGACGCAGGCATTGTGATACAGTGTCAGGCTACTACAAGAGTTACCTGAGCACAAGCACTTTGATTCCACAACAGCTGATCTGATAACTGCGAAGGCAAAGTGACTAACAAGCAGATAGTATATACAGCATGGATCCACTAGACAAAGGGATGATTCACATCTCAAGAGGGATGGAGCTGTACAGTGAGAGATTGCATCAAATTACTCAGAATGGTACGTGATTTAGAACTTATGAATTCTTTACTTCTGGAATTTGTCCTTTAATATTTTCAAACAATGGTTGACCTCAGATAACTTAAACCACAAAAAGCAATAACACAGATAAGGGGTCACTATTGTAATAGCAAGGAAATAAATCACCAAATGGTTTCATAATAGAATACTGTCAAATAAATAATGTAATACCATAAAATGGAATAGTATGCAGCCATAACAAATAGTAAGTTCATTATATACTAACATAGAATGATTTCCAAAATAAATCATGAAGTTAAAAAGGCAAAGTGTAAAGCAGAGTGCATATTTTATGCATATAAAACAAACCCACATTCCTCCTAACCTTTTCTTTTACACAAATTAATGGAAGTGGTTGACTACCAAAAAGGAACCTAGGGGCAGGAGGCCAGGGTGGGAGGGAGACTATATCTGTACCTTTTGAATTGTAACTACATAAATACCTTAATTATATTAAAAAAGATTTGTACCGTGTAAAGTTTTTGTATTCCAGTAGTTTCCTTGGCTTAACTTCCCAAGACATAACCAGCAAACAGGGCCAAGGGGAACAGTTGCAGCCCCACTGCCATCATGTAAAGACTGCTGTTTCTATAAAGATATACTCCAAGGAAACTTGACAGAGAGGCCTGCTATGCCACTGAATGGCAGTTTATACTGAAGAGAATAAAACAGGTATCATTCTTCCTTTTATTCCTAGAGATTTAGGTTCTTCTTCATTAGTAAATGTTGGGAGAAAGGTGGAGACTAATTAAGATGAAAAAAAAATCCATTCCTATCGATGAATATCATACAGAAACCAGATTAAAAACAAAGCAAAACAAATAATAACAACAACAAAAAAGAAGTTTTATGCCAATCAGTAGGATATAGAGGTTATTTACAAGAGCAAATTGCTTTCTGGTTTTAAGTGGAAGGCCAGCAATGAAACTAACTGGCTCAGGGAAGAAACAGCCAGCGGGGAAGTGGGGAAATGACTTCATAATCCAAAATTCGACTTCTTGCTTAGAGTGCTCTTAGGTTAAACTGGAGGAAAGAGCATGAGATCAAAGAGCAGGACAGAGAGCTCTGGCTTAGCTGTGTTCACTGGGTAATCTTGGGGAAATCATTTAAGCTATTGTCAAGTGGGGATAATTCCTGAATACAGAAATGTGGGGAGGATTAATGAGCAAGAGAGCAACAACAAAGAGCATGGGAGGATTACAGCCAAGAAAACAAAATTTTGTAACTTTAAATATTGAATTCACTTATTCAAAAGCAATCTCTAAACATAAAAATGCACAAGCAGTAATATTATCAAAATATTAACTAATCAATATTTGATGAGTTTGTGATAAAATAATTTTAAAACTATAAAACAAAATAATGCAGCCAAATCTATCAATCGACTTACAGTTGATACATACACCCACAGTGGTTTGCTAGAGTCTTCAGGTTCATTCTGACATGTGACACCATACAGCCAAAATAACTTTTGATGATGGATGAGGGAGGAAGTACAGTTAATCTCTTAAATCTCAGCAGGTGTTCTGTTAATTTAATAAATATTTTTTGGAGTACCCACTATGTGTTTGATACTACTACACCAACTACACAGAACATAAGTAAATAAGTCAGTTGTGGGCTGGACATATAATTTAAAAGGAAAGGCAGAGCAAAAAAAGTAACAACAATACAGCTGAATTATGATATAAACTACAGAGAAACAAGTCACATGCCTCTGAAAAGGTAATGAAGTACATTTTTTCACAGTTGTATACATTAGAGAAGGTAACCAGAAAAAGTGTGATTAAGCATGTCTTTGATAGATAGGTTTTTATTTAATATCATTAAAGAAAAACTAGTTTTCTAGAAAAAAAATTTTTAACAGTATTTATGAATCTTGGTCCACATCATTTACAGGAAGTGCAAACACATTCTAATACTTTATGTGAAGAAGAAAAGCCAGGAACTGTATTAAGTTTTCTCAAGTCATTTAAAGTATAGACCTTCCCTTTATATGTCTTCATATATTTTTATGATGTTGATGGATAAAGAAATGAAAGTCTATGACAGATATCTCAAAAATAAGAGCTACCAATGAACCATCCATCATCAGTACACTTTTACACTGCGTCAAAATTAACAGAACTAAAAACTGACTTATCTAACTCTATGGTAGCACTGTCCAATAAAAATATAATGCAAACCACATAGGGAATTTTAAATTTTCTAGTAGCCACATTAATTTTTATATATATTTATTCCAATATTCAAAATATTATTTTAATATGCAACCAATACAAGAATATTAAGGAGATATTTTATATGTTTTTTAAACCTTTGAAATCTGGTATGTCTTATATTTTTAAAAGACATCTCAATTCTGACTAGCTACAGAGTACGTGGTTTATAGGCATATGTGGCTAGTGACACATGAGATTCTAAGGTATTATTGACACATGAAAATAGTTCCCATAATGTTGGCTCACAGTAAATATCTGAGTGAATGAATGAATGCAAAGTGACATAGTATTTTTACATACTCCTAATTCCTTTGGTTAATCTATTTTAATGTATTCCTAAACAGCAAAGATTAGACAATAGATAAAATCTCCCCAAATTGGTATTAAAAATATAAATTTTTGGTGAAGGTAATTAATGTTAAAAAAAAATTTAGATACTCAGGATGTATTGCACCTTATGGTACAAAGAAGAAAAATGGCAAGGGCAGGAGATAAATAAAAGATGGACTTTCCACTGTTTCTTTCACATTTTATTTTTTCTTGAGGACTCTGCCCCTTGTAATTTAGTGTAACTAAATCTATTGTTATACTATGACCCAGATTTGAACTAGAATTTAGTGTGTATGGGTATGCACACAAGCTTTCTCTGACTCATTAAAGCACTTCAATATTAGAATATCGAAGTCAAAATTTTCTTATTGCATTTATATGATCACCTCTTTTCTTCTTATTGGCTACATAAATCTTATCTTCTTTTGAATGATTGCCGCACACCTCTTAAGAGTCTAAAATAAGCATAAGTATCTCTAATTTTTTAAAATCCAGACTTCTTGATCTTAAGCTAACCATGCAGTATTTTTATCTCTATCTTCTAGCACATTATTCATAATTTACTACTCTAATTATAAGACGAGTTTGTCATTAATCTTTTTTTTTCTATCATTGAATTTTAGAGCTTCAAGAGAATACAGAAATACTCTCGTCTAAATTCCATATTTTGCAAATGGGGAAACTGAGTCCCAGAGAAGTAATTTGTAAAGATCTGATTTATAATAATAAAAGTCTTAACTTCCAATCAAATCTATACAAATATGCCTTTTTTACTCACTTCAGTAAGGGCATTTATACATTTTTAAAATGCTTCTTTATTCTCTATAGAATGTAAAAGAATGAAGATTAAATTCAATCAATTTTTCATTCAATTACTGTAAGGATATTTTTACTTATTGCAAAAATAGACCATAGTGCCCATCTTTTGAAAAAAAAAAGAAAAGAAAATCTGACATACAAAAATCTTAACTTGCTCCACATATAAATTAGGAAGTGATTATTTACATTACAAAAGATTTCATTTTGCCAAAAAGATATGTAGCAAGGTTTCTTGAAATATCAAGTCCCTTGGTAGAGAAAAAATTTAATCCAATTTACAAAGGAAATAGGAAGGCAAAAAACACCAGCTGAAGTGTCACTGCTACTTTAAAACCTTCCCTGACTGAGTAATGGGTTTCTTCTGTGCTCCTTTTCCCAGTCTCTGGTCAACCTCTATCCTGGGCATTATTCACTTATGCATCCCAGTATTCAGAGAATAAATCGTTCATTCAATCACAGTTAAGAGGCAATTAGGGGTCAGGAACTATGCTAGGCACTGGAGTAGAAAGGTGAATAAGAGAAGTTTAGAGTCTCTCTAGCACAGTTGTATTATAGATTATTCTTTCTGCTGGTTTCATTTTCCTTGTATCCTCCTAAATTCTGAACTCCCTTAGGGCAGAGATGTCATCTTATTCATAACTGAGTCTCAAGGACCTAGTATGGTACCTGATTCATAGCACTTAATACATGAATGCTGAGTAAGATTTGATTTTTGAGTGCTACCATACGCTAAGTGCTGTCCTAAGTTCATAAATGTATCCTCATCTCATTCATTCCTTAAGACCCCTAAACATGGCATTTGTTCATGGAGTAACACAGGCTCAGATGTTAGGTAAGATGCTCAAAGTCATGCAATTTGAAGGTAGTGGATAGGTATGTGAACCTGCATCCGGAAAACATTCAGAAACACTCATGCTTTCCCCCACTTTACAAACTACCAAAATGTGCCTGTGGAATATGCTGAAATGCCCATAACTCAGTATATACAAGCAAAGGAATTAATCACAAATACAGAAACAATGCAAGTAAAGAGTGAAATATTCCATCTTCTTTTATTAGTTCATCTTTTTCTAGAGAGACATATCCTGTGTTTATTTACAAAGCAATGCTCTGACAGGTACACAACATCTACTACATGCGACTGTAAAGAATCTACGACTCTTTACTCATGAGTCATTCATAGGATAAAACCCTTGGTAACCAAGTATAGATTTTTAAGTGAGCACAGTCTATCATTCTTCTTCTTTTAGTTATTTTTCATAGATTTAGTTTAAAAACTACAAGAGCACAGGTTTCTAGTCACACAAGCTTGGGGTTATACCCTAGTCCTCCCATTTCCTGGCCAAGTCATCTTTGAAATAAGAGATGTAAAGGCAAACAGCTGAGAGACTGAAAAGTGTTGGGGATGGTAAAGAAGAAAACTAACCTGCAAGAGGAAAAATAAAGTCTGCACTGTGTATAGCAAAGTGTATAATGAGCACGGCAGAAAATCAAGCCACTAATGTGGAGAGCAATATCGCATGTCTCGTCCAGAATGTAGAAGAACGAGACAAACAATTGAAAATGATGAGAGAATTACTATGAAGAACAGAAAACAGATGTACCTTTTGAATTACGCACATGACAATGGGAGGGAAATAAAAGAGAACAATGGAATAAAAGCAAACTCAAGGACAAAATTGAGGAAAAACTTCAGAAATTTAAAGACAAAACCTTAATTTAAAAAAGGGCAAGGAGGTTGCAAATCAAGAGAGTACATCATGATTCATACAAAGCTAAAGAAAAATTCTCGTACACATTCACATACACATACCCTGGGTAAAGGTTTTCAATACAGGGACCAAGAGGGAAGAAAGAAACAAACCTTTGGGAAAAAAAACAGCTTATCTTGAAGAAACAAAATTCTGGTTGGCATCAAATATTTCCCCTGAAATTTAAACACCAGGAAAGAGACAAATGAGCAACACTCACAATAATTTAATTAAGAGAGAAAAAGCTTGTAAGCCAAGAATTTTATAACAAGCCAAGTTATGTAATAATAATAAAAAATCAGATACTCAAGGGCTCAGAAAATCTAACGCATAAATCCCTTTAAAAAAGATATACACCAGTTAACTGGGAAATGAATCAAAATTAATGGAAAGGCTATGGTACAAAAAGACTTAAAGGTAGAAATTTAAACATAAATGTCTCAGTAAATGAAAAAAGTGTTACAAAACTGTATCCAAATAAAAATTGTAAAAATAATTTAGTGCAATAAACTGAATTCAAAATAGTAGAGTTTGCCCAAGAAGTACATTAAAATATGTTCAACAACATTTTTCATTAGGGAAATACAAATCAAAACAACGAGATAACACTTTACTCCTAATAGGATGGCTACAATTTAAAAAAAAATTAAAAAGAAAAAGAAAATAAGTATTGGCAAGGACTTAGAGAAATTAGAACTGCTGTATGTTACCATTGGGAATGTTATAAATGGTTCAGCCACTGTAAAAAGATTTAGATGGTTCCTCAAAAATTTAAACATAAAAGGATCTTGTGACCTAGCAATTCTACTTTTAGATTTATATCCCCCACTACACATCCCACATACTGTACTAAGAGTGAGAGTCAGAGTCACATCTCATCTGACATCATTATAACTTCAGCACTATTTCCGAGTTAAGGGTAAAACAGTATAAGATGTTTTAAAATGTTAGTGTGTTTCTTATCTTCTATAAACAAGAATTTCTTCTTTAGTGTAAAAGTAAAGAAGAAATCCCAAAGGGAAGGGTTCACAGTTTTAAACATAGAAAAGCTCCTATATCTTATAAAACAATTACAGAGCAAAAGCAAAACTGTAGCAAGTACTTAGGCTATAAATGGATTACAGCCTTAATAAATAGTTCACAGCAATCAATTAAAATCACTAAAGTTCTAACAAACACAGGCAGAGCCCATTAAATAACAGAAAAAAAAAGAGATAGTAAAAACTGTTTATTCAGTAATAGTCAAAGATGTGTAATTTTCAATGGAATACTAATTTTTTCTATGAAATTAACAAATTTTTTAACATGTTGGTGTTAACAAAGGTATAACAAAACTATATCACCATACACTGCTGGCACACTTGGTAGAAAGCAATCTGCTGATATATATCAAGTTTCTCTGATGTACATTCTATAATTCAATTGCAAATACTAATCATAGGAAGGTAAAAATTCATATAAAATTTATACAAAAATGTTCATCACAGGTTCATTTATAATAGTAAACACATAGAAAACTAAATATCCAATCAGAGAGGATTAGTAAATTACTGAATATCCATGCATCTTATTGAAATCATGATTTTAATGATGTGAGATATGATAACCAATATGCATTTTTTTAAAAAAAACAGTCCTTCAAAGACTATTGAGGTAATTTGAATAGATTGGAAGGAAATATCTGCAAATTACAAACAGTATTGTTGTAATTGGTAAGATGATCTATTTTTGTATTTATATTTGCTTGTAATTTTAAAATTCTCTATGGTAAGCTCACTTTACTTTGATAATCATGGAGGAAATCATTAAATAATAAGGCCAGTGCGATAATACACTTTGGAGTCCATTTTTAAAAAGTATTATTCTGCTGTAAAATAATTTTGGTAACTTATACCTTTCATCATTCTCCTCTTAGTTACAAAATAGAAGCATGGGTGGAAGCTCCAAAGCCCAGAAATGACCTACATTAGCAAAGACTATCAAAATGCTTAACATGAGGTGTTTCATGATCAATTTCTAGCAAGCATACATCGTTCATGCAATTGATTGGCATGTCAAATTCTTGACAAAATAATAAGCAACTCTAGGTGCCAATCACTGTCTCACAATGCATTCTGTTGTACAGTTTTTGGTATCTGTATGATTAAATTATGATGGCATTCCCAAATACAGCAAACTGTTCAGAAATTACTTCTCCTCACAGGGTCTGCTGCTCTGATACTCCATTCTCTAGCCAAAAGCAAAGAAGAGGCAAACACACAGATTGCTTTTGAATTGATGGGTTGATAGCAGCCAGCTTTAAGAATTCCTAGTTATGTCTGGCCATAGATGCCACACTTCTTTATTCCATCATTTCTTTCCAAATGCAGCCAGTCCTGACATTTTTCTTGACACCATAGCCCATAACACTCTTCAGTTCATCCTATACCTTTTGCTTCCAAGAATGCCTTCTGTTTTCTCTGCTGTTCCACAGCAGGAAAAGAGAAATTTCTGCTACTTAAAAAAAAAAAAAATAATACTTTTTCAATGGCTCTTCTCTATTGAATATCCAATGCATTTAAAAGTTAAGAATTATAATCCTGCCCTCATAGGAAAAGCAAAAGAAAACTGAAGTATGAAAAGGAAATGACACAGTGGAGAATGTATGAATTCAATAAGTGAATGCAATGCAAAAAGAGAGACTTCACAGAACAGGGATAAATGTTGCCAACACCAACACTTGGAGAAAGACACACTGGCCAGGGAACAATAACAATAAGAAAGGGTAACACCCTTAAACAAGTCACCTGCTAATCATCTACATTTTTGCCCTTATGAACATATAGCAAAAGAAGGCAAATGACCTAAAAATAATCCTTATTTTTTTTGTTTTCTTTTCCCTACTTACATATTACTGAAATCACCTTCCGCACACTTCTTGTCAACAAGAGTGCAACCCATTTCCTAATATCTGAGTGATGTATTAACCACTTGAGTGTCAAATTTGTTTTTCCTCATTTTCAGGGAATATTTGTGTCATGATACACACCACTTATTTCAACATAAGTTACTGTGCAACAGTTGTGTTTCTATGAATTAAAACCAAGACATTGAACCACACCACCAAAGAAGACGGGGGAATGTATACTTCATCGTAGCCCTACTGAAAAATTTTTTTAATATATATTCAGAATAGGAGAATACTACTGTAATTATATAATTATTAAGAAGGAACATGCACCTATAGCAAACAACTTTCAAAGTGCACTAAAAAATGAAAATTTCCTAAAACTTAGCTACTCTTTTTAAAAAGAAAAGACAACAATGCAGGCAGAATGTTTGGGGATTGAAGATAAAGAATGGAACTACAGACAGAGAAAACATGGAAATCTGAGAATACATTCCATCAGTATTGTCCATTAGAACTTCCAGTGAGGATGAAAATGTTCCCTGATTGGCATTGCTCATTACCGAAGTGACTCATGCCATGTGGTTACTGAGCACTTGATATGTGGCTAGTGACACTGGGAAATTATATTTTTAATTTCATTTTATTAAAATTTAAATTTAAATAGCCAAATGGCTACCATATTGGACAATACAGTACTGTATGAAGTTTGTAACTAGAATGGAATCAACAGGTGAAATTAATTGTGAAAAAAATATATATAAAGCTGAGGAATTAAATTCTTCATGTGCTTGAGAAACCACCTTCTCCGTATCTATCTGCATCTTCTCAATTCATCCAACCACTAATACACTCTGATATCGGAGATATTCCCACCGCACCTGTTGGCAAGTTAAAACTAACAATGTAAATAAAATCTTTGGATTCTCATACCAATAGTTGTACTTTTGAAAGTGCAAATGCACTGAACGAAAACCTCGTTCCAAGAAAAACTGATTGAATGGTATGGGTTTTGGTACAATGGGATACTAAGAGGCTTACATGCACATGTGCAATGGATGGGAAATAGAAAGGGCAATTGATTATAACAGATGTAAATAGTTGCAAAACCGTACAGTGGATGTTCAGTTGTAGTTGATTGTTACATATACTTAACAAGCCAATTGACAGTTTTGTGACCATCATTTGAGGTGATTAAAAGACTATTTTGATGAATTGAACAAAAAATACTCCTCATCCAGACACACAATTTTGAATTCTTGGCCATTGGGAGTAAATCGATAATAATCCTATGGGAATTCAAGAGAGAGAAAACTCTGTCACTGAAATAAACTTTTGGAACTACACTTTAACTGAATCCTTCCTACCATATGTTGTATATATGCATATGGACTAATAGCGTGTGTCTTCCAGAACGTTTTTTTTTTTTTTTTAGGACAAAGCAGCATTTAATAATGCACCCAATTCTTCTGCCTCTCTTCCTTGCCTACACAGACCATTGTAAGAAAATACTATCCAACAGACTTAAATAAGGTTTCATCTTGTGTCAAGTAATCCATAACCCTTTAGCTCAAAGAAGTCCCCTAATTTAGTTTCATGCCTAACCACAGAATTTCAGATACATTTTGACACATTCATATTAGCATTTTGATTTAAATTTGCAATATATGTGATGAGATCATTGGAATTACTGTTTTATTCCCTCTTCCTTAGATACCTTATTTTTCCTTAGATTTGGAATTGATGGGAAAATTCCTGGAACTCTGTATTTATATATAAACATATAGATGCTTTTTCTCTCTTTGGCCCAAAGAGAACACAGAATGGAAGCACAGCTGACTGAACATGCTGCTGGTGCATGAATGTACTTTGTTTCCATTCTTAACTGGCTAAATGAATAATTCTTTCAACTCTGCTTTCTTTCCTCAAAGATGAGTTAAGCCAATCTTTTGAAACAATTTTATGCATAGCCTCTCTATACAGCTTAACATAGATTCAAGAAATATTATATGACTATTGTATTTGATGCCATGTGGTAGGCACTGATGAGAAAAAGATGAGTAAAATGTGTCAGTCTTTTTTTTTCCTAAATGTGTCAGTCTCATTCTTGGATTACCAAAACCCTAGAAATATGACAAACTCCCAACAATAAAAGTGATGGTGTCTAATTCTTCATGAATATGATGAAAGAGATGTTCTTCCATGCTTGATCTGCTGAAGTAAGAGCTTATATAAAAAAGCCTTCTGCACCTACCAGATGATTCTGTTCAGAGATTTGTACCCTCCCTTTTCTCCCTGCAACCTATTAAGAATCACTAGTCTATTTCATAACAGACCTCCATATTTCAATCTAGAATAAGATATTCTCCAAACTTGGAGTTCACGTTCTAACATTAGAGCTTCAAACATACATTTTTCTGTTGACCAACTTATGTAACAGATATTGAATCGTTCTTGACATGTTAAATTTAAATTAACTCCAGAATTCATTGACCATTATAAATTCTGGTTTAATCCTTATCATATATAACATGAATTAGGCTTTTCTCATTAATGTTACAATTTCCTATTAATTTTGATTTTAGCTAAAGATTCCAACAGCAAAAAAACTGGGGGATGTGTATATGTACCCATTTGTACTCACACACACATTGACTTTGAAATTTGTACTTCATTTAAAATGGAGCCAATTATAGTGTCTTCTCAAAATGTAATAGACACATGAAAAATACTGGTGGATTACTTGCTTTAAGAAAAATAATAATTATCTGGGTTGATAGTGAATCAAGCAGAATTTCTTCAGTAATAAAATGACAGTCTTATTTGGAAACTTCAGTTTTGTTTGGAAACTTCTCAGATGCTGCCAGAGGTTCTATCAAAGACATATTTAAATTTTAAATGTCTGAGATGCCTTGATTGAGATTTTCACTAGTCCATATACTCACTCTTAAGTCAAGAAAAACATTCATTCTATCACTTAATGTCTCATGCTAATTCAATTATGTCTTATTTCATTCTACTTTAGTATAGATACAGTTGAATTTTCTCTTGAATTATTCTAGAAAATAATTCATCAAATTTAACAATTTGCTCTATTTTTACATTGATTACACTGAGCTCTCGTACCCTCTTAAATTTGTTTAAGGGAGCAGAAAAAGCTAAGATGTTTTAACATTTATTCATCTCAGTTTTTAATCAATGATCATGAAGAAAAATAAGGGAAATATCATTTCTACAAAGTTAAACCTGCTTCTTCAGGGATATATTATACCTGTAGAGAAAGAATAAAAGTGCCTCCTACCACAAAAGGCAAAAGAAGTGTTTATGAATTGCTCGCATCATCTTTGTAACAGGTATATAAGTACAGAACCCAAATGCAAAGGCCACTGCTACTATAGCTGTAGGAACAAAAGCTGCTGACAAGTAGGCCTTGCAAGTCTGCTCACATCAAGGAGTGCCTGAGGCAGAAGAAGTTGTGAGAATGGTGCAATTGGAGAAAGTAAGTCACACCGCACAGACTTAGAAATAAGGCTGACTTTGGTTCAAATCTCAGGTCTGCTACATGACCTAGGGTGACAGTCGTTGTGTTAAACATTCTATGGGCAAGATAGCATGGGTGTGGGTTGCTTTTTTTCTTTCCAGAGCCAAGGAACTTTTCCTTTATAAAAGGTGGTTATTGCACATGAATGGCCACAGCTTTTATATCCACTTATGTCGTGCCTATTTGTCCTGTCTTTACTTCATAAGACATCATATTGTGTCCACTGAAAAAAATCTTTCTGGATCCATTCCAATTGTGTCAGGACCATTTAACTGGAAAAGTACCCTCCATTCCTGTTCAGAGTCTAAGGCAATGGGCTACCAATGGAGTCGTCTAAATGGAGCACTGGCTGCTGGAACTAGTTGGGTTCATTCATTTTAAAATGACTTAACTCTGCTCCATGCCAATGTAACATTCTATTAAGTTTCTTTTGGTCGTTTTCTGAAGAAGAAAGTGGGAAGTAAGCCAAGAGAGTCTAAAAGGAAATTTCTGAGATCTATTTTTTCTCCTCCTGAAAAATTCAGATTGCTGTTTATAATCAATGACCCAAATCCAAAATAATCACATTTGCTTTTCATAATCAGAATCTCAAAAAGCTACTTAGCTTTTTACACTTATTTCTTTATAAAATACTGGACTTTTCTCATGATAAAGAAATATGCAATTTTTGTATGTAATTTGTTAAAAAACTTAAAATATTTTATGATAAAATTCGTTGAATAGATATTATTTTTAATAAATGCTTCACCATTATTGAAAATGTATAGGTATCTAACTGAAACCTGTACTAATGGGCTCCAAAAATTATAGTGGCCAAGAAGAAACACATTTCAAAATTAAAACAGGAAATCTACTCAGGACCCCTTACTCAATGGATTCCATAACCATCACCTCTTATTTTACTGACAGGGACAACGATAGAATGCCAGAGTCCAGACTGGAAGTAGTTTGCTCACTTTGCTCATCCCTTTAACTTCCAGGATTGCTGGAGCTTAGAAGAGGGCTCTTGGAAGAACAGCCAGCTGGGTAGAATAGCTGTCAAGTACAGAGGCAATTTAAAGCAATGTGCAAACATCTGTATTAGACAGGGATAAATGGGGAGTAAGTGCAGTTATATTTTTCAAATGACAGTTGCAAGTCTTAATAATATGCTTAACATAACGTGCAAAGGAAGGACATTTTAAGGTACAGAAGCTGGCGCCAGCTTTATAACTAAAAATCCTGGAGTAATAGTTCTATTTATGTTATAACTTTGAAATTAAAGGGCGGGGTGCCCTAGTGCTCAAAGCCAGAATTTACCTTTGAATACTTCTCTCTAACCAGCATATTCTAAGAAAGAAAAAAAAAAAGTCAGTCCTTAAGCATATTCATTAGGAGAAAGATCAAATAGCTCAGAAATTACATCATCCTTATTTAGATCTAAAAGACTCACGTAGTAACAGGGTGTCAGGTATAGAATAACAAATTTCATGCCAACAAGACACAATAGCCAAATAGTGCCAGGCAAGTTCTAGTTCAGAACAAAGCTCCATTAGTTTATCAAGTTGCTCACTTCACAGTGACGAAGGTGCCTACTTTCACATGCAGCCACCTATTTTTATGGCAAACCAAACAGGGCTGGTACAAAACATGTTAAAAATATCCCCTGATAGCTGGTGACTGTCACCAAAGCTAAATTAAAATAATCGGGCCTCTATATGCTATTGTTTTAACTAAATAGAATTTTTAGTATTCTTGAAAAAACTATTTAGATAAAATATTTGCCTATAAAACTGTGCTTTTCAAGTGTTATTTTGATGTAATATTGAGTGTTTAAGGATGGAAATTCCCTCAAGCACTCTGAAATGATAGCACGGTTGACAGTGTCAGAGATCAAGGGAAATGAGAATGAAAGAAGTAGCAACTGCATTCATAAAGAGATCATTTAAAACCTCTTTGCTATGATATAAACTAAAACATGACTAGAATCTCATCAGAAAAAAAAAAGTTCAATTGTCCATCCTAAACCAAAAGAAGAAAACCAGCTAAAAATTCCTGAGAGACTTTGATGTCTACAGGGAAAAAAAATCACCTGTCAAATTTCAAACAATTAACTTGTATTTTATGGGTAGAAGAATGCAATTTACCATTACCAGTGGATTTCCAAAAGAAGGGATTTTCCCTTACTTTCAGACATAAAGCAAATTTAAGTATGTAAGAGGTAGGCCCTTAGAAGAAACTTCCTTTGTTTATTTGTCTACTTGAAATAATTCCTATATTTTCTGTAATAATCTGCGATGCTATTACCTAATATACTACTTGTTTCACACAATTTTAAGTCCTACTTCAATCCAACAAACTACTCTACATTGACTAGAATCCTAAACCCAGAATTTCCATGACTTCTCTTTTCCCTTAAACACCATATTATGTCACCAAGAAGCAGTTTCAAAGCTTGGAAACCTTTAGAAGAAAACCACATAGGACAGGAACTACATTCTTGCAAAACTTTCCACTTCTCTTTTATTTACATAGAAAATGTTCAGCCCTTGTCGTTTTCTCTACAAACTGTAGGTATTTTTACAATGGGTATAATACTATTTTATACTACTTATAATTATGGGCATATTGTTATTATACTAATTATTTTATTATTATTAGACACTTAGACATTTATTAGATACCGATCATTATAGTTTAGTTGCCAAGTTATGATAGCTGCCTTAACCAAGGCCTTTTTATGCACTTGTGACTGTGATCAGGGCTTTGCTAAATTCTGACAGATCCTAAAGGCTTAGTGATGTGTGTTTACAAAGAGGGGTATTTCATTAATTCCTTCTATGTAAAATATTTCATTATATGTTTTAGGGAGCACCTAGATCCCTTTTTAGCTATCAAGTTTGCTTTAAGATAGAGGCACGCCTGTATGTTTTTGTAGTGTGTGTATATGTGTATATACTTGCCTTCATCAAATAATTCTTAATCCTGACACCAAAAATATACTTTATTATATATATATATATATATAGGTTTACTGCTATGTTGCTACGTTATCATGTAATTGCATGATGATATGAGTAACACTGCAGTGGGGATCTTTTATGATACCACAAAGGATACAGATTGTTATCAATTTTATTTCATAAAACATACATAAAAACTGGTCTTTTGGAGCCATATCTTATTTATCTTTTGAGAAAACAGTGATCGATCATGTTATTTTATTACATTAATAGACTAACCAATTTAAGAGTAATAAAAAACTAGATAGTGAATTTTGGCTAATTTATTAGACAAATATTTATTTAAAACTGTTTCTCATCTGTAAAGTACCTCTTTCACAAAGTTCAAATGAGAAACAGAAACACCAAAAAGTACCTAATACATGCAGTAAAGTAGCTCCCTTAAAGGTTAGTTATTTCCCCGTCCATGTTTGCTCCTAAAGCCACTGTCATCTGGCTTTCAATACTGACATGTCAGTGAACTGCTCTAATAAGTTCTCCAATCGTCTTACTCATCACTTTCAGTCTTCTATGGCATGGGACATTTGCTGTCAACTGTCCTTTTCTACATGGCCATGTTTCCTCCGCTCTCTCAAACTTGAGCTGCTTGAACTGCTGCTTGGTTTTCCCTCCCACCATCCTTCCTTGAGAAAGGAATTCCTTGAGAGCTCCACCTATGCCATTAGGTGGCCTCTTGTAATTTCAACCACCAATCTCCATTTCCATTTCTAACCTCTCTCCTGAGCTCCAGACCAAAACTTCTAGTTTCTTCCTACAAGTCCACAGGAAACACAAGTATCAAAGACATTCCCGTCTCATTGCCTCACTACCTTCACCTTCTTAATCTTACTTCTGCTCTCAGAAGCCCAAGCTCGAAAGATTCCAGGTATGACAGACCAGCCTTTTGTTATTGCCCCTAACTAGTGACCAAGCCTTTAGAATTTCTACCTCCACTGCCTTATCCAAGACCTTTACCATACCACATGAACTACCATGATAAGCCCCTTATCAGTTTCCAAGACCCTTCCCTTTCTCCCCAGCCTCCAATCCAATTGCCACATCATTGACAGTTTAAGATACAAACCACTTAAAAATCTGTAATGGCCCTTTCTTCCCTGTGGTTTCAGCTCCTTAGGCCAGCTCCTCTCAGTCAATCAACACTTGCAACCAACTTGGATCCCAGCACTTACGACCAATCACAATTTTCCTAAAAAGATTGCTCCCAAAATGTATTTTCTTACTTTCTCTATGTGATAGAATCCAACTGATCCTGCAAACTGATCTCAGCTCAAACATTATACTCTCAGGTGATTCCTCTAATAGTACATAACACAGTTTACAGTGGGTTTTTTGACATCGTATCTTACCAACTACACCAGAGACTTTTACTTATTCAGGCCCAAATTGGCATTTAACAAATAGTGACAGAATGTGTGTATGTGTGTATATATGTATGTGTGTGTGTGCGCATGTGTGTGCGTGTGCATGTGTATTTTTTATCATGAGTATAAGATGACAAAAGGGGCTGCAAATTTATAGGTATCTTTCTCTAAAAATGTAGGTGTCTAGTTATAGATACGCAAACCCCCTACATTTATCACTTATGTTGAATACATGTAAAACCTAGTAAGTGGTTCAATTTCAGGGTTTTATTTTTAACCTGAGAGAATTCACAAATATCTGCTTAATTCTTGGAAAACAATAGCTAGACCACTTAGAATTCAAATGAAGAAATGGCTGGGTACCACTGGTGGCTCAATTTGAAAGGTTGCTGGAGAACTTGAAGATGATCAAAAGAGGTTATTTAAGCCAAAGTTTGAAAGGTCATCAATAGATCTATAATGATGCTAATATTTGGATTTAGTCTAGAAAACAAAGTGGCCTAATTACAAATGGATGACCTAATTAGTCTTCAACACATAAAATATTATTACCCGAGAGACTAAAAATGGTTTTTCCTAAAGGGAAAATTATCTTTGCACTCCAAACTCCCTTGGAACCTGGTATTGAGACTAGATCTAAGTATGTACTGAGAAGTAAACCAGACAACAATGGAACTTGAATGCAGTGGATTTGGGCCAGATAATAAAACTCATCTTAACAATGAGCATAGATTGACCTCGCTATGATTTTAACTTCTTTGGACAACTTTAAGAGTAGAATAAATACCTATGTGCTGGAAAGGCTTTAGTTGTTTGTTGTCTTTTAAGGTGAAAGGCTGCACTGGATGAATTTATCAAGGCTTCTTACCATACAAATGTCAAATTGTCATGGATGCTTTCTCTACAAAAATTTGGAAGGAAGTGATGCTGCAAAAAGGAATGAGATTGATTGACATTGTGGTTCTAGTTCTACATTTGGCATGTTAGAAAACGAAGAACTTGAACAATAAATATAATAAGGGCAAAACTTGGTATCAATTCAAAAACGCTTTTCCTGAACTTACTAAGAAGTTGGCTCTCCCTAAAAGCATATGCCAATAAGTACTTCTCCCACTTTCACTTGTTGTAAAGTTCTTTTAACTTTTTTTTTTTTTTTTTTGCACAAAGGGAATAAACATTCCAAAACACAAAAGGTGATTACAAAGTAAGAATGAAGATACTACCATGGAGTGTAATTGATTTCAAAGCAGCCTCAGATGCAACAGAAATACCAGTAACTTTTAAACCCATGTCATGCTTATTTTACTTATTGTTAATTTATGTGTTCATATATTTATTTTATATCAAGGGAAAAAATATTCTTGCAGTTCAGAGACTATTTCTCTTCCTCTTCATTCACTTTCTCAACATCTGCACTTGCACTGTCAAGCCCTACATAGCTTATGCCCGCTGAGATGGTGTGTGGTTCTAAGTCTGTAAAGGAAACTAAATAAGAATGCATATTATTAACTTATTTTAAGATTTCAGAGGGCAGTCAACTGAAAAAACATTTTACTTAAAAAAAAAATAAGGTAAAACAATCCTCTTCTATGGTCTGTTATAGCCTTAAAGAAGCAATTGACCATTAGAAAAACAGTCATAAAATGAACATACTTCCATTACTTTATTATAATTGCTATAAAAGAAGAAAATGTAACACATAGAGGCTACTTAGCAAACAGTAGCACTTCTATGTCAAGTGTGGAAAAAAGTAACATCCTAAATTAAAAGTGACAAAAAGTACATGTTATACACCATTAGGGAGGCATGGTAAAAAACAGATGGTATGATCTGTTGCTTAACCATGAAACTGTGAATAAAATATATCAGTCTTAGTTCAAGGAGTTTTTAAAAACCCTTCAATTTCATCTTTAAAATGTCTTTGGAAATTACGATTGTATATTCTCTTATTGACCAAATGACATATTATTGTATCAAACAAAGTAACTAAGGTCCCTGGCTTCAAATGACAGATAATTTTTCTGGACCTACGGTTCTATGTACACACCCACTTCCACTTCTGCAAACTCAGAATGCACCTGCTACATCCTCAAATTTGTTAGTTATATACTGTTGATATAACTGTGTTGGCTTTTAAAACTAATACAACTGGTAAAAAACCAAGTGGACTAAAATCATTTGGGCATTATTAAACTGTGTGCAGAAGATCAAAATATTAGCATATTCAGCAACTAAAAGAGGTTTCTTCAATAACAGACATTTCTTTTTTATTTATATTATTATTTATATTTTTAAGATTTTTTTAATAAATTTATTTATTTAAATTAGTTTCGAGTATACAGTACGTTGCTTAGACAACTATAATGTTCATAAAATGATCCCCCCAATTGCTCCCTCCCTATCCCAGCCCTCTGCTTAGCCATCATATTAAAGCTAACTGCATTCCCTCTGCTGTGCTCCCCATCCCCATGCCCAACTATCAACTACTAATTTGTGTTTCTTTACCCTTCACCCCAGATGTTTCTTCACAAGCTCATAAACATAGCACCCTCTACCAATCTCAGTGAGTATAAAAATGATGCAGATGATCAACCTGTGGTTATACATTGAAGAGTAGGCACTTTAAAGGCAGTGATGAAAATGGAAATTCTTTAATTCAAGAAATTGCTGCAATGGGTTTTAGATAAGCTGTAAAATATTTACATGTGTTATCTGGGCCAATCCGTGAGTTTACAATGAGAAACTGAAACCCAGAGCTGCTGTGACTTTTACATCACCACATCCACCAAATTATCTGCAGAAGAGCAGCAAGAGATCCTGGCCCCTGCTTCCTGTTACAAAGATATAGAATATTTCTACTAGGTTTGGGATTATTTGGAATGAGGCCAAAGGTGATTTATGAGGAGAATGTCAGTATATGAAGAGTGTATGGAGGACGATGGCTAACCATTTTCCAGTTTAATGAAAACATACATGAAGGAGGCTTTCTGATATGGCATTTCATAAGATATGAATATGACCAACTTCTCTGAGAAAGGCATTCTCTCTGAAAGTAATTCATACCACAGACAAGAATGATGTTGCCTTACAGGCATATCTCTAAGAAGCGACATGGTTTATTCAACTCATTCATTCATTTCAAATATTTATTGAGCGTCCAATATTGGCCAGGTACCAGTTTAGCTGTGAAAATATAGTGATTAGAAACTTATATACTTATTCATAGGGTATGGAATCTGATAGAATTTTTTAATGTAAATGTTAATTCAACCCCCCAACCACTATTGTAAAGAGAATATATCACAAAAATCATAACCTCAAAATAACTTTCTTTGAAGCATCTCGTTCTTCTCAAATCTTGTTCTTATCATAAAATGGGTATACTTAGAAAATGTTTCCAACTCATTTATAACACCTTAGTTAAGCAGTACTTAAAAAACAAAATTCTAGTATATGAGAATGTAAAATTCCCTTGAGGTTTCCTCTAATGCAGTTTAATTTGTATTATTAATTGAGAAACAAAAAGTTATTCTTAGATTCCCATATCCATTTCTTGGTAGAAAGATGCAATATACAATTTGAAAAGTACATACAACAATTTGATTAATTTTCCTTCTGTTTTGTTTTTCCTTACTTCTGCTTATTTTTCAATTATTTTAGTTGTGGCCCCCAACTTTTCACCAAAAATAGTACCACTAGAATTTAAGTGAGGTTTTTCAGTTTACTAATTTTTATGGTTTTTTTTTTTAACATCCTAAGTAATCTAAAATTTATTTCTGACATTAAACCATGACTAGTTTCTATATTTCTCTGAGTTGTGAGAAAACAAATTTTACCTATTTCTCTGCTATGAACAAGGGTAGGGCTCCGCTTTAATTACTGAGTGAACACAGGTCCATGCCAGATATTTCCTGCTCTGGGAAGAAGTTCATAAATCTAAGCATGCCTTAGCGATGACTCTTAAGAGCACGAAGTGCCTAGGCATTGCTTTAAGAATCTGGATCTATCATGAAGGAAGGTGTAGTATATGCATTTCAGTAGCTCCAGAAAACTGTGTGTATTTCGGGAGTAAAAATTTAGGGAGATGAGCCACATCTTTGATAATAAAGCCCTTGGATTTCCCAGTTTCTTTTCAGAAAAGAAGAAAAGAACCAGAGACCAACACAATGAGAATTCAGGAAGCTTTCTAACTTTGCCATGTTTGTTTCTGTGGTCAGCACCTGCCAGGTTTCTAAGGCAATAAGTGCCAAAACCTATAAAATGCAAAGAGAGTGAACTCATTTTGCAAAGGAGGAGGGGTAAACTATTGTCTTTTCTGTGGCATGGTTTGTTTGGAGGCAGAACCTCAAAGTAATGTCAGTGACAGACACGGCCCAAAGGAGAGGAAACAGAGCCAAAGGACTGAGAAAAGAGAGGGACTGAGATGTGTTAATGGTGGGATCTGAGAAGGCGTTTATTTGGACCTGGGCCAAACAGAGGCTCATGGAGGTGGAATTTCCTAACTTATAAAGCACGATTATTTCTATTTCCAAGTTGATGTCTTTCTTCGATGAATACACGAATTTGGGGCAAGAAAAATTACAACAAATCCTCATAACAGCTATATTATTTAAATCACTATATATTTAGTATTTAATAGATTTAACAATTACTACCAAGCATACTATATTGATATGACACTAGTATATAGCACTTGTAAACACTGTTAAAGGATTTTTAACTAAATTTGACCTACGTGGCCCGACCAAATTGATAAAATTCTTGAATTTATGTTTTCATATATTAAGGACACAAGAGGCTCACCCAAGCAAGAATATGACCATTAATAAACCCTCAAAGGATGTCATTTTACAATATCACACTAAATGATAAAAGTATTACAACAAAATGTTAGGAAACTGAATCCTGCAATGTATAAAATAAATCTCATGGCCAAGTTAGTTTTATACCAAAAATACAAGAAAAATCTTTAAATGTAGTTGACCACATTAACAAAGGTTAAAAATCAGAAGATATCATCAATCCATACAGAAAAACCACTTAATCAAACTCCATGCAAATTCACAATTAACAAACATAATGCATCTTAGTACACTCAAAATAAAAAGAGACTTTCTTCACTAAAGGAAAAATATCCACGAAAAAAAAACTACAGAAAATCTTGGCGGTTAAATATCAAAAATATCACACTAAAATCAGAAACGAGACAAGGAAAGCAAAAACCGAACTATAATTCACGGAGGATGTGATGTTAATATAGGAAATCCCAAAAAACTTGCCTCAGATTATTTACTTAGAATTTTTAAAAATCAACAACAGGGAACAATAAACCAAAAAAATCAGGATATCCAGTAGGGGACAGTATCGGGGGAAATCCGGGAAGCTTCAACAGTATCGCTAAGGTTTTGGTCCTTTAAATCGGGTGGTGAAGTCAGAGGTGTACGTTCTCATGTAAACTATGAAACATGTTTTATTATTTTATGTCTCGTAGCTTACACATGTTACATATACTTTTATAAGCAACAAGCCGTCCACAAATTTAAATCACTTAATTTTACTACATGATTATGTACATGTTATCGACCACAAGCTTCTCAGGGGTTATGAACAAGGCTTTAATGGTAAGTGGAGTCTGCTCAGTACCTGCTTGTTGAACTTTGGTGCAATGTCAAATTTTGATGCAATATAAAATGCAAGAGGCACCTGCCAAGTTCGGCAATTGCATAAGGTGTCGGACTTTACACTTGCTTTTCCTTCTGTCTGGAGCACTTGGCCACCCTTCTCTCCCTACGGTCTCCCCATCCAAGCCCTTTCATCCTGGCCACGGCTTTTCTATTCATCATTTATCCAAACTGATGCCTCTTGCACTGGGAAATCTTTCTGTGGTCAGCACCCCTCCTCCACATGCTGGATTAGGTGCCTCTACTCTGTACTCCTTCCACACTCTGACTTTCTCCAGCATAGCAATATCCTCTATCTTCCACCAGCCCAGCAAGTCAATATAATTATCACAGTGTTTAAGAGAGATTTCAGACCACCATCACCTTCCTCCTGCTCATCTCACCCAATACAACCCCTAAAAGAAACCATCTCAGTGTAATATCTGAGGACCTGCATTTTTAACATTTCTAGGAAGTTTTGGAACATAGGAAAGCCATGAGACCACTACCAAGCTAAGCTTAGAGAACAGGGGCAGCGAGCATTTTGTTCTGCATTAGCCTTTGTTTGCCATGTAGTAGACACCCAATAAATATCTGTCGAATGAATTAAAGACGAATATACACAGTTTACCATGCATTGTTTAGACTTTTTTGTCCTTTAATGTCACATGCAAGTAGATAAGGGGTGGCTGATATCAAAGACTTAAGAAAAATATAGTAGGAAAAGTATACAATTGAAAAAGCTTCCATTAATTTTAAATTTTAATAGTTGACCACCACCGGAAGACTATTTTGAAAACCAGCATGCTACCAGGCTCTTAAATCTGCCGGTTAATTTATCATGGAGTATCCATGGCCCACCCATACAGCTGAAGGCTAAATGGTAAATCTTATGACCTTTTATCATTTTCTAATTCGCTAGCAACTCCAACTGTCATTTGTGTTCAGTGCTCTTACAAAGCACATTGCCCAAATTAGTGATAATCTGAATGGATGTTACCAAGAAAAAAATCCTTTATGTTCCTTAATTTATTTTCTTAATGAAAAGTAACTAAATAACCCACCTGATAACATTACTGTTTAATTAAATAGTCTGTGACTCTCTTTGCTAATAGCTATAGTTTAAGGATTTCTTTTTCTTACTTCTAACGTCTACTCCTAGGTGTTGCCATAACAGTCCCACGAATATTTCATACCTTAGGTTTGAACATATCTGGGGACTTTAATTATTAAAACAAAGTAACTAAACCACATTTCAGGGACATCTGTCTTTCCCCAGTTAAGGAACACACCCTGGGGACCACTGAAACAATTTCAGTGAAATAGTCAATTCTCTATAAAATTCAAGGATGGGTAAAGTAAAATCCTTGCTTATAAAATCTGCCTTTTCTTAGATTGATGACACTTTGACCACTCTATCAGGGCTTTTGCTTCTAAATCCTTACCACTTCTTTATTTAATAAAATTATAAGCAGAAAACACATTCACATTTTCTTACATTTTATCTGAGTAATTCTGAGAAATTCTCCCACATTAATTCAACTTGACTCTTGAATTTTCTAATTCTGTTCCCTGAAAATAAATTTCACTTTTCCATATTTCTTTCAACTTAAGAGTTAAATCAAATTTCGAAAATGACATATCTTTCTAGTGCCAAAAGTTATTTGTTAATAAACTTAATTCCCTAGTTTATTAAATGAATTAATCTGTTCATTAGATTTACTCATTCATAAATTAAATACTTATTAAATGTTCATTATATGCTAAACACGGGGTTGGGCATTGGGACATTAAAGTACAAGATAAAATCCTTGCTCTCAAAGAGCTAATATTTTTAGCGGAAGAAACTGTATATTCTTTATTCTCCGTCCTTTACATCCTTCTCCCTCCTCTCCTCGTCATCCTGATAAATGTAGGTCGTTCTTTGCTTCTTTAACTAATTCTACTAAAAAGTGACTTTCAATTGTTTTTTTCCCCCTTTTGGCTTCCTAAGACACTTTCCCTGCCACCAGCCTTGAAAGGCAGTCATAAAACTTCACTTCTTTATATTATACAACTCATCATTGCCCTTTTCTTAACATCTTTTCTTCCTTTCCAAAATTAATTACTATATTTAAACACCTTTCTTGTTTTACACTGCATCATAAACTTTGCTTAAAAGAAAGTGCCTTGCCCTCTTATTTAAATACTCTGCCTTGGAATATTCTCATTCTATTAATTTTCTCTGAGTTAAGGTTTTCTCCAAACATTAGTCTTCAGAGAGCTTTCATTTTTGTTGAGGATATAGCCATTTGTCAATCTCTTGTTTCTCTGTATCTTTTATACATCAACAAACCTCTTTCCGATCTTATTTCTTAGTGGTAGGAGTAATAACATTATTGAGCACTTAGTAATGCCAAATATTATTCTAAGTGATATTAAATTTAACCCTAGGGGTAAATAGCATTATTATCCCCAGTTTACAGTTGAGGAAACTAAAGGACAGACTGATGATATGGCTTGCACAATTACCGCAGATAGTTAAAGATGGAACCAGGAGTTGGACCCAAGTGGTTTCTGGCTGCAGAGTCTCTGCCTTTCCCTTAGCTATCATGCTATCCTACCTTTACAGTAGGGGAGGGTACCCTTTCTTATTCCAGGTACCACAACAAAATCTTTTAGTGCTAAACATCTACCCCGATGGAATGAGGGGTAAAAAATGGTTTCGGTAAATAGTCTAGTTTCCCAAAGAAATACACATGGTCTTTCCCCTACAGACCATTATAGGAAACACTGCAAGTCTCAGAAATTTCAGCATGTTAATACTTATTGATCCTCTTTTTAAGGCTGCTAAAAAAAGAAATTCTGCAGTGAAAAATACTTGAGATTAATCCCTCTCCTTTAATTTATATTTAATTTGTATTTATCTGTTTTTTAACTTACCATTATTTCTCCAGCAATAGTTGATTTTCATTGTTGCCCAAACTCTTCATTAGTCTATGCCCCAAATGTGTTCAGTGATCATCTAAAATAACTACTAAAACACACCAACATTGATCATTTTGGTATTGTTTTGTACAGTCCTTTGGCAGTCTAAATAAAAGGAATGCTTGTCTGTGGCAGCAGTGCCAGCACAGGATTTCTCAGGTTTTCTATAGCTACTTCCTCAAAAATAACATATTCTCAAAGTATTCATTAATAATAGTATCATTTTTGTTTTGATTCCTTTAGCTTCTATGTAACTGTACACAAAACTTTCACTCTAGCAACTTTATAAACAAGATTTTCACAATAAAAATCTGTGAGATCTGTTACTGATTTCTTTAAGAAACTATTCTCTATGGCCCCTCAGTTTTTTCTCCTACTGACAACCATCTCAATATCTTAATATCTGTAGGGTATTTCAGACCTGTCAAGCTCAGTGGCAGGGGTAAAACTTGAAATCAATTAAACATTTTAGCTCCTTCCCATTACACAGTAAAAAACAAGGTTAGGATAGTTTGTATCTAGCCGAGAACTCTAAGAACCACAAATTTCTTAAAATACATGCCCGACATTACTGATAATAGTCTTATTAGGACCGAAACCTGAAATACTTATTTTAGTGACTTTTGCTTCACAAAATATAGATTAAAAATTAAAGACTTTTGAATTGAGAAGGAATTAGAAACATCATTAATTTCCAAGGCAATGTCTCATCTCGGACATTACTAAACCTTATTTTTTGTTAGTTACTCAAATTAAGTTTGAGAAGTCTATCTAAAGTTTCTCTCTTCTTTATGGTGTCTGTCACATAGTTCAAATTTCTCACTTTTACTGTTCCTGAAGAAATACTGAAATTTTTCACATTTCTACATTACAACTTAGAGAACCACCACCTGAATTCAAACTGTAGCAGCAGGTGTAAGGCAAACAAGATAAAATGTTTAGTAGTATGTCTGGTCCAAAGCACAAATGCGTTATTTTACAGCCTGTATTATTTCTATGTAAACATTTATACAAACAAAATAATAACTTGATACAAACCACTACCATTTATATTTGAAGAAAAATGCAACATGTTCATTTCCCTCCATATTAATACTATTAGCATTCTAGCATCATTTGTGCACATGGAAATCTTATCAAGTACACTGTTTTAAAGTACACATAAAGCTATATGTTATCTTAAAGGTAAACTTCTAATCTTCAACCAAGTTTCAAAATGATGACTGATGGATCCTCTACTTCTAATTAGGGTGATACAATCTTCACATTAAGTATAATCAAACCCCTGGAACCCATTTTTATTTTACTCTTGCATTTCTCCAGCATACCACTTTCTCTGTAATTGAGCATTCGAGCTTCGGTAATTTTTCAGTTCAAGCCCTTTTCTTTTTCATACCCTACTTTATATGTGGCCTTCTATTATCCTTCCTATTTCCACAATATCTTTCATGATTCTCTCAGAATAGATACTTTTTTATTTATGAAAGGTTATGGCAGAGAGAGAGTGAATTGATTTACCCTTACATCTCAGTTAATTAGCAGTTGTGATTGCTAAAAAGTTAAAAAGGTGTCCTTTTAAATGGACTTGGCACTCATCCATTTACCAAGCACTTAACAAGCACCTGCCATGGGCTGGATACTTTCCTAGGTGTTAATAATACAAAGGTAAATTGCATAAGAGTATTGTCTTCAAGGAGCAACCAGTCTAGTGAGAGTCAGGCTTGAAGTCGGTAAATAAGATATGGTGTCATGTATACTCTATCAGAAGTTTGCATAAATACTATAACGTAGAGAGAGAGAGAGGGTAACTAAAAATTGGATACTTCATCTAGAAAACACAGAAACTGGATCTTTATGAATACAAATTTGTCAGGTTAAAAATAAAAGGATGGTCCCAGAAGAGGAAATAGCATATGAAAGAGAATGAAATTATAAAGAGTATGATATGGCCAAGACATCATGATCTATTTGTTGTGATTTTGAATCAGGGTTCATAGGACAGACTGTTAAGAGATGAGGATATATAAGTAGACTGAACCAAAAGAAAAGGGACAGTAAAGTGACGAACATGCTGAGCAGGGTAGTCACCAGTCAACCTTTATTTCTGAGAGATAATTTTGGCGCTAATTATCACTGAGCTGAGGGAGAATAAATGAACACAGAGAATTGAGCAGGGGAGGGGTTGGTATGTTAGTTCAAAATACAGAAGACAGAATAAAGGGTGCTAAGGTGTTCTGCTACTACCAGGTCCCTAAGTAGCTGATGCTCCCCTTTAATAATAATCTTAAGCATAGTTTTAGCTTTAGTTTTGTGGGTCATAGACCAATGCTTCCCAAGCTCAAAAACATAAGAATCAGCTGTGGATCTTGTCAAAATGCAGATGCTTATTCAGTATGTGGCAGGGGGAGGGAGGAATCCAGATTCTATCTGATGCCAATGCTCCTGGGTCCAGGGACCACTTTGAACAGCAATGCTATGAGTCAGTAAGATGGTTGGAGTTTTTTTCCAGAAATGACTTCACAATGAAAACTAAATGCTTGAGCATCACTTGATTATTTTGGTACACTGAAGCAGATATGTTTGTCTTCCAAAACCTCTTAAGAACTGACATGGAACACTTGCTAAAAGTTTGCAAGAAATTCCTGTTACCTCTCATTGGATGTATGGTCCCTTTGATACCCATAGCATCCAGGCTGTAGACAAAACTTGTTAACAGTTGACATTTAAATCTCTAATTTATTCCAGTACTCACAACCAAGTTCATTTTCAAATTGATGTGCACATTTATGATAGAAAGAATATCTGAAAGGTATATGTTCCTAGCAGAGTATGACTGTGGCTTTAGTAATGCAGTTTTGATGTTAAACTGTGTGGTTTACTGCCAAGAATATATGGCATTAAACAGAAGGCCTTCATTTAGTTTATCATTTCAAATTTTATATGTTGACCCTCTAACTAGAGCTGAACCATCTGTAAGGCTGATGTCTCGATGGTTCCCTGACACAGTCAATATAACATGCCAGAAATGTAATGTGGGGGGAAAGATGTGAATATATCTTGCTTCTGAATGCTTTACCTTCTTTCTAAGGGAGCACCTTACCTAGATTTCAAGTTCTCCTTTTGTCATTTTCCTGGTTCACTGTGACACAGATGGTGTGAGGTAATTTTATGCACTCCACCTAAAAGCATCACTTCCCCTTTTCATAGACCAATCCATGCTGTTCACACAAAGGAGACAAACTGGTGATTTATCTGATGTGGTACAAATCAAGACTAACCAAAAGCAACCCAATCCAAATCAAAACCTTGCTCTGAGCTGCAGAATCTTCGATATCCCTTGATTGTTGTGAAAGCAATCACCATTTTTCTATCTTGTTTTCCTCCCTCCTCCTCTAAAAATAGTGAAGGGGGAGTATTACAAGAGCCGTGGAAGGGAGAAGGTGTAGAGTAGCAAGTATTTCTGTCCTATTTATCATTTGATCTATATTCCTTTAAGTAACAGTAGCAGGGAAAAATTAAATCACCTGATATATATAAAGAATAAACTACTCACTCAAGCTTGCAAAATTTCATCCTGACCAAAAATATATTTACCATATTTTCATGTGTAATTTATTTGCAATTGAACAATTTAAGTAACATTAAATGATATCACCTGCTTGGCTGGAACTTGTGAAGTTTTTCTGGTATATACTAATACTTTACTAAGATGTTTCAGAAAAAGCAAAATCAATGTTGAAAAAAATGTTCTTTTTGTTCTAGGGTCTGTGTTTGGAAAATATTGCCATGTAGCATTTACGGTAACAGCTGTACGGTTAAACTTTAGGCACAAACTAAACTGCAGAGGATCTGCTGCATAAATAAAATCCCCATGGCAACAAAATGTGCTACTAGATAACAGAGAAAAAAGGATTTATGTGTTTGCTGAGCTGTCTTGCCCTAAAGGAATTCTCCAGGCAAACGCAGGCCACCTGCCACATGTTATATTAAGCTCAGCCTTCTGGACTTATTTTCAAATCCACAGCAAAAAGGTCCAACTACTTTTATTTGAAAGTTTCATTGTTCCTTATTCCCAGCCCCTCTAAAAATAAACAATTCATTTTTCAACTCATCTGCTATATTTTACCCTGGATGCAAAAGATAATTAATGAATTTGTTTGTGCTCCTAAACATTTTGTTGATCTTACTGAAACAACAAGCATATGTATAACAAGTTTTTAAAAAAAAAAATTTGTAGATTCTATAAAGTTTTTTAAAAAAATAGAAATGTACATCTCGCTTTCTCCAACATAAGGCAGATTGATTAGAAGATCAGTGGTTGATGAGGAAGTTCAAAAGAGGATGGGATAAAGGGAATATAAGAACAAGATTAACATCTGTAAATTTTACATGTAAAATATTTATAGTTACTTTCTTCCTGAAGGAAAGTGGGGACTGGCTATAAACATTTTTGAATTTTGTTATAGTGTTGTCAATTAATTTAAAAATAATTACTTGAAAATGTACTTTTACCTTTAGAGTACTTTTCCCACCTTTAATTCCCATATATAAAGATACTTGTTGATAATACCACATATTTATGTGAATAGTGCCATAACATTATTTAATAATATTAACGTATTTTTAAATATTTTAAAATGTGATAAATATTTGAACCTGGAGAGAAAAAACAAAAATTGATTATGTGGGAAGTATCTGACATAATTCTTTACAAGGAAATGGGGAATTGGACTAGAATATGCACCTCCAATATCGAGGTGTGCTTCAATTCTGACATCGACATTGCCCTCAAAGAAATAATGACAACGTTATCACCTGTAAACAATCGTAACTCTTATCTATTCCTCAACCCTGGCTAAATTGTAAAGATATTGATAGAATAAACTTAGGCTATTTCTGCTTTGGTTGATATGAAAGTGAATGGGGAGAAAATGAGTCAACTGAAACACAAAAATGTCAAAAAAAAGATTATGAAACTAAAAAATTTGTTGCTTTCATGCACTTCTGGTGTCTTATATTACTACAAATTATTTTCAAGTATTTAATAATATCAATGGAAGTCTTAATTTATGAATTTACTAAGTTTCAGTTGGATTTTATTTGTTCTCTCTCAAAAATCTATGTTCCTCTACAGGTAGATTTCCACATTATCATCTAAGGAATGAGCAAGTCTTCAAAAAGCTTTTGAATTTTGCAAAACACAAATTTGGCTACCCTGTAATACAATTAGATCTAAATCACCATAGCATAGTAAATTGAATAAACACCATTAATACTGGACTCTTCCTTACAGAGACAACTTCTGCTATCCCAGTTAATGTAAACTTTCAACAGCAAGGCTGTTTCTATGTCATGATAGTAGATACATTTACAAGTAGCAAGTGATCCCACCTCAGGAGAAGTACCATCCTCAGGTATGCTTCTTAGTAATCAGTTTGAGGTAACTTGAGATGTACAACAATAACTCTAATATTTTTGCACTAGGACTGTCTTAGACTAGTCAAAATCCCCTCTGGCCTTGAATTCCTTGTCTCCAGAACACAATACAAAATAATGCTGCAACACTAATGTATATCATTATATATTTGTTACATACATCAGAAATGTATATAACTAAAAATAATCTTATGTGTGATTTTATATTATAAAGCAATGACCTATTAAAATTTTCTAAAAATTAGCATTTATTCAATACTTTGGCCACAGGCAGTACACCCAAATACTGTATCTCTTCTTCTGGGGATACAGTTGGACTACAGGTTCCAGATTCTCTTACAACTGAATGTGGCCATGTGACTGAGTTTCAGCCAATAGAGTATGAGCAGAAGTGACTGTGTGCAACTTCTAGGCCTGGCCCATTATAAGCATTCCAAAGGCAATGCCACTTGCTTTTCTCTGCTTCTAGCTCACTTGGACAGAGACAACATTCAGAGCAATTCTTGAAGCCTGGCACAGGTTCTGTCAGTTTAGGTTTCTGAAATGAGAAGCAGTAACTTCCTGTCCACCAGTAACATGCATTTTGAAAAATTCTGAAAAGATAAACTATTGTGTTAAGCTACTGAAAAATTTACAGTTTGTTAAACCAGCTAGCATTGCTTTATATTTATTCATATTTATCTTAATAAGTTATTTTAAAGGAAGACATTCATAAACAGTCCATCAAATAGTTTGGGGGAAGTTACATATGCACACTTATGTGTGTGTGTGTGTGTGTGTGTGTGTGTGTGTATAAAATACATATGCATGTATGTATGTATTATGTTTATTTCAGAAATTATATTTTATTCCAATTTAAACCACAACAAATGCTCATGTTGGGAATTTCTTGAGAAATGATGCAAATTACTACACAGAATTCCTAACAAGAGTTAGCTCTTGTTATAAAATGAAACAAGGGTAGCAAAAATACCATGTATATTGTTTAACTACTAAATTACCAACTAAGTATGTATAGAGATAGTTCAGTAAACTACTGAGATGTAACTTCTTTGTTACTTGACTGAAAAGCTGTTCTTACTGAGCAAAGTGGCATTTTGAGTGATTTCATCCAAAAATCCACTTAAAGGCATCCAAGTAGATTACAAAAGATTTTAAACCTGACCCTCTTTTTCCTTTCAAGGAAATGGCAATTTAAATGAGATTCCTCTTTGTGTATCTCAAAAAGTAGATACTGAAACAGTACCGCTGAAGTATTTGATACAGACCTCGGGGTCCACTAAAATACAGAGGTCCTTTTACCAGAAAAGATCAAAATAGACTTGAACTTATTAATCAGGGAGTTAATAAGGAGCTTTATCCATAACAGTTAGGCTAAATCATCAGACAGTTGCAAGTCACCCTCATAACATTGTCCATATATGCCTTAATTATAAGCAACTACTCATAGAAACCAGTTTCTATTAAACATCTGATAGACTGCATGTAATATGATCAAGATAAAGAGATGATCATCAAATAAAAACAGGAAACAAAAGTTGCTTTCAAAGTTATTTTCATATTCGAGTAACTCATATGGATGATTTCTAAGTAGCGTGCATTTTAGAGGTACTTTCTTTACTTAATGTCTCTAGTTAAGACCAAACACATTATAGGATACACATAGTTCCTGTCATAATCACATTGCTTATTCTCCCAAAGAAGGTGGTGGTCCATTTTAGACTCAGAATCAGAAGAGATGTCTTATGATGCCATCATTATCTAATCATCTTTTGAATTTTTAAACAAATGTATAGTCATAGCACTGAGCAATAGCTGAGGTAACTGCATTTATGGTCTTTCTTTCCCCACTGACAGACCTCTGAGAAGAGCAGCCTGAACTCACTTCATCTATACCCTTGCTAATCCTTCTCTTAAACATTTGAAGCCTAGTTTCTAATATTTTCACTGTTAAAGTGTTTCCCTCAAAAGTGCCAAATAACCCTTCAAAGGTCAGAGCCAATAGCTTTTTTTTTTTTTCAGTTTAGTCTTTAGGACCTTTCTCCAATCTCTTTACTTTATTAACCTTTTCCTTAGAATACATAAAGCACTCCAAACCAAGACCTGGCCATGGTAAAGTATTCAACAATGGTAGTAATTTGTTCTTAAAATTCTATTCTCTCATGTCTTCCTTAGAATAGGAATCTTATTCTCCTCTACCCAAATGGTTTGCTGAAGGCAAGAACTCCTCTTCTTCCCATGTTCTAAAGACAACTTTTCCGCAGCCTTTTTCAGGGTCCTTTTCATTTTAGTACCAATGTTTGCATCTTTTAATTGCAGCATTGTAACTTAACCTAACACATTCTCTCTAGATGTTACATATTCTATTCCTGAAACCCTTTTCACATTAAGGTTGCTTTCATAATTTCTTGACTTTTAATCCTGCATGGGCTATTAAAAATGTCAAACTGGATTTTGTCAATAAGTAGAATTTAACATGAACGCCAAATGTAATGTAAACCCCAAATACACCTGTAAAAAACTTCTATTGCTGAGGCATTAAGTAAAAGGATCAGAGAAAGAGGTTCTCATCTGTTGATTGCATTTGTGTGATTGCAATTCTCAGTCATTACTGATGACTCATAAGAAGTATCCTTTCAAAAACCCACGTTTATCAAATATCCAAGTATTCTATAAGGCAGTAACATTATCACTGTATTAGTGCTTCACAGATACTCAGTATCACAGCATCCTACTCTTTGAACTCATGTACATTTTATTTCAAATGCCTCTTTGCATATGAACTCCAGGAAGCAACAAAATAAATGTGCTGAATAGTACTAAAAAGTTAGGAACTGTACAGGCCCTCAACAATATTTTTTAATGATTCAAAGTAAATCCAAACTAACCCATCTGTTTTGTTATGGCAAACCTGCACATTAATAATGGAATATTAATGTAATAATGCAATATTGCTCCTAGGGATATAAATTATAAAGTGAGTTGGTTTGCTTTGTGAATTACTATAGCAAATTTAATCTACAATGATAATAGGACCATTTTGAAAATACTTATTTCTTTATAAGAGTGTAGATTCTTACAAAGCAACTGTGCCAATTAAGCTATTGTCATCAGCTTCAAAAGCATCCTTTTATGGTCTGCCCTGGGGTGCTGGAGCCCAGACTCTGCAAACAACATTCCTGCTAGACCAGCTGCTCCATGCTAGGCTCTGCCACAGTGGGCACTAAGGAAGACTGCAAGGCTGAAAAAGGAAGAAGGGCTCTCTGTGGGCTAGCATCACCCCAACAGTGTTTCTTCACCCTAATGACGGCAGTCCCTTTCAGTGGCAGTAGCTGAACAGTTTGTAGCTTTTTTAACACATGCAGAATCAGCCTCATCACCTGCTCCTTCAGAACCACCAGCAGGAGCTGGCCAGTGTTCCGTCTTCAGAGGTCTGAGTTTCAGCTTCATGAGGTCTCTCCTCTAAGCTTCTAAATCTTAATAATTCCAGCTCTTCTCTTGTCCCCCAAGTCCTGGAGGTCAGATTTGCTTCCTGCAACTGTTATCTCTGTGATATGTCAGTGTTCTCATTTTGTCCTTTTGGTTACTAGTTAACAATACCATATATAGTTGGTGTATGTGTGTATGTATGTGTATATACACACACACACACACACATATATGTGTATATATACTTATATATAAAGTATATATATAAAACAGATATTGATATATATATCAATATATATGTATATATCAATATGTGTGTGTATATATGGGTATGTGTGTGTGTGTATATATATATGTATATATGTATATGTATATATAAAAGTCTCTCTGTTCAAAAGCTAGTGTTATTCCCTAATACTGGAATGTATGTGGCACATTCCATTTAAACTTGAAGTTCCCAAAGTACGTTCTAATGATTAATATTAGAAGATACTTTTTAAAAAATTGAAAGGGCTTTTGTGTTTAAAAAAGTTAGGGAAACAGCATATCACCACCCTCCCATGGTCTATTTATTACTATGCAATTTAGCAATGAGCTTTAAGATCCCACTGCAAAAACTATTTAATCCAATGTTTTACCAATTTACTTCAACCTAGAAACCTTTTAAATAATTCTTATTAACATTGTAGAGCTTGAGTTCAGTAGAACACACTTTGGGAAATGTTCATCTTGGTTACTCATCACATACTCGATTACAACCCCTTCAAATCATTTTATTTTACATAGGTAGATCATGAAACATCAGTCACATGTGAAAATCTAGAGGCTAATTATTAAGAATATTTAAATATTCAAATAAATATATATACATAGGTGTAATCTAATATATATGTCTATGTGTAAGTGTATGTAACAGATGATATCTGTTAAATAGAGTGGATATTAAACAATTTGGATCTTGAAATAATCACTTTTGCTAAACAGAATTCCTCACTCAACAAAATGGATTGTAACCACACCAGCAAAATACTATTACTGGGAGCTCTTAGCCAGGACACAGAAATTGTCTTTTTATAAAGAACTGGTGCTCAAGTTATATTATATGCTGGTCTACTTGTATTTATAACTATTAAAATCAACAACTGAATTATAGATAAAAGATTATATATACATGTTTGTATAAATGTAAAACTGAAGAGAGATTTGTATATTCTCATAAACAGCATTGCTGCACAATCCCAGTTTACTCTGTGCTCAATGAGACATCCAAAATGGAATCAACTTTATCATTACATTCTCACCATCAGTCCCAAATCACTCGAACGCAAACATGCAGGACTGCAATGTCTAATGCAACATTTTACAAAATGAAAAAACAAATAAACTATACTGGAGTCCCATCTCAATATTTTCTGGTATGTTAATACCTGGATATCCTGCAGATTTCGTTCTATTCATAAATGTAATTCCCAGAAGCCATAGAATAAAGGTTTTTAGAGAATAATGGCTAGGTGGTAGACATTGAGTTAGGGTTATACTTATAACATCCTAAATCCTTACCAAAACAAAATGTAAGCAAAAACCCTGCAATCTCATTGATATTCTCCCATTTTATAGATGAGAATACCAAGGTTAAAATGTTGAAAAACTTTCTTCTAATTACACAATTTCTACTTGCTGGAGCTGGAATTTGAAACTACATCTTAACTTCACACTCATTTGGAAAATATCCCTTCTGGGACGCAATCCTGAATTCATGTAGGTCTTCTGAAACAGCCAATGATTGTGGTAATTTAGAGATGTTCTGCTGCATTTCAAAATTGGTCCAGGCAATGTGTTTCTTTATTATTACTAGAAATAGTTTATTTGACTTTGTAATAAATCAAATCAGGACCATCAAAAAAAAAAAAAGAAGACAGGATAAAACAAAATCTTCTTCGCAAACACATAAAAAACAGTATAAGTTTTACTATAACTTGATCTTTGTTAGATGTGATCACATAAAATACTCCACCAGTAGATATGACAAATGCACTTTATATTTCAATGTGTCAAACCATTTCAATGCTCTGAAACTATGTTGAAGCTGGCAGGCAAGCAGACTATATTAAATTTTTCTCTGGAATCGACTTCAATTCTAGACTGAATTATTGGAATTTTAGTGACCCTAAAAAAGGCTGTCAGAAATGATATTCAACACAGAGTTTTCAATTCTAATGCTCTATTACACATACTTCACATAAAATAATATAGTTTCAATATAAACAAACCAGTCAAAAACAACGTTCTATTTGTCCTCATAATTTTATACACATCTTGATATTGATTTGTCCCAGCAGAATTCTTAAATGTATTTTCTTAAGAGAAAACTAGCAGGCTATACTTTATAATTCAATAGTTGGTTTAGATATGATGCAGTTATGTTTGCCCAAAATGTTTATTTTGTTTTTAAAACACATTAGCACAATAAACAGGTGGCTAATAGCTATTAGCAGGCCCGGATTTCTCAAAACTACTTTGTCTAATTTTTTTGCACCTAGAACAAAATTGTTTCAAGTGACTTCCAACAAAGTAAAACCAGTTGCACTGGGAGTTTAATTAGATATCAATGAATGGAGAAATAGTTTATTTCCCTTCTCTAGTTCTAGAAAGAAGATGGGCATCTTTCTAGGAATTTACAAAGCAATTCAATCTCGAATTTATTTTTTCCTAAGAATTAAAAGCACATTGTGCACGCATCTATCATATCATCATTGATCCTGCTGTTCCCTACTTAACACAATACCAGTAACATTTTCGTTCCTGGCAAAGAATGTTAAATCTCAAAACGTGTCAATATAAGAAAATTGGGAAATAAAATGGGCAGCCAACAAACTAATCTATAAACACACTCTTTTAAACTTTTACTACTTTGTAGAAAATATTTTTTTTAATATTGTGTAAAGTCACAGCTAAGTATCTAACTTGATCTTTGGATTTTCCAGCCCTGTGACGGCGAGAAAGGGACCAGCAGGAACTCATGGTAAAATGTCCAGGAGGAGGCCTGGTTAAATCCACAGCTCCATCCAAGTTAGCAGGGAGCACCCACCAACAGCCTCTACTCTGTCCAGATGCACTACGACAACACAATGACCAACGTCACTCAAACGGAAGTGACAGTCAGGAGCCCCCAATCCACTCCTGAAGGCAAATGCAACGAATATGTGCTTGCGCACATGCATACACACACGCGTGTTTATTTTTAAATGGATCATTTTAAGATGGGATAAAAGGGGTCAAATATGTGGTGACAGAAAGAAATCTAACTATGGGCAGTGAACATACAATGCAATATTTATAAATGACTTACTATTGAATTGTACAGCTGAAACATACTGGATTTTGTTAACCAATGTCACCATAATAAAAAAATAATAATAAGTTGCTATGTAGAGTTAAAGGAGAAAGAGTCTATATGATTTTGTAGTATTCAGAATTGAAATATTAGGAAATCCTTTGATATTCTTGGTTTTATAATATTTCGCTATGAGAACTGTGACACATTGTTTAAACTTTCTGTGTATCGGTCCTGAGGTAAGCGGATCACTAGTATCTTCCTTTTCAAATTATTTCCTGGAAATAAAATGATCTTTAAAAATTACAGATCATCATTGTCATTACCTTGCACTTAAAGTAACAGCTTTTCTCCTCATTTAAGAGCAGACTCATTAAAGCAGAGTCACAGTCTCGATTTTTCAAAAGGTTCAACTGTTTAGTCCAATGATTTGCTAATCATTTGTTTCCTCTTCTATTTATCAATTTACTCCAATTGACAAAACATCTGATACGCAGCAATCCTGAAAATTTCACTCTAGTTCAATTAGGATCAGCCTGGTTCACAAACCTGGGATGAACTCATACTAAATCAGGAACTTTGATCTGAGTTGACAAGTTGACATTTGGCAGTGGGTTAGGTAGAAACAAAGATTTTTTTTGAATTGCTGCTATTATCCATAGGACAATTTTCGTAGTCAATTTATAAACTAGAGGTAAGGATATACTTACTCCCCTAAAAATAATGCCCATTAGTTTAGGAATTAAGACTATTTTTTTTAACAAAATAATTTCCAAAATTTTACGAAAAGGAAAAAAAAGTCTACCTTGGATTAATATGTTTTTGTATCAGTATAAAGAAATGTCTTTGACAAGAATTTGGGATAACTTAGAATCAGGAAATTACTTAAACAAGAGTAGTATACACTGGCGCTTGGAAAACTTGACCGTGTACAAGATTGGCATGAGTACCGTATGTTTCAATTTTATCTCATAAAAATCTCTTCATTAGAAAGGGAATGGTGAATTTTTTAGTGTCTTTAAAAAAAAGCTTAAAAGTAATGTGTGATACTATTTTCCTTTTCTTAATTTCAAGTAGTACTATAATGAGACCTCATATAAATGATTGTCTTTTACCCTCAATAATGTATGTGAAAACTTTAACGTCCATGTCAATTCTTTTAAAAAGAAAAAAAAGAAAGAAAAAAAGAATTTAGGATTTTCAACAAGATAAGGATGTAAAGAGGCCATTTGGTCTAGGCCTTCCTATCTCCAGAATGTGCTACACTTAAAGAAAGCTTGTGTCCACCTTGGATTGACTTTATTTCATGTAACTATTCCAAAATAAGTCAAGAGAGTCAATATATCTTTAATACCCAGATTTCCAGGAAGAAACAACAGACATTTTTCTCTGATGCCTAAGAGGCATAATATGGATAGACACTAGTCATGTAAGGTAGCAAAGATGCATCAATCTGACCCATGTCATCGGTAATAGTTTTAACTAAGATTTTGTTTTTGTGGCTTAAGGAGCATAGTTTGGATCAATTTTTTCCTAAATAATATATGTTCAATATATATCCCTGCATTACTAATACAGCACCTATAGCTATAACTAGAACTCAGGATTAATTAACGCTAACAATTGCTAGGTCCTGTAATTTATCTGCATATTTATCCAATAGTGTCTGAGTCATTGTAACAAGGAGTAGTTTTTGCAGTATCTTAGCAGTCGATGTAATCTAACTGAAAGATTTAGTTAAAAACAAGTAGAAATAACCAATAAGTAGCTGGATACACAGTTTGGAGCATGGAGGTGAGTTTAGGACTGAACACGTTGCTTTTCAAGTCATAAATGTAGACAATGGGAAGGCTAGATAGCGGAAGCGACCAACACAGTTGTAGTGCCTTGCTCTACTTCTTACTATACTGTTCACACTGTTTTCTCATCTTTAAAATAGAATAAGAGTTATACCTCAAGATGTTTTTAAGATAATAAAATCTAATGCTCCTTGGGAAAAAAAAATATGTTAAGTGACAGACTGTCATGTCACCTAGTTATATGAGTAATGTGGTTATTTGCAAAATAACAAATAAACCACAAATTGTTTAACAGCATTTAACAATCATGACTAATACAATTTGTATGTTAAACTGGCGATTTTTAACCTATATACTTCTTACATGGATTATTGAAAAATACACACACACACACACACACACACTTTCCTCCAAGATACTTAGATGCTGTTCCACATCATAAACCATCTTCTAGATCCATTCATAGTTGGTTAGTAAAACCTCATTTAAACATCAGCAAAAGACCAACCTTTGTTATCAATGCTGATATGCTTCATGAATACATATCCACATCTTCATAAACTGAAGTGTCTGCAAAGTCAAATAAACCAAACAAAAAATGGGCACCATATTTTTTAAAAAATCCATCCCAAGTGCAGAACATAGTCAATTGTCTGATAAATTGGTTAAAATTGGTGCCACTAGAATTGACTCACTGAAGAGTTTATTTCTGTCACCATATTAACTGTGTCATGTAGCAATTGCACCTAATGAACTTAATGTGGCTTATGGCCATGCACCGCTTCCTCTCAGAAACAAAATCTAAATGTTCCTGAATTTAGCCAACTGGCATCCAAAACTATCTCATAAGAGGCACACAGGCCACTAACATTCCATCTTGGACTCTAGTTAATGTATTTGTATTTCATATTTTCTCAAAATATAAGACGTTTGCACTAAAATGCTCAGTGGCTTATAAAAATAAAAAGCCATGGAAGAAAGCTGTGTTTTCTTTTTAACAAGTCCGCTGGACATAAAATTTATACAACTCAGAAAGTATGGTTGAAGATGACTCTCAAATAAGATTACTCATAAATGTAGTAACTTATGGACTTTTACCCATATGAACTCAAATGGAATCATCCTCAGAAGTAGAAGTATAGAAGGAAAAGCACAGGAGTTATAAAAATCATGACGACATTTCAATAAATTTTTGGAATGATGTTAGAACCATACTTTAACAGTCAACTGAACTTGATGCTCAAGGACTTTGCTATAAGTAAAAGTGTTAGAACAAGGTCCTTCTGATATTTACAGAAATGAACTCACTGCACACTGAGATGCAATGGTTGATGTTATAGTAAGTATGCAATGTAGGTGAACACTCATAGATTTTTTATATCATTCTGTAATTTTGATTTTTTTCTTTTTGTTTCTTATTGAAAGCAGGTTTCATAAGGGTTTAAAGGTTAACATGAGCTCTTCTCATCAACAACATATTAAATTTTGGAGTATTTTCCTCCTTTTTCACTGTTTGCCTCTTCTTCCTTTCTGCCACACGGAAGCCTCCTGCCCAGCACTGCTCCTCATCCCTCATGGAGTGCAAAAGGCAGAGCATCTCAAAGGAAATCTAAATATAAAAATCATTCTTATTCCTGCCTCCCTCCGAAACACAAGAGTCTCTGGACAAAATCATCCTTAGCTTCTGCCCAAATGTGGGGAGCTAATCTCTGGATGATGCTGTTTCAACTCCCTTTGTTACTACCCAGTCACTCTCAACACAGCCAAAACTCTGCTCTTCCATGACTGAGCAAGGCTGACCTCAAAATAAAACTTTAAAATCCAAAGCTAAGGCAATTAAAATTTCACACCGCCAATAAATCTTGCCAATTGCTCTTTGGTAATATCTTCAAGGATGCTATTTCTCTACAACTGATCATCACTGTAAATGATATTTAGCACCTTTTAACCCCAAGGACAACAAAATCTGTGAAAGCCTAAATATATAGAATAAATTCAACTCTGTAACACCGCTTAAGTGAACTGGGTACAGGCATAACATACAGAATGGTGTTGTGTTAAAGGCTGATAGCAAGTCTGCATAATGCAAAGGCAAAGCTGCAATGTTCATTGCTTTCAGGTGAGATCTTGACATAGGCAAGAAGAGGCAGAGCAGACTTGAGTTGGCAAATGCTCCTGGAAAAGTAAAAGGATCAGGAGCTCTACTTATGGTCAGTCACCCAAGGTGAACAGCACTGGCAATACACATGGGAAACAAGTTCATTTTGGGGGGCCAAGGAATAGCTGTAATAAATTCTGGTTTTATCTCAACAGTGAAACAAGCCAGAGGCATGGATGGAAGAGTGTTCTTTTTGTCACTGGAGCTCAATTTTGTAGGACTACTGAACCAGGGCATATAAAGTCACATCCTATCCCCAATATCTTTTCTGAATTTTCATACATAGAGCATATTCCTTACCAGGTATTGGTACTTATGATTTTCTACTAGCTTAAACTCCTTGGAAGCATATGACTGCTACTATCATCTTATTTTTTAAAAAGGCCCATTTTCAAAAACTAAACATGCTAATAAACTGAAATATAGTAATTTTCCATTTAAAAATATCTATTTACACACATGCATGCACACACACAAATGGAGAAGCTAAGTAGATACCTTGATTTGTCAGATTTTTGGGGGGTGGGGAGGGTAGGTGGGGACTTCAGAAACATCCATATAATTGAAGTAAGTTTTCTTTGTTTTGGTTTAATCACAGCCTATCTTAAGAAACACTGTCAAATACATAACCATGTTCAGAAGCCACCCATGTCCACAGTCTGTGCATTCTTTCCCTTCTTCTTCTCACATCCATTCCCATTCCTAGCAGGAGCTTCATTATGGGCTGTGTTCTTCCTATTTGGCTAGTTAGGGGTATTGTAGTATTGCCTTAATTCTCTTCCTCCTAGATGGTACTCCAATAAAAATAATTAGAGCAGCTAACATTTATTGGGTACTTACTACATGTCAGGTACTTTACATGATTATTCACTTAGTCCTCTATTCAGCCCAATAAATTAATTTCTGTTTTTATCTTCATCTTCTTATAGATGAAGAAGCCAAAGTTCCAAAGGCTAAAGCAAGTAAGCGCAGAGCCACGTGACTAGCAACAGAGTCATAATTTGGAACCTGGTGTTCTAATGAGCCAGTATACTTACCACTACTGTATGTGGTTCTATGCAGCAAGGCAGTTTCTCTTGGTTCTCACTCTTTTTCCTTCATTCTCTCTTATTTGTATACTGTTCTTTTTGTACCTAGATTTTTGCTTATTATAAAAATGGTAGGCGACCTCTTAAACACATCTACAATAAGGTCCTAATAGCAGATGATCATTTAGGGAATGGTTTAGGGGTGAGTGTGGACAAAACTGGAAGAAGGAAAAGCAAATGAAGTTGATTCAGGCAAGAGACGATGGTGGCTGGAGATGGGTTACAACAGTGGGAATGGAGATTTGTACAAATTTGACAACTATTTAAGAGATGGTATCTGCATGGTGTAGTACCTCATTAACTGTGGGTAAGGCTTATAAAACTGGGTGACTGGTGATGCCATATACTAAAATGGAGAACAGAGAAGAAGAAACAGGTTATAGCAGGAACTAAAGTGTTCGATTTACGAATGAAAGTCATTTTGAATTGTCAGATATTCATGAACAAAATAATGTTGGATAAGTATCTCTGAAGCTTGGAGAGAAAATTGGAACAGTGACATAAATTTGGTCACATTAAGTATAACAATGTAAGCTACAGGGGTAAATGACATTGACCTAAATCCCATAAGACTGGCTGCAATTTTAGGTATTTCTTCCACTAACAAGGTCAACAGGCTCAACCAGAAATGCTTTCTATAATCTGATTAGTATTAGTATTCATCTTCCTCTAATAAAGCAATTGCTTTAGAAATATAATTGCCAACAGTACACACAGGTTTTAAGATACAATTTTAAAGACCCTTAAAAATACCTTTTAAACTGCTATATATACTATCAACAAACTCTTGTGCTACATTTTTCTATTCATATTTTACTATAAGTTATTGTTTGTATGTTGCCCTCTGAACATAATTTTGTTATACTTTTCCTCTAAAGTATATATATTTTTAAGATATGGGTTTGTAGCTTCTCTTTTTTAATAAAACTTGCTAACAGTCCCAGGAATAAATTAGTCTTTTTATTATTATTATTAAAGGGCATTTTATAAATTAAGAGACTGAAAAGTAAAAGGCTTAAATTGGTATACATTTGAAATGCTCAGGTATGAGATACTGACATGTGCATTTGTGTTCTTGTGTGCGTGTGTGTGTGTGTGTGTGTGTGTGTGTGTGTGTGTGGTGATGGCATGTGTGGTAAAATTGATCTAGAGTCTAGCTATTTCAGAAAGAATTAGTCACATGATTCTAAATATCTCCTAACTGAGAACACTGCATTACAATTTATTGCCTTACTGATGACCCTTCAAATGTAATAAAGAATCCAGTAAATCAGAATAATTGATAATTCGGGGTCATTTGAAGTTCAGCTTCACATTATGTAATAATGTGAAAAAATATATCGAGGTAAACATTTACCTTCATACAGAACAATACATTTCAACACTTTGGAAGCACCCATTTATAATCAACAGCAGAAATACAATGTAACCGGAGGCTGAAATTTTAGCTGGTATTGTAGTGTAATTAAAAATAGTTCCATTTATTAAAACTGAACCTAACTGCTTATACTGTAAAATTTAGATGAGGGGACAATATGCACTAAAAGTGATTTATGTCCCAGAACTTCCACTAATTCAGACTGACGTATCTTCCAGATAATTCATATTTGTAAAGTTTTCCTTAAATATTCAAATTAACAGTACTATCTTTATTAGCTGATATTGAGAATAGTTAATAGTTTATCAAGTTTTATTTTACCCTTTGTAAAATAAATATAGCTACAATTGTCTGAGTAGGTTTTTCTATTATGAATAAAGCAATAGATGACATTACGTATTAAATACCTTAAGAAATGATTCTGTAGATATCAATTATTTGCTGAGATTAGAATGCTTCTTTTCTACTAGGTAAAATTAAGTTTTAAAATTGTCATGACTAAAAATTTTCAAAAAGAGTGACTCAACTAATGGGTCAGAAAAGTCTCTCTCTTGCCATTGGTACCTTAAACTCCAGGGAAAATGAAATTGGTAGTTTAAAGCTGAAGTAAATATTCAGAATAGAAAAATCTACCTTCTGATTATTAGCCTCATTTAAGAATGATTAAAATTGCCTAATCAGAAAGGACCTGCATGGAGGCATTTGTAAACAAAATTACCCCTTTCTTCACTCAGAAAAAAAGTCACTAAGACCACTGACTACGTCAGTCATTTCACAATGACAGAGAAGTGACTTAAGCTAGTTCTGGGATTTGTGGAGCTGCATATACTCACCTTGAAATATTTTAAAATCCTTAATTGAATAAATTACTCATAAACCAACACTTGGTCGCTCTTTTTTGATAAAGGACAGTGAAATAGGGGAAAACTTGGATTGTAGAGATCCAGCTATTTCTTAATGGAGTATTTCTTTCTTCTCCCAGTTTGGATGTCATAAGGCTACAGCCAAATAAAGGCAGAGCCGCTGCGAGCCTGCTAGGGGTTTTCCACCTTTATTACAACAGTGTAAAACTGGTTATTCTTAGATATTTAGGTAGGTTCATCCTTAAGTACAAAATTTCTAATTATCAGTTCTTCCCATTTTGCTTTTTCCCTGCAAGGCTCCCGACTTTTCCCTGGGTTGGTTTTAGAACGTTCTGTGTAATATTAAGCATTCTTGTACTATGTTTTGTCCTCTTAAAGTATATTTCTTGAGCTAATTATAAATACTAATTTCATTTAGTTTCAAGTAATTTCTTTTAAAGAAGAGTTTCTTTCATACAAAGCATGTTCAAACCCTATGTATCACTATTTTCTAGTGACACATCTTTAGCTGCAAACTGTATTTATCCTGTATTGTATTAATTTAGAATTTTAAACCCAAGTTTCTGAATCTAGGGTTTGCAGGATCCATATAACAGCTCTGCCAGTGCTGGAGTACCCTGAAATACATGCCTAATTTTGTAAGTATACAAAAACTATGTAAAGGTGGTAATATAAAGTTGTTCACAGCTTTCATCAGATTTTTAAGAGCCTATGCTTTCAAATTTAGTACCAAGTAAATTACGGTACTAAAACCTTATGTGAACTACAATGCTTACTGACACTGAAGCTCTTGTCAAAGCTGAGCAGAGTTGCAGTGGGACCAGGCAGCAGAGGTGCCCTCGCTCACCTGCCAAGCGGCTCTGAGCAAATGGATTGTCTGGGGCCTCCCTCAGGGAAGCCTCCATTGTTCAGGTAGAATTTGAGGATCTGAGCTGAGTTGGATCTGACCTTGCTTACCAGGCTTTTGTGTAAACTAGACAAAGCTCCTCAAGGGTCTGTCTCTCTCTGGACAGATTTAGTTTCATGGGTGTTAAGACTTGGCTATTGGCACATGGACTGAATTTCAGTTCCCTAAACCCCCCTTGCCTGGGAGCCTTTGTGCAGCACGCGAACTGCACATTTGGTTTTGGTCTCACAATTTAAATAAGACAAAACTTCAGTTAACACCAGTTTTCATGTCTCATCACTCTTGAAAGAAAGTGGAAACTGCTGCAAACTAACAAGGCTGCACTGACTATTTCTGAATCAGTCTTGAGTCAACCTGTGTAGACCAAGTTAGATAAAATATAAAAAGTTTTCTTGGATGAACTAGTTTTATTTTTCTGCTTTTCTAAAAAGAACTAAATAGTGTTCATTTAGATTGTGTAGATCTGGTCTTTGGTAACATATTCTAAGGTTAGTTCAATATAGCAATTATAAATAAAGCTTGAAATTAGACCTTGGCTAGAATCCACATTTGCCCATTTACTACCTTTGACTTTTGAGTCTTGGTTTCTTTAAAAAGGTCATTTTGACTATAAAAATAACTAGGCAAAGTTCCCTATACCACAAAGTTGGCAGTCAATATATGGTATTCACCACTGTCGTCACCATCATCTTTGGATCAAATACCTATTATTTATAAATAGATTCTCTAAAATCTCATACTAAATTTGAAAAAAAGTCATCTGTAAAATACTGAAATTAAAATTTGAATTGGACTCGCATATCTGATAACTTAATTTATAATAAAAGTGACTGCTGGGTAGACACTATGCTAAGTGCTAAAAGATATTGCCATTTCTCAATAATGGTTCTGGATTATTTAGATAACCATTTGTCCCTGACATCATACCATATATGAAGATTATAGATGGACTTCAGATCTAAAGATCTTAAAAATACATGTAAACATTTTATGATGCTAGAGTAGGCAACAACTTCTTAAACAGGATGCAAATATTTCTAAAAGGGAAAAAGATATAAATTTTGCACTATATTAAAGAATTTCTGTTCATCTACAGACATAATTAAAAGAGTAAAAAGGGAAAATTCAGTGGGTGAAATAATATTTGTGTTCGCAAAGCACAAAACCACTGGAATTTTTATATACTGATGATGCGTGTCTAACTGGGTACGACCACTTTGGAAAGTTGGCAATATCTACAAAAGATAAACAAATGCATACTGTATGACTGAGCAATTACACACCTAGATATATACCCAGCAGAAATGACTATATATGTTACCACAAAGACATGTAAGATAGTTTTCATATCGATACTATTAGCAATAGTTCAAATGTTCACCAACAGCAAATGAACTTATCTGTGGTACATTCTCAAAATGAAACACTGTACAGCAATGAGATTATCAAACTATAATAATATATAAGCACATGGCTAAATCTCACAAACGATGTTGAGCAAAGAAGTCAAAAATAAAAGAATATGGACTATACAATTCCACTTATATGAAGTTCAAGAATAGAAAAAAGTAATCTGTTAGGAGACAGAATTACCCTTGGAGTAGGAAGGAAAATGACAAAAAAGGGACACAAGACTGTCTTCCAGTTGCTGGTAATGTTTTATTTCTTGATTAAGTTATTGGTCATATTCCAGGCATTACCATTTTTATGTCGAGCTGGCAGAAAAGTAGTTAACAGAAGTGTTAGTACATTAAACAAGTGTCAGCAGAGTTCCAAATGACTATCGAAGTGACATTTAAAATATTACTCAGTAGTAGATCAAACACTCAAACACTAAGATAACAAGTTGAATAACTAAACTTAGAAGAGCTGCTGAGGACACTTTTCTGGACGTGAATGACCATCATGGAAGGTGACTGTAAACATTCTGGAAGGCAGAAACTGAAAGAATTCTTAATCTTAAAAATTGCTTATTTTAAGATTGCTGAACCATGGGTCTGAGCTCACGATGACCCACCCCCCAAAGAAAGTGAATAATCATAGAAACTTAGATTACATATGTAGTTCAACTCTATCATTTCCCATATGAGGAAACTGAGGCCCAAAGAGGCTAAGTCACATGCACAAGGTCACAATTTTGACTAATGACAAGACCTCTGCTAGAATCCTGGACTACTGATGAATAGTCCAGTACTAAGTCAGTTTACAGTTCTCACTAAGCATGCTGCCTCTCTTCAGTGTCCAAAAACTAGCTTAAGTTTTTTGAACAGTTCAATTATGATTTTAGTCTTACATCAATCAAGTCTAAACATTTAAGAAAGGGAAAATAAACTGAAAGAGGTAAATACAGTCATGACAACTAAGATCTAAGAACTGGCCAAGCAGTACTTTCTAGCTGACCCAATCAACTCTGCATCATTAACTTCACAGTGGCAGGAAGGGGGCAGGCTGTGAGAGGACAGGTCTAAAAGTTTTAAATAAAAGATAATGCCAAGATTCCCATGGGAAATCTTTCCTCCTAGTAAAGCATACTGGCATAGGGATGTATGAAAAGCTTTCTAAATCAAACCATATTAGATCTGAAGGAAGAGGGGAAGAGTTTTTCCCTACCACTTGAAATCAGAACAAACCATAGCACTGTCGATGGTATGCTACTGATTTAATTTGAAGGTCCCTACTTTATGTACACTAGATTCATAAAATTAAGCTTGAATCGCCTTCACAACAGAAGAGAGATAATGGTCATGCCTTAGCTAGCGTAAAGCTTTATTTGCTTTAGCACACCAGCACCCTGACTTTCTGCTGTTATTCATCTGGACAGGATACCTTTTCACCAAGAATACCATGAAGCACAGGATTTATTGCCATAATGAAGTTCTTTCAGATCTCTGCTTTCTCTGCAGAGGATAGGAGGAAAGGCGTTCATCTCACCAGGCAGCTTATTAGGATTAGCACTGAATAAGACACCACGGAATGTCAGGCCTATCAGTTACTAAACATGCATCATACAAACTTTGTCTTTGCGAGAACCTCTGCTCTGCATTTGTCATCCACCTGAATAATTAACAAGTACATGCTGCCTGCCAGCAGCTTAGGGAATTAATTTCCCCAGATTAAATGCAGATCACGTCCACAAAAACTCAGACCACACACATGCCACACTCCTACCTTCCAACCACTAAAGGTACAGCACACATTGCGCAGCCTCGAACTTTAAAGTAATTTAAAACTTGAGAATCGTAAAGTCAGACTTGTAATATTTTAAATGTCATTTTGATGGTCATCTGAATCTCTTCTGTCACTTGTTTAATATCCAACACTTACATTAACTACTTTTCTGCCAGCTTAAAATAAAATGGCAATTTCACTATATATTCATAATTTTTTTAAATCTGTGTGAATTGCACATTCTAAAAACTATATCCATTAAAATAAGCGTTCAGAAAAACATCTATTGCAAGACAAAAGCAAGACACATGTGTGGTAACATGGAAGAAACAAATTTTAAAGCAAAATCAGTTTTGGAGGCTTCTAATACAGAATATTGGTTGCAATTAATTTGTACTTTCCTAATTTTATTTAAAACTAATGATTTTATGTGTACTATTCCTTCATCGCCTCATTGAGCAAGATAAAATGTGTGGCCAGTAATGTAAAGAGAAGATCAGGGATTTAAAATTGAATCCCTTCACTGTTAAAATATTGGTTTACCACATATAGAACAGAAAAAATTAAAGATAACAAAATAAATAATTTCAAAATTAAATGCATCTCTTTAAATTCCCACTTCTAGTCTCTATGTATTGCCCATGTAGTTGGTGGTAGGAAGATAGAGAATAGTTTTTAACTTAGATAAGCTGCATTGAGATATGAAAATACATTGATTTTTTTTTCTCAAAAATGTTACTTCAATAGAAGTGACTAGCTTTATGTACTATGCGGCATTTGTTAAAGTGTATTACTTGACTCCAGATCAGACCATTTTTTTATTGGTTGCCACATCCTAAACCACCCAAAATTGTGGATATGCTCACTGCTGTCAAACAAAAGGCTCCAGAGTGATGAGGAACTTAAGTCATCATAAACTTCGTAAAGTATGAAGACAACTGTGAATATAAACACATTTTTTAAATTTTGGTTTGTGAGTACATTAGAGATGTATTAAAATATATTCTTGTGCCAAGAAAATTGATCTATGTTCATTTGTTAAGTGTTCATTAGAATGGCACACTCTCGACTTCCAGAACTTTACTCTCTGTTCAATGAGATGTTTTTACTCCTTTGCTTGAAGAGTATATTTATATGTGTACAATGGTTCAATATTTGCATAAAATTACATCACACCCACGATCACTGAGCATTAACAATATAGTACTGCTTTCTTCTAAGTCTGTCTTATGAAAAACTATTTCTAATATTTATTATTTATCAGAAATGTATTATTTCTACTTTAAAACAGTTAACCAGATATGAATGAATTTTCAATTAATCATCTAGATAAACAAAAACCTATTTAAAAATTTGCATTGCAGTGAGGTGAGATATTTACTACTTTCTAGCATTAATGAGATAATTTGCACTGAAGTCATTAACTTTTTTTTGTTCCCTAATTATTAATATTTACATTATCAGAAAACAAATATCCTGTATCAAATTAACACAGTGTGTTAAGTTTGGCTTAATCTATTCTGGAAGAAATGTTGGATTTAGACTCTCTAATTTTCAAATATTTAACATATATTTATATATCATCTATATTAAAATTATATTTTATATGTTGAAATATTTTTATGCAAGGGTATTATATGCAATAAACATTTTATCCAGTTTCCCATACCATGTTTAATATTTTTTACACTCTTATTGAAACTGAAATTGAAAATACTTGGCTTTGTCGCTAGCATGAACCCAGCTCTAAATGCGGTATGACTATTGTGAGCCAACTCAAATTGAGGCCCTGGCCCCATCCCTTGGGCTCTATTTTCAGGTAATGCTAGAATCTTGTGCAATGCATGGAAGATCGGTGAATTAAAAGAAGTGTCAAATCTCTTCTGCAACTTCTCTAACTCTTAGAATAACCCCAGATGAATGTCTCTACTCATCAGGCTATACGAAATAGTACAGATCATATGAATGAATCAAAGAAGAGATAAGAAAGTTATATTTCATTAAAAATGTTTGGGGAAAAAAAAATGACAAGAAATCTTCCAAGGTCAAATACTGGAATTTAGATCAGGACAAAGGATACTTGATATAAAGTGGCAAAATGATTTATAAATCTACATTTCGGATTTTAAGGGATCATGCTTAATATTTATTTGCTTTTGTTTTTTGTCTTATATTAACTGACCTGTTAATTTCTACCACTTCTTTAACAACTGAAACCCTAATTCAGTGAAACCTTAATTCAATAACAAAAATCTTAAGTAAACTCTTAACCTTTTTAAGACAATAGGTCCCCATAAGAATTCTCAAACCTTGATCATAAATAGCCATCACAGTAATAGTAATGGGACACTGTCATCAGGAAAAACTTATATCTGTTTATGTACTTACTGGTCCTAAGGAAACTAAACTAGGCCCTTTTACTATAGCTGTGCTTATGAGATGGTCTAGCCTCAGCAAGGCCCCATGGCCTAAAAATCTCCATATTCTGTGGAATGAGATTAGAGCCCTATACTTCCTAGTAGTAAGACTGATTCATATCATTTAGGTACCCAAAGAAGCAAGATGGCTGCACTGTAACTTGAGAAAAAGGCCAACTAACAAGAGTCCTAAACAAAGCAATATGGGCACTACAAATTTAATTGACTCACAAAAGGAAGATAGCTATGCCAAAAATACAGGAACAAAAACTAGGAGGGGGTGGGGAACATGAATAATTGCTAATAAAAGCAAAGAATGAAAACAAATAGATATGCAGACCACGTGAAAAAGCAGATGATTTCAAACGCAGCGGGATAGGAGTTATAACCAAAAGAAAAGAGATATTTAAAAGTTACGAAATAAAAGGAAAAAAGTAAACTGGACCAGTTGAGTGGAGTGAAAAACAAACAAACAAAAAGCGAACTTTTAATCAGGTAATATGTTTATTTTAAAACATTATTGAGAACCTTCTTTAAAAAATGAATCGAGAAGAAATAACTGCCAACATTAGAAATTTCAGAAGTAAAGGGGATAAGAATGCATGAAAAAATTAAAGAGGATCGTTACAACTGTCTGACATTAAAAAATGAAAAAAGACAGTTTATAAGGACATACTGAGTAACCAGAAAGCAGCACTTAAGTAATAAAACCCCACGGAAAATAATGGTAAGTTTTAGAGTCAAGAAAAAGAAAAGATGACATATGGTGATAGAAATTTTAAAATTGAAATTGATCTTGAAAATACTTGGCTTTATCCCCAGCATGGGCCCAAAGCTGACTACAGTATGACTATCGCAAGACAACTCAAATTGAGGCTCTGAGTTCGTCTCTGGATTAGAATTTTAAAACAGTATCCAAAATACTAGAATAGAAGTCAAAAAATATTTCTCAAGTAATACTATTGTAATACAAATAATCATATACAAATATAAAACAAAACATTTTACTTAAGTTTTAAATTATAAGAATGTAGGAAAAAGACCATTAAATCAAACATAGCATGTATGCATTTTATCATACATATACACATGAAAACATTATTTCTTTTTAACTGCTTGATCAAGATGTTCTTTAACCCATAAAGCCAATTAAAGCTTCCAAAAACCATTAAGTTTCTATACACACACACACACACACACACACACACACACACACACTTCATTTTTTATCATATAATGAACAACAGACATGTCCAATCTTGTATGAGTATGTATAGCCTCCTTTCGGAGTGTCACAGAAGAGAAAGTGTAATAACCTTGTACTGGGAGTGTAGGGGAAAGCATTTTTGTAAAATATGCCAGGAGACAATATGCTTTCTACTCCTAGGAGACTGTTGGTAAATCTTTTTTATGAGTGCATTATGAGGTGAATAATTAACATTTCCAACTGAAAGTTGACTACCATCATAATATTTAGTCAATGAATTGTTACAGCTGAGTTTTAACTCATATGAAAGTCACTATAATACTTTCAATTGTAATAATACTTCAACATAAATCTAAAATAAAAGATAATGAATTCAGTTGAAAATGTCTGTTCACACACTACTGTTGGTGGTTGTATCTTACTATATTAAAAAATGAAACAATATCAACATAAAATGTCTTTTCACAAGAAAAACTGCATACTTAATATTTTAATAGTTCAATTTCTACAGCATAAATCTGCTAGAAAAAAAGGAATTCCGCTTACATTAAAAACCCACAAACCTTTTGGTTTAATCACACAACTAGCCCACTGGGGCCACTATGGATGAATCACTCCATGGGAAAGAACAGATTTGCCCGTGTAAATGGGAAAAAATCAAGCATTCCAGTGAGTTTCATAAGAATGACCAATAAATCCTTCCTTTCTGGAAGAGACTATGATACTGTTGGGGGTCTGGGGGCCTTATTAGCTGACTCCGAACAAAGACTTACTCCTTTTTTTCTCCTCCTCATAGCTTCTTCCAAGGCAATACATTTCAGATATTTCATTTTAAACTTAATAGGTTAAGTGAAATATAAATGAACAAATAATGTTAATAACCCCTGCACTTGTGTCTATATAGGATTTGTTTCCGTTTCAGATGTTATCTCGCCCTCCTTCCTCATCACTAGAAAGAACTAAAATATAAGAATTATCTTGGAACAGACAAATCTCCTGGGACTGGGTACCAAAGAAGCAAGGGAGAAGCCAGCACAGAATAATTTTCATATTCATGTGTTTTGCACTTCTCATATGCTAAGGATGTTGTAGGAGATTCAAGTTTTTAAGAACTACAAGACCCTTCTAGATGAAAGCAATCGTTAGCTTCACTACGGCTGAAACATCCTGCTAAGTGTCAAATATTTTTCATATGCCAAAGCCATCGCCATCAAGATCAATATTTTGCTTTCCCATCACTCTGATAGGTATTTGCCCAAGGAATCAACACTGCGCTCTCTGGTATCATGTTTTCTAGATGCTTTCCTGTAAGAGGGCAAATGGTTTCTATCCGTATTTGATACCTTTCTTCACTTTCATCATCAGTTTCACTGACACCAGACTAGCTATTCCCCCTCCACACTCAAAATAACCTCAAAGGCCTCCCCTCTTTCCGGCCCACCTCCCTTCTTGCATGTCCTAAGGCCTGGAAAGAGGCTCTCAGGACTTCTTGCCAAGAGACTCGGCGTAGGGAGTATCAAGAAATTTTATATATATATATATATATATATATATATATATATATATATATATATATATAATTTTTTTTTAACGGGTTAGCCCACCCTCCACCTATAAACACTGTTTTATGGGAAATTCTTTTAGGATTCCAAACTAACTTCCTAACTCACTGAATATAACTGATTCTTAAACTGAGGTGTTCTTATACGAAATTTAATTAACTGTTGGGGAAAACCGGTGCCCACACTCACATGCACGCCTTCCTCTGGACTGACCTCAGGGGAATTCTTATTAAACCAGGACATTTACATTCTCCCCAATCTACTCATAGTACAGATCCAAGCATAGAGTGAAAATTCTGAAATTGCCTCAGCCACGTACCTTATGAATTCATATAACATTATTAGTTATAATACTTAATCAAAACTGATGGTGACACTGATGGCATTAAAACTAAAGTCAATATAGGTATTATAATCTAATAAATTTGAAAATAAATGAACAAAACTATTTTTGCTCTTGGTGATGTGACTACATCACCTCAAGGGAATGACAGTATTAACCCCAGTTCTGAGTATTGTCAGTGGTCTTCTAGATAAAAAGGAGAATATAGATTCCTTGCTCAATTGCTATGGGTAGAAAGATGAGAGAGAGAGAGAGAGAGAGAGAGAGAGAGAGAGAGAGAGAGAGAAGTTAGCATCATTACTAAGAACCCCTGCCCTCCCCATAGTATTCCTTATATTAGGCAACCGCCTGGGATGCTGTGCTTGGAAACACATTGACTCCAGAATAAAACTGGAGATCCTAAATACCAGACACGGCAATTTGCTCTCAATGAGAAGATGATTAGTAAATAAAGTGTTAAGATTTAAAGAAAAATACAGGATAGAGTCTGTTCAAACTGCTACCTGTGCACCCTCTTTCTATACTATTTCCTTTGGAAGTAAGAGAAAGTTCCATTACCCTGCCCTTCTGAGGTGACATTTCTTAACAGAAGAAATAGCCAGTTCATAATCCTCTGCCTCTCTCTCCTAGGCTAACATGCCTAGGAGAGAGAGGCAGAGGATTATGAACTGGCTATTTCTATTGTTCTCACAGTTCAAGAACACAACTCTCTCCTTAAGGACTTTCTTAGTTGTCAATATAGCTACTACTTCTGTTAAGGTCTGTTGGAGTCTCAGTGATTTGGGCACATAACTCCAATGGCCACATTTTATTACTTTTACCCTCATATGGCTGCATAAATAGTTCATCTCTTTCTCTACTGTATAAGCATGAAGGCAAAGTTTCTTTGATTATTAATAACAGCTATAATTTTAATGCCATATATTGTGGTAAGTATTAAAATAGAACAGAGCATTTAAATCTCACAACACTGTAAGGCAGGCCTTAATACTTGAGTTATACAAATGAGAAAGCAGTCTGAGAAAGGTTCGGCACCAAGCTCCAAGTATGAAAGGCAACAAGGAGCAGAGCTGAGATTTCAAACTTGAGTCAGCCCCAAGGTTGGTGTTTCTAACCACTGCTTTATGCTGTCTATCCTAAGGAGTCATTTCTTTAGCAACTGGTTGTTTAAGATCTAGTCCTAAGTGCTGGAATTTTATTAAATACAACTTAGTCCATTCTTTTAAATTTTACAACATAAACTTTACAAGAGAGAAACATCAGGTCAACAGAATGAAACACAACTGGTAGAATATACTACGATGAAACAAGAGTACAACGAGAGTAAAGTGGATAGGGTCTGTAAAATTCTTTTAAATCAAATTTTCAGCCTGCAGAAAAACTGGATTTCAAAAATGAAGTCTAAATGGCTTTGCAGAGTCACACCTACTCTTTCCTTTCTTAACGGCCTCCAGCCTTACATTCCTTCCCTCTGCAAGTCTTCCCCTTCTTATAATGAAGGCCTTCCTTGTCTCTGTGACATATAGATCAGGATTTTCTTATTGATATGATTATTTCAAGGAACACAATGAGATCCAAGCATTTTTAAATTTTCAATCAGTCCAATTTTCATTGGACTCACCTCAATTCTCTCGGGCCACCCGCAAACCAGTCAGTCACCGCGCTATTCACTGAGTACCAAGTGTATTTATAACACAATTCTCCTTTCCATGGATGCTTTAACAGCACTTATTTCTCACTGGCATGACCACTCATTGGGGACAATTGATCTTTTAATAAATCTTTAAAGAGAAATCATTGCAAGTTCGGCCTTCCAGGAAAAAGTCCTATAAATCAGCTTGAGGTAACAATGTAAGTTCACCCTCCAGAGCATTCCATTTTGCTAGCACCAAAATAACCCAAAATACACAAGTGTGCCCCAAGGATTGTCATACAAAGTGGTTCAATACAAATTGATTCATGGACACCCAGGGCTACAAAGAGGTGGCTCTCCTTGGCCATGAAACTAAACAAGTGCTATCCAGTTCTGGTGAATAAAGAAAGGAGAGGGAGCGAGACCAGTCCCATCAGGAGTTCAATTAATCCTGAACAGCAGCAATCCTCAATCCAGTTTAAACTAGAGAATCAAAAGGGTTAAATCAGGGGATGTGAAGGTTTGGAAAGATCGCCTTCAGCATGCAGTAGCTGTGTAAATGGGCTACAAGGCTGGGGGGAAAAGGCCTAATTGATGATTCCTTCTCACTTGGCAAAGTAGGAAAAGTCTCTATTTACACAAAATAATCTTTTTGCAGTATGTGGGAACATACAGCAATGCAAGGTGGCAAGTTAAAATTAGAGTTGGAACAGCTCCTCCTGTTTGGCAGCTGATCGGCTCACATACACTATAGTACTTAAGCATAAGCAGCAAAAAAGTTGGCCTCTTTTCCTCTCTCAAACTGGGAAGATATTTCAGTTCTATAGGTCTGTGTTGACTGCTTTGTGTGTTTATTTTAAAAGTTCTAAAATGATAGCAGTGAATTCTCATCTGCTACTTGACAAATATGTTCAAGGAACACTGGTCCCGTTGGTAATGCTTTAAAATAAAAGAGTTTCATGGACAAATGTATTTAGGGAAACGCTACATGACACAGTTCCCTTCCAGTAATTTCACAATGTGCATCAGTTCATTAGTGATGTACATTACTGATAAAAAAAAAAAAAAAAGCCTGTTAGCTTTCGTTCAATCCAGTGTTTACAAACCACAACCCGTTTTTTAAATAACACCTATTAACAGCCTGTGTAAAACATTTCGGGAAACAGTACTCAGGAAGTGAAAGCAGGTGGAAAGAAAGGATAACATTTCACCTGTAGAGCAACGCTTCACCGAGAACCAGAGTCAAGTATCAACAGGAGCAAGCTTTTAACGGCTGCAGTGGCCTCCTGAGGGGCTCCTCACAGTCTCTTCTTTCAGACCTTACGAGCTCTGCCCGTGCTGTCACCCACTCCTCGTGCAACACCCTCCCATGGCTTCCTCCTGGCCATGACACAATAACCAGGCTACGCCCAGCTTCACCTCAAAAAGTTTTTGTTCATGAGGTTCTCTCCTCTCAGATGTTGATGTCAACCACCAAAGCCTCGGAGGTGGACTCAAGTTTCATTTTCTTCCGTAGAGACTTTCTCCAACTTTCACTGATTTCACTCATCTCTGAACAGTATTGTTCTGTTTAGTGGTAAGGCTCATTGTGGCATTCAGTTACGTATCTATTCTCCTGTCTGCTACCACTTATTTCTCAACTATGTGTAGCTACAAATATATTTGGGTCTTCATCTAAAAAAATCATCAGATTAAACTATGTGCCCATTTCAAAACACTGATCTCATGCCTTGTCTTCCCAGCAACACTATATTTAACACTGCGGTGGATGAGAAACATTTTTTAAATTTTAGAAATCCTTATTGCTCAACGGTACTGTGCATATAGGAAGAATTCAGTTCAAGAAAAAGCACAATTCAAGATTCAAGGTAGTGAACCTTGAAAATATATGTATACATGAGGTATGAGTACGTGAGAGTTCATTCTACTTTGGAGGAAGAAAAGCATGGTAATCAAAGGAAAGCATTTCTCGTATAAGTAACTATTTCTCCCTTCAGTGAAGAACAGTACTGCAAATAACCCCACAACTGGGTTCAGAAGAAAGCAATCTAGGTCATCTCCAAGTACTATGTGCCTGAATGTGTGCACAATTACAAGCACAGGAAAATTGGGGTTTGAGAGTCACAGAGAAGGCAGATGCCACCAGCCAAATAGCAGTTAGACATTTACATTTGGGGATATAATTCTAGAGGGCTCATGCAATTTTTTAGAAGTATTGGTTTAAGTAATTCCCAATTATTTTCTGATATTAAATCTAATTAACTGTAAGAGAAATCCTTATTCTAAAGTAATTTCTCAAAATTTTACTGGTTTAAAAACATAAATGTGAGACTGAACATTCATGACAAGAATTTTTTTTCTTATTTTTATGTGACTTCTACCAGGAAGAAAGCAATGCTGGGAAATAATAGTTCGTTTTCCAAGGTTTTAGTCTACCTTAAATATAAGTAGACTTAATATTACATCAGTTGTTACTCTTATTTCATTTAATGAGAAAAATTCTCCAGTAAAAATCTTACTACTCTGCTATCTCTTTCTTAATCTATATTTGACTTCCTATGGGTTTTTGGAAATCTATGATTCACATGCTTCTATTTTGTGGTAGAACATGAGTGTGCACTTTACCAAATGATTCTAAACTGATTGATTACTCTAATGATTATCATAGATAGCAATGCAGGCACCTCTCCAGAAGAGGAATCATCACAATATTTTGGGGCCCAATTCAAATGCAGTCTTCAAATTCATAATAGACAGGAAAATTCATTTTATTTCTAAGCCCAGAGCCAAATAACAACTACCTGCATATTACTAAGGAAAAAGTGCTCAATTAACTCTGTCCTTGGCATTATAAAGCAAATGTACATCTAATATTTTTTTGATTAGTCACAGTTCCATCATTCAGCAGCAGCACTACATGTATTTTCAATGAAGACTCTGGCAGTAAAATAAATGATATATTTCAGTATAAGTTGAAGCCAAAAGGTGCAAAAAAAAAAAAAAAAAAAAAGCAATGTTTTGAGCAAAGCGAGACTGACTCACTTTAAAACACTATGAACTGTAATTAAATCAAGTCTTAACAGTGCTAAGTAGAAGAAAAGTGTTAATTAGTAAAACAATAAAAATACTATTTTTAGAGTGGAAAGGTTTTCTTTTACACTTTTAAATGTTTACACTAATTTCTTGTTAAGGTACAATGTGGAATACTTACAGAAGCTTGATTTATGCTTTCTTTAAAAAAATTATAGTAACTCTCATCTGATGAGCTCAACATTCTGTACAATACACATTCCCCGAAAAGTAAAATATAAAAAAGAATATAAAGCATCAACGAGAACATTAAAATACAAAGCATAGGAAAGAACATCACTGGAGAGAGTGAACATCAGCGGTGTAATCAGCCGACCAGGACTAATACATTTCCACATGGTGGGTCAAGAGTATACACAGAGGGGCTCCAGCATCTCCTTAGTGAGCCCTTCCCTGGCCATCCCATTTAAAATTGAAAACCCCATTTCACCTTCTGGGTTTCCTTAACCTACTTTCCTGCTTACTGCAATTTCCATAGTCTGTATCCCTTTCATATGCATCCTATTAATGATCCATTTGCTTGTCTACTATCCCCATATGAATGTAAGTACCGCAGGGGCCCATACCTTGGCCTGTTTTATCCACTATTATATCCCCCAGTGCCTGGTACCTAGTAGGTGCTCAATAAATCATTATCACATGATTAATAGCATCAAGCTACTTTATACCAGACATCTAAAGTCCTGGACTTCTTTCTGTGTGTGCTTTAAAATGTAGAAAAACTTTTGTGGAACAAAAATATTACACACTAAAAATAGTTCTTATAAAGTTATACACATTTTAAAAATAAGTATCTGTCATGTACATTCAGTTGAAAATATTTTTTGTAAGTAACACATTGCTTTGGATTAATCAGATAAAGATGAAAGTCAAGAATTTTGCCAACAGTGTTTTTTGCTAACATTACTCAGTTATGCCTGTCAGCTCAGTATATTGCATATGAAGGAAATCTTGTTAAAACAACTGTTGAAGGCAAGTCGTGTCATATCAGCCACACTCTGTACCCTATGGGAACTCAAATGTTCCAAAGTCTATGTTAATATAATCTTGCTGCTCTGTTGAGCTAAGGCAAAAATCAGTTTTTCATTGCCACATATGGCTTTATAAAAGTACCACATTATCTATATGTCTTCCAGAAATGAAGGAAAGCTGCAGTGAGGATTATGCTGAATCAATTTAAGAAGGTAAATATTGTTAACAAGTAGCATAAAATAACCTAGTAAGTGATTCCCATCTCCACTTATCAGCTAACAAGAAGTCTATATTCTCTTTATGTAATCGGTAACATGACGTCTACAGGAAAACAAAATCTCCCAGCTCAAGGCCTCCAGGTGGCTTTTCATCTTGAAGCTCTACTTTCAAATGCAGGATTCCCTATGTAATTCTCTGTGCAATTCTACAATTCTCCTGTACTCCTTTCTTGGGATGTGAGGTCTTATTTTTGCTTATCAACCTGTATTCATTATAAATTGATGACAAAAGACAAAGGCCCTTATTTTTAGATTCTTAGAACTGAGGGAGAGATCGTGATAGAGAAAACTGAGGTTTTCACTCTTAATGAGAAGTCTGGTGAGAGTTACAGAAAATGTAAAAATGCATTTTATTTACAAAAACTGGGTGCTTGCTTTCATTGGATGAGAATTTTAAAGACCAATGATAATTATTAAGTAAATCAACACATAGAATTGTGAATAATTTGAAAACCAAGTTTCATTTTTTGATGTAACTCAATCTGATTCTACTAATTAACAAAATACAAAACTAAATCTTAAAATATTAGAGGTTAAATAAAACAGATTCTTATGGGCTCTGTAAATAGTTTACTAACCATTTATGAAATGGTTGTAGTTATTTATTAACATTCATGATATCATTACCTCCCTAAATACTTTAGAGAAATTAAATTAACTTATAGTTGTAAGTTCTCCCTCTGTATGCCAGCTCAGTGTCCAATAGTCAGCATAAATGTTACAGCTTTCTAAGTGTTTCTGTGGCCTAATAGAAGCTGCTAGAAAATGTGTTCCTGCAATGAGTGGAGGGTGAACAAAAGAGACTGTGGCAAGCTCAACTAAGGTTTTAGAATTAGTTGTTTTATGGTGATGTCAACTTCATGAGCTAAGAAGAGAAAAAAGGATAGCAAGTACAGAGCAAATCTTAAAAATAAATGTCATGAATAACTTTAATGATATAATATTTATGAAATAAAAGTAATATAATTTTGTAACAAAGGAATTACAATGTTTTAAAATGGCACAAGCTTAACATATCGCTAATAAGAGAGTCAGCTTCCCTTTAAAGATACTCATACTTATGTTCTTTAAATTCATCTAACTTTATGAAAATGTAGAAAGACTCTATGAAGATCCCGGTAGCCCAAATATTTTTTAGAAATCAAACATCATTTGTAGCAATAACGACACAAAACCTAAAAAAAGTTAAGTCAGAATTCCTATAAAAACCAGTGTATAAAACTGTCAGAATTCATAAAAAACTAGGTTGCTCCCAGGATACTTGTGTTCCAGTAATTAATGTGCCCTTATAATTTAAAGGGTGAAAACCCTCATTTTATATAATAAACTATCTCTCAAAAAAGGCCTTTATATTGAAACAAAATAAAATGCCAATTTTAATTACAAATTCTAAGAAAATTATGAATAAAACAGGACTTTTCCTCCTTCTCTACTGTTTATCTAGATGGAGGTAGGAATCAACTTAATAAGGGTCTGAACCTTACAGTTCATAATCAACAGATCAGAGAGATGTTTTGGCAAACCTCCCCTCAATATGGTGGCTGTCAAAAAATGACTACTAATCACGCAAGTTGGTTCTGTCATTAGCAAGAACATCTACATAGTTGTTCTCATGCAGTGACCTATCTTTAAAAAATGATGTATCTGTCATTCCTGCACCATCACCTGCAACATGCACCTGTTATGCTTGATTGGCACCTTGATTCACAGGCAGTATTTACTAACAGAGCTGAAGGTCACTATTTGTTAATCACTAGTTTATGTTATCCATCCCTATCCTATAATGTTATTATGTACTTGTTTCTTATGCAGTAAGATGTAGATTAAATGGTGGCCATTTCTTATAATAATTTCTCTATATATCATTTTTGGCTGTCTATTCATGCCTCAAAATGTTTGCTATTTCATGAGTTCTTCTTGGTGCTCTATCAATAGATTAATTTTTATAAGTATTTCCTGATCGAATCCTATTGAAAAATGTAGGTAATCATGTAAATCACAGCCTGCATACTGGTCCAAAAACAGTAATTCTCAAACTTTCTGGTCTATAACTCACTTTCATGAGTCAGATCATATGATTCCCTTATCCAATCCCATGTTCACATAATAGACCTTAAATAAATCTTGCAATAGTCAGTGCTTGTACAAATAGAAAATTTATGTAGTCTGCTCAATTCTTAATCATAACACTCATAACAGATCTACTCCATGCTAACACAGGCTATAAAAATTTCACATACACCACTATTCCTAAATCCAAATCCTTCAGTATTTTGAAACCATATAAAATGCCAAATCCAAATTCCTCTCATCTTCTTCAAAGTCCCATCAACCTTATCCCTTATTTCTAGTCAACCCTGAATACAAACTCTTGTTTCCATCCTATCATGTACAAACACAGCTTATTTATTCCCATCCATAAAGGGCTAGCTTAAGTACTAGCTTCCCAAAGAAGAGTTTCCCAATTCTTCATGGCCATAAATGATCTTGTTCTTCTGGACTCTCAGTGAGCTGAGAGACTTACACCACACTATAGAGCACTACTTTTAGGTCATATACATATCTGCAAATTTTCTGCCTTCATTGAGTATAGCTCTACGATGTAGGAACTCTGAGTGTCCTGTTTATCACTGAATACCTAGGGCCTAAAACAATGCCTGGCATTGTTAGATATTCAGTAAATATTTACTTATTAATGAATTATACCTTAGTCCCCCTGTTGGTCTGAAATTTCCTTGAGATGGAGAAATGCCTATAGTTTCTCACAAATATTTTCTTGAAAAATGAGTATTTGTTCCTAAATGAAGCCAAATGACTTTCAAAACAGCCACACATGCCTCCATTATATTCCATTTTCTCCAAATTAAACATCACCAAGTTGTCTAGTAACTAAAATAGAATGTTAAAAGCCAGAAATGATGTCACTATCATTTAAATAATCCTTGCCTAATGCATTCTATTTTCTGTGGTGGCATAAACATAAAATTCTTTTTAGGTTGTGAAAATCAGGAGATTTTAAAAATTGAAATACATATATTTTATGTATAGATTAATTTTTTATAACTAAAATGCCAATTATAATATGAGTAACACATAAGTCTACAGAAATAATACTGTGTGCCGAAGTCCCTATTCCATAAAGAGAGACTAGATGTTGAATTCACTAACGACTTCAAGAAAATCGGAAAGTGCCGGTTCTGCTGGACACCACACCACACGTGCACGTCTCCACACAGCCCTGCCAGTTCCATCGTGACCCACAGCACCCCCTGCTATTTCGATTATTAACAAAGATTTATGTCAAATTACGTTCTAGTTTTGCAGTGTGAGTTAGGATGAGACCACCTCACACATGTTCACTTGGAACCTAATCCAAGTTAAATCCTGGGTCCCCTGAGGAAAGAGACAGTACTGTAGACAGACTATGCCGCTAAGTGGCATAAGCATGTAGCTTATACCTGAATCGTATTTCTATTGTACAGATGTTTCACATTTGTTAAATTTGATTTTCTATTTTGTATTTTGTATGGATATTAGAGGTTTATCTAAATTTCAAAATATAATACAATGATTTCTAACATATTACTTGGTAAATAATACTTGTCTAATTGAGGCAATTTTCTAAATGAAATCTTAAATCTTTTCCCTTTCGGGCTGGTAAGGGGAGGTACTCCCATCAACTAGTTTAGAATTTTATAATTAAAGAGCAAGAATATTAATATTTCCCACTGCTTATTTAAAAGAAAAATTGAAACTGGTTTTTAAAAAAGATACCAACATAGCATCTCTTTCTCAGAAATATGACGGAAACGTACAAATTACAGTTCTAGTTAGCATGACCATTTTATACTGTACTTATTCACAATTTTCAGAATATTTTATTTTTCAGCTGTTATTTTAGGTTATCTAGGCTTAACTCCATCCAACATTATATATATCTTGTCACTTTTATAGTTTACAAATGTTAAACAGCAAGTAACAATAGCATTAATTCATCTAATTAAATAAATGTAGTTGCACACTTAAAATGTCATAAAATGCCTACCCTTTAACTACTGCTCTAGAATGAGGGTAAGGAGGAGGTAGATTTGCAGTGCTGTTGGCCATTTTAATCATCTTAATTATTGCACTTAGTTTTCTGAATATTTCTACATCTCAACAAAATTAAGATGTAAAATGTTAACCTTCCGAAAATATTTTGGAATTGCCTGTTCAACTACAAAATTGGGTCTCTCCGGAACAACCTAATCATGGTTATAGCCATGTAAGATTTGACGTAAAAATATGTCTTGAGAGCAGAAAGCTATCTTTTCTATCTGTCTTTTTGCCAAGTTCCATGCATATTCTTTGACGGAAGTTCTAAGTATTAATAATGATGACAATGGTGTTGTTCCAAATGATACTAAACCATTAATAATATACCATGAGGTTCAATGCTTGGATCAGAATAACTTAATAAATAACAAATTAATTATGGAACAATCTCCTGGCTAAATGTGTCAGGGAGACAATTTACGCATATGAGGTATTATAGACTAAATCTAGGAAAGTGGATAGATGCTGAAATTACTTTTTTTTCAGCGCACATTAAAAGATCAAAAAGTCACTTTCAGACTTCCCTGTCTAAATTTCAATTTAGAAAAGGATTTATGAATCTGGATAAAAAGTTAAGAGCACCCATACTGTTATATTATTCAAAAAGTTATTATAAATGTTTTAATTTATTTATATCTACATAGCACTAAGTTCCCCTTAAGCATTCTTTGTGCTTTATCATCTTAAATATCCTGCATTCCTATCATGCTAAATAATCACCACTTTTGGTCATTGGAAAGCTATAACTAGTCCAACACTGCATGAATGCAGGACCAGGTACACAACAAAGAATGCGACCTCAGCTTTCTAACCAGCAGCTTGATTCTCTAACCCCCATGCCATGTGCTATGATCATGAGTGATGGAACTGGTCTGACTGCAGGCTACTTTCAAATAATGATCCACAAAGTTAATCAAAACAGCTTCCCTGTTCAATATTTACCTGTTACTCATTGACAGCCACTGTCTGCATTGCCATCTAGGAGATACAGAATAGGATCAGGAATACCGAGCTCAAACAGAACCTGAATGCCTCGCTAAAGTACCAGGCATAATAAAAGCAGAATTAAGCAGCTCTCAAACCACCTTTGACACTAAAGATGCCTGTGTGAGTTGCACGGTGGCAATACACTACTCCTTCCTGGATTTGGAGGCCAAATTAATTGCTGATAATAAAGAGGAATGAAAGGAAAAACAACCATATTGCAGAGGCGGGGAGAGGGAAGAAAGGAGGGAGATATTAGGTATCAAAATATAAACAGGGAGAGAAAAAATAGTAATTTCCTGTATTGGGACAAAAAAATAATATTCCTTTCTTGATGTGATCTCCTTGCTTTTATGTACGCGGAAAGTCGTATCTATCCTTAAAATTATTTTTCTCATTTTAATACACATTCAACATTTTAAGCTAAAATATAATAAGAAAACATTGATTTTTTTATGTTAGGTATTTAAATGCTGTTTGCCAGTCTGTCAATCAAATGTACCCAGAGGGGTTGCTGACCAGCTTTGACATCCACCCCTAAAGAGAGACAGCTAATCAGACTGATCATAACACAATACTCTCCTGTTATTTTTTTTAAAGCATCAGCTCAAAAGCGATGCTTACTATAGCCCATATTATTCATTTTATCCATGCAACTTGGCAGGTTTAAACATGGTGTTTAAGGGAAGAAAGTCACTCTAAATGTAAATTCTTTTTTAACTAATTTTTCCTGAACACTTACTTAGGAATGGTAAAAAGTATTTCAGCACTTACTATATACTGGGAATTTTTCTAAGTACTTTAGATGTATTAGTTCATTTACTCCCCATGGTAAACCCTATGAGAGAGAAAATCATCATTTCACACATGGTAAAAATGGGGAACAGATATCTCATGCCACTTGCTTAAGATCACCCAGCAAATAAATAATAAAACTAGGGTTTGAACACATCAGTCTCCATCAGAGCCTGTGTACTTACACACCACAATGAAGTTGCCTCTAATTGCATTTAGCACTACTGAGGAGATAAGACAATCATTGGACTTAATAAATGCCTTAAGAAGGTTTGTGGAGTGAATAATGAATAAATTAATACCTCTAAGGAACTTGCAATCTTATTAAGAAGATATTATACACATGCACACACAGAGAATTTTATTCTTTAACTTTTATAAGTTTATGAGTTCCTGAAAGGTATTTATTTTCATACATACGACTGAGTGCCATAACACATGTGATAGAGTGTAAATGATGCATTAGGATTTAATCCTGGATTCAATATTGACTTCCTTCTCTCATATTCCCACGCAATCCACTCCATCAGGAAATTGTGTTGGCTCTTACTTCAGAATACATTGGAAACCAAATTCCTCTCACTACCTCCACTTCCACACCTACGGTATGAGCCATCTTGATTACGGTAACAGTTTCCAAGCTAATCTCCTTTCTTCTGCCCTTGTCCCCCTGAAGTATGTATATATTGATCCAGCAGCCAAACTGATTCTTAAAAGTTACTTCTCAATTCAGAATCCTCCCAAGGCTCCATTTCTAGTAAAAGCCATAGACCTTACCAGAGTCCTGTGTGCTGGCTCCATATTACCTCTCTGACCTGTCTCATGTTATGGTCGTCCTTACTCATTCTGACTCCATACTGGCCTTACTTGTGGTCCTCACACACATCAAGAACTCTTCAGCCTCAGATGCTTTGCAGCAACTGTTTGCTCTGCCCAGAATATTTTCCCCTGGCCCTCTGGGTGCCTGATTCCCTCACTGTTTTAGTCATGGCTCAAATGCCATCTTTATAAATGGGACTTCACCTATTCAAAACCATAACTGATACATCTTCGCCCCAGCACTCTGAATTCCTTCTTAACTTTCTATTTTTCTTTCGTAGCACTGGTCACCACCTAAGAGACTAAACGATTCGCTTGGTTTTTAACGCTTGTTTAACACCTATCTCTAATGGCCTCTAACTTCAAGGGCTGAGATTTTCTTCGTTGTTCACTGATATATCCCAAACGATAGTTCCTGGTTATAGAAGGTACCTCATCAATGTATAGAATTAAGAGGAAAGAAACCACAGTGGATGAGAAAAGGCAGAGGAGTCTGAGCATCTTGTATTTTGCCAAAAAATGGTAACTACACACATTTCATGGATACAAGCAGAGAACTTGTGTTACGATATCTTGGGGGAGAGGGAGAGATTGAAAGGCAGACTAGAGCAAGACTGGTGGACTTTAAACACTGAGCTAAGATTATAGACACCATGAAGTGAGAATGATTTTGAGCAGGAAAATATGTTAGAAACAGTATTTTAATCTGGTAACTATAAGAAAGTCCAGAAAGGAACATTTTTGCTTTTTCTTGCATGATACTTTGTATACAGTAGAACTCTAATTTAATCAAACTGAATGAGACAGAAGACTAATTAGGAGACTGCAGCAATCCAGCCATGAAATAATAGCTTAGATTAGGAAGATGGGAAGAGGAGGGAAGCATTTTTAAAAGAACTCATTCTATAAACAGGATATTTGAGACAAGAGAGAAGCAGAATGGAAGATTCCAAGACTAATCCTGAATGACATGAAAAATTCAGATAAAGCAAAAAAAGTATAGGGTAGGAGAGGTTCATTCTAAGAAAGATGTGGAGTTCTGTTTTGGGGTAATGGCTGCACTGCCTTGGAGAGAGTCAGAAACTGGAAGATCAAGGTCTTGCTCTGCACGTGGGCCATGCCACGCCACACCACACTACAACTGTGTGGAATTCTTCAAATCATTCAACCTCTGACTTGAGCGTTGGTTTGGTTGGTTTGGGTTCTTCCCCCCCCCCCCCCCCCCGTGTAGAATGGAGATAAAACAGTTCATTGGGTTGCTTTGAGGATTAATTGGGAATGTCCATGGAAGTATCCGCAAATTTCTTTGTCAATCATGTGGAGGTTTATGCAACGTGGATCACAGGTAGGAACATTAAGTACTTTGGGAATATAAAACCTGAGTTTGGAAAGAGGTAGAGCTTGACATAAAAACCTGGAATTCATCCATTTCTGTGTGACAACTACAGTGTAAAGACATGAAAATTCCAAAGGAGAGACCTAATTGCACCCATACTGGAGAGTACACAGATTTTCACACTAAACATATATATTTTTAAATGACTAATGTTCAAATATGACAAATTTCTCTCCTCTATAAATAAGGCTTTAAGTTCCTTGGGGTCTTATTCTTTTGCATAGACTTCAGTAAATTACCCTTGCACAGAGGATGGATATCTTTTTGTCATCCAGTTGAAAGAGATGAACTGCTGGGCCAGTCTGACCTGGATCCATCTTCTATGATCAGACATCAGATTGCTAGCTGAGTAAATTGAGCAACTCACCTAACCCGAGTCTACAGTTTCTTGAGTGCAAAATGAGTATATCACCTATTTACTGCAAATATGGTTCTTTGGGTCAATTTCAGTAATGCCCAGAGACCACGGAACACCATAGTTGCAACATGTTACTTCCTTTCCTTTTGATTTTGGCCTCATCATTACTGAAACCAATTTCAACCTCATCCATATACGGCATATGGAAAACCAGCCAACACAGAAGTAGGAACAGTGAAACTAAAACATAACTTCAAGAGTTAAATCTTCTGTTGTCTCCAGAAGGATCATTTTAGCTCACAATGAAAGGTCTCAGAATCAATGAATATTTTCTTTTGATGGCAGACTAAATGCAGCTGTATTCATTTTATTCTGTCTATATCCCAGAGGCTCACATCTTGAGGACACACTGTACCACAGCAATCATTTGTGTCCAGCAAATTTCTCCTGAAATTTCTAGTCTTCTCTTCCCTAAGGCATTTCACAAACACCATGATAATTTTTTTCATATATATCATCATCTTTTATCCCTACCAGCCTCATATAAATTGATACTGGCTCCAGGCATGCACCATTCAGAACAGAAGGTAAACATTCTTAATATTAAGAGCTCAGGAACTCCCCCTAGCTTCCACTCTCATCCTCACTAAATGTGCCTCCAAATCTCTCCTTAAAAAAAAAAAAAAAAAAACATGGTAAGATGAATACCACTGCTTTCGGTGATACTAATTCAAAACTTTGGACACCTGATGAATTTCTCCTGGGGATGAGAATCAGAGCTGCTGCTTATCTTCTCATTGCAAGCCATCAAGCAGTTAGGCATTCCCTAGAAAAGCATGCTGGCTTCCCTGGAAGTGAGCAAAGACTTCCCTACAATTACTGTAAATGGGGTCTTCTCCAGGAGATCCAACTGTTGTCTAAAACACATAGGATGAGAGGCTTTGTGCCCAATAGAGCCATGTGAACTCAATTTCACTACTAAAACACTTTTTAGTGGAACTGGAGAGTAGAGACAAAGGACCATCGGAAAGACTATGTACCTCCTATTTTCAAGAACAAGGCATATGCAATTGGCTATATGTAATTCACTGAGCACTCCTGACAAGCAATAGTCAAGAAAATGAAGCTTATGTTGGTTGCAATGCAAGTGATGAGAATTGCTAGTAATAGCCTTCTCTTCATCGGTACCTAGTGAGAAAAAGCAGAGCGAGGCCCTATATAATATCTAATACATAAACACTATTGAATTTGGTATTTATTGCAAGGATCCTTTATAATTGGGCTGAGGGAGGGGAAAGGAAATTAGGTTTTAAACAAGATGCAACAATAGTCTATTTAATCACATAAATCTCAAGCACTTAATTCCAAAGAATCCTCATACTGATCTGTGAATCACAAAAGTCTCAGGTTTGCCAATAGAAAATCACCCAAGAACACTTTCCTTACAGGCTGGCTGGTCACTGAACCAAAATCTTCACAGGAGCCAGACCTCTCTCTGCTTTGAGAACTAGATCAAAACATCTCAAAGCTAAACAGAGTAAATAGAATTCTCTTTTTAAGCAACCTAGTGAATGACGTAGCAGACACAGCATGTGAGAGAATGAGTTCATAAAGCAGTCAGAAAATTCCATCTAATCATTTAACAGTTACTGCTCATACATGTACATATCCTGACCTAAAAAAAAAAAAAAAAAAAAAAAGCCTATGTTTCTTTAGTCCATCACCCTTACCATTAGATTCATCCTATAATCTTCAAAACTATTTCCACATTCATAGATGGGCTATCTAGATAAAAATAATTGAGGTGGTAGGGAAGAATTTTTCTGCTGAAAATCTTATCACTGTTGCCAATGATGAGTATATCACTAGTTGTTGCTAGAGGAATTCAAATTCAAACAAAAGAATTAAAACTCCCAATAAGAAAGTGATAAAAATTCAGAAGAGATATACAAACTATACCAGGGAAAAAGATGTCACGTAAGAAAGTAAATCTCTGCGGAACATGGTTTCTATATGGAAGCTGATCATAAAGCTTCCTGCTTCCTTTAAATAAGTAGCTCCTGGACCCAGAAATTTCCCAGCTGAGGCAACTTGTGGATAGACTCACAAGATAATACCTATATACACAGATATACACCTATCAGAGATGACACACATATAAATACAGACAATGATATTTAAGGACCAAATTATTAAAAGTAGCTATCTATGGGTGGCACAATTACAAATAATTATGACATTTGTTTTATGATTATCTGTATTTTCTAAATGTTCCAGGATAAAAATGTATTGTGTGTCTATTCAAAACGAGATATTCCAAGAGACTTAAACTAATCTACAAACCCTCTGTCCACCAACCTAGAGCTATGGCACTGGGCCTAGTGAAAGGCAATTCCAAGAACATTCTCTCAACACAAGTTGAAGGTCCAGCACAGTGCACTCTGGGCTCCAAGCTAATATAAACTCAAAGCCATTTACTGAGCTGGGGTCAGGGAATTCTCTGAATCAAGAATGGACAACTACACGGAAATAAAAGTTCTGGGTAGGGTAAAGTTAAAGCTATAATCTTGTCCCTTTTTGATAAGACTATTAGGGGTGATAAGCTAACTATATATCTTTTCGTTAAAAAGGATAAATCCTGGTGTTTTTCTATTATAAGCTCACTTACAATAAGTATGATTACAATAAGATTTTTCACAACACAGATCATAATACTTTTTCTTATAAGTGGCATTTCCACAATGTATTTACGTATTTTTATAAGGAAAAAAATTTTCTTAAATTTCCTAATATGGAAATTTCTGGTCTATTAAATTAATTTAATGCAGATCCTGAATATTCACTAAAATTTACAATTATTCCATTTAATGGCGTACTATACTTTAAATGCTATGAAAATATAAATTCTCACATTTATATTACATAAAACAGAATAGATGGCAAATATAACACACAATTCAGAATGTGTTCCTTGATCAACTTTAAATTTAAATTCTTCGACATTTCCATTGTCAAGATGATTTATCTTGCTGGATGGAGGTTGAATGCTTATTTACATTTTGTAGACAAGAATTCTATAAGATGAACAGTTGTACCCTAAGTTAGATGAGTAACAGAGTAGTACTCATTTAGTATTTACTGCATGCCAAGCACCATAATAAGCATTTTTGTGGTTTATACCTTAGACTCTGGAGTCAGTCAGACTGAGGTCTAAAGCAGGGATACAGCAAACTTTTTGTATAGGCAAGATAGTAAACATCCGAAGCTTTGTAGGCTATATGGTCTCTGTCACCATTTTAGCAAAAACACAGCCACAGACAATGCATAAATGAACATGTTCATATTCTAATAAAACATTATTTACAAAAATAGGCAGGGAAAGGGTGGGAACATATAGACAATGGGCCATAGTTTACTGATGCTAACCCAAATTCCACCATTTCTTGCTTTCACCTTGAGTGAGCTGCTTCATCTCTGTAAGCCTGTTATCTCACCTGTAAATGGTAGGAATGATCATATCTAGTGTATAAGTTTATTATAATGATTTTTAAAAAGTCTGTGAAGCCATTAGCCTACTGCCTGACAGAAGTATCTGGTAAAAGATTAGTAATATCAGTCTTATCATCTTCATTGATCCTCAAAACAACTACAAAAGAGTTATTTTTACCCCCCATTTTAGAAGTGAGAAAACAGAAGCTCAAAGAGTTAAGTGAATTAGCCACTGTCCCATATCTAATAGAAAATTGTAGGGTTGGGATAAAACTCAGATTCAGTTCCAAGAGGTTTAACCATCTCTAGCAATGATTAAAAACTACTATGTGAACTTGAGGATTTCTTCAAATGGGCTGCTTATAGTCAAAAACTAAAGCATAATTCTTCTGCCCTACTAAACTAAGTTACCATTCACTGAAGATACCTTTACAAACTCAACACACAACGAGCTGTTCTTAAGGTGAGAATTTATTAAAACCATAGTTTAAGTCTGCTGTATTATTTTTAAAATCTGGGCACAAGCACATTAGTCTGCTTCTCTGAAACTACGCATTAGTGATTTGGAACACTAGTTCAACAGCACACCTACAAAAGGTTCATTGTAGCGCTACTCCTCTCACCTTGACCTTTACTTTCTATTCTCCAGTTGCTAGAGTTTGCATACATACTGCAGGTGTGTCACTAACCAATTATTTTTAAAAACCTAGGCAGTCGCTTCTCTCATAATGAAAATATACACTCTGGTGAAACCAATTAATATTCTTCCATTTAAAATCATGCCTCCTGTGCCTCTCCATTTTTATTTTCTGGCATTCATTTATCTTGAATTATAAGTGGTCTGTAAGGAGAAAGACAAATGTGGAGCACCTCAAGCCAGGAAAAGCAATGAATTTGTAGACAGATCCTGAACTGAATTTCACATTGGGAGAGTCGTCCAAGATGTTTATAAATTGAAAATAACTTCAGACTAACAAACACAGTATGATTGCACATTCTTCCATTTAAAACACACTAAATGAATTTCAAAAAAAAAAGAGGAAAAGTTGAGGTCTTTGGCAACTCCAACAGCGAGTTTCCTGCCTCAGGTCTAAGCTACTTCCAGAGTGATTCTCTAATTTGCACTTCCTGCCACACTCTTCTCCTCCAAGGAAAACTTCTCCAGCAGCTCTCACGGAGCAGTCCACCCTTGAGCATTCACTTCTCCTTCCTCTCCAATTTCAACTCGTGTCACCCTTTCCCAACCCTTCACCCCTGAGGTGTGCCATTTGTGAACCACCACAACAGAAATATCTATCTTTAAGTCCAAATCACTACTTCAATCATGCCTCCCCCAAATCAAGTATCTACTCCACAAGGAAGACCTTGGGGCCCACCGTGACAATTAAAAACAACCCTTCCATGGTGCCACTTCCATAGTTCACACGCATCTCACTGGAGGTACCACTCACACAGAATCCGAATGACTTATCTACATCTTAGTCTTTGAGGATTCTGGAGGCCAGAGGTTTTCTTAGTCACCCCTAAATAAATCAGTTTATGTAGCACCTGACCCATGGGTGACAATCAAAATATATTTGTTAAGTGAATGAATAAATTACTTTTTAAGCTAGTTTGATAGTAGCCCTCTGTAGTACACTTCTTTGCCATCCACATTACCAAGATATGCCACTTCAAGTGATTTACAGGCAAAATCATTGGTGTGATGCTAAAATGAACTGGGGGAAACCACCAGAAACCATACTGAGGTCTAAAAGGCATGATGTGGAAATTAGAATTCATTTGGATGTTGAAAGGCTTGAAGCAGTTCTTGTTACAAAGTTCAATGTCTGTTTAACATGCAGATTCTATCAGAGCTCTTTATGAAGTTCATTGTATATTTCTTTCTCAGTTCTTTATTTACTGATCCAAACACAACTGGCATAAATTATTCTAATGTGGAGGGGGGGACTATAAAATAGCAATCAATCAATCAGGTTAAACCAGCAAAAGATTTGCTGCTGCTGGAGCCTCCTTGACCTTTCTCTCCCCTTCAGCACAGGTGACCATCTATCCACCACCCCCCCCACCCCCCAACAACCTGCCTGACAAGGCACCTGTCTTGTTTTCCTTAATTGGGATCACACGTGCAAGTGGTTAGCACTCTTAGCCCTCTGTCTGGCACAACACAGCTGTTCAAGACTGGTGAGTTCCTTCTTCACTAATTCTCTTCATATCCCTGGCTCATCTTAATTCCTTCTCTCTTTTGAGTCTGAATCTTCTCATTTTCAAACCAATGCTTATTGGACAAAGCTAGCCTTAACACTGCACTGAGCAGGAGAATACCCACTTTCTGGGTTATTTTCAGGAAAGGGAGAAAAATGTCACACACACAGCCCCCACCAGCCCCAAATTAATTTCTCTAACCTCCATTGTGGTATCTGAAACAATTCTATTAGAGAAGACTCCTTTTTTTCCCCCTTAAATTCTTTCATTTGCAGTTACATACTAAAATGCAAATGACACCGAGAAAAGTAACATTATCAGCATTATCAGTTAACACCTAATCTGCAATGAGGGCTACAGACAAAAATGTCCATGGAGATAAAGCCCCAGGCATGCAAGAGTAACCAGGCATCCAGGGGGAATGAATTTCACAGAAGAGGAGGAAGGGTTTGGGATGGAAAATACAGGAAACAAAGACAACCTTCACCATTTTGCCTGGGGCCTCTTTTGCTTTAGGTGACAACTCTCTAGTCAATTAAAACCCCCTTCTCAATCTAGACTGCACTTTGTAACGAGGAACCTGAATTAAAACCCTTTGTTTAAAATAGGTACTGCAGTGCCCACTGCAATGCCATGGCATGTGCTCAACAAATGTTAGTGATTTAAGTTCCAGTCTCCTCAAGAGTCAGTCTTTCCTAAATATTGGTAAAATGATTGTTCTTGAACACAGCTTTAAGGATGCGCACGCTTCCTCAAATACCTCTACAGTAGAATCCAATCAATGGTGACAAACTTTGGGGCTGTAAAGGCCCTACTCGGTTGACTCTTTTCTACCTAGTGTCTTTCCTCACGATCACATATTAACACAGGTTATTTTCAGTGAATTTATTGCTACAGTTCCATTCATGTCCATGAAATTTACCTTTCCTCTGACTCATATTTTTTTGCTTTTCTTTAAAAATAAAGTTTAAAGTTATAGTTATTCTAAAGAGGTGTGTCTTTTCTCTTTTTTCACCCTCTTCACACTGCTTGTATTTTTGTTTGAAAATAGAAAAAAGCAAGCCTGATAATTGTTTTAATTAAAAAGAACTTTGGCATCTCCCAATCAAATCTACTACTTTACAGGTGAGTTTACTAAAATCCAGAGATATCATTACAAACTATAAAGACAGCTGAAAATGGGGAGAGGGGTCTGGGACCTAAAAGTTTTAGTACTTAGCAAATGAATGCTTAACATAAAACAATGAAATTTGTAAAATATTTACAGCATGTTTAGTGTTTTTTAAAAAATCGTATTCCTATCCTTTACCAAGAAACTTTATCCCAGCTACAATCTGAAGTTTTAAATCAGCTGTGTCGTAAGTGTTTAATATAACAAGTTAGGGTAACTACCATTTATTTTGTACTCATAAGTTATAGACATTTTATAACAATCAGGTTTTTTATTCCTATATAGTTTAAATTTTCAATATTTATTATTTTAATAATTCCCAATAACATCTAAGTGTAACATATAAAATAATGTTTTAAAATATAAAATAACTCGATAATTATAAAGCCACAGAACTATAGCTGGGATGAGCAGTGATTGTCTGGTAAATATGTAACAACCAGCTGGTGTATGGGGAAGAGCACTTGATTTGCAGCATTTTCTAATTTCAATGGTGATAATACTTGCTCCAATTTGAAGTTTACTAATATGAGGTCAGGAATCACAGAAAGGAAAATTTGTTCATTCGGGATGGCCCTGCACATCCTTGATATAAGAAATCAGAGAGTGTAGCCTTTTCATTCCTGACTCCTTTCCACAGAACTGACCATTTCTTTCTTTATAACCCACTGTATCCCAAACACATGACATAACATCTATACATTATCATGTTTACCTACTCAGCTCTCTATTACAGTGGCTTTCAATCTTTTTTGGATGTAAGACAGTAAAAACATTTTACCTCATGACCTACCTGGTGAATACACATATGTGTAGTTTTACATACACAAACACAAAACAAAAAAAGAAGTCTCACAGGATAAAACCCACCCTTACTAAGTGCAATACACTAAAATTTTCTGTTCTCTTCTGTTTCTTTTAAAAAAATTTTATCCACTAAATTAGATTCATATCCCTCTGTTTGGACAGGGCTTCCAAAATTGAAAATCAGTGCTCTAATATACACTAAACTCATCGAAGATAAGATTACATGTCATTTGTATCTCTCCCAGTGTCTAGCAGTAATTATCGAGACCCAAGGGGGTTAAGTAACTTACCCAAAGGTGCACCTCCATCACTGATAAAAGATCCCTCAAGGCAAAAGCTAATTCATTACACAGAATCAGGATATTTATGACTTGACACTGAAAGCTAAAGAGTGTTCCAAGACAGCCTCCGCTTCACCAGAAATTGATAGAGAAGTTCTTTAAGAGTTGTACTGACCCCATCATTGGCAAAACCTTGGCCCTTTACATCGCAGCTCTATGACCAACCACACCTGTTTGCCTAGGATTACTAGGCAAACCTGAGTGATTGCCCTTCCCGATTATTAATAATGTTCACTCCTCTAGAATGTTGAAAAGATACTCATCTTTTTCACAAGACATTTTCAACCCTCCAGAGAAGGGGGCTATATAAACGTTGATTAATAATAAATATATTACATAGACTACATATACTTCTATATATAATATATATTAAAACCAGCTTTCTAATAACCAGAAGCCAAAGACTTAGTTGGAGAAAATACTCACTCAGGAAAATCTGCATCCACGGCCTTTTGTCTTCAGTGTGCTCCACATGCACCACACGTTTTTTTATAGGTGGTATTAAATGTACACTATAGTTTCAAGACAATCAGATAAGTATCTTCACTAAAATACACAACGCCATTAATCATCTCAGTGACAGTGCTCCAATTTAACATCTTGGGGATTTCCTCCCCTTCTTCATCATTTATTTGCCAATATTTCCTTGTTATGAATATCCCCCTAGTGACTCTGCCTGGCAGTCACAGCTGTGCTGCCTACTGTGTCTACCTTGACTACAAATAACACCAGTTCTTAAAAGAGCCAGGCCTTGAGATGATACGGTTAGAAGAAAAGCCGAGCTATGAGCGGGATTCCTGGTGGCCTCATCCGGGCTCCTGACCTTGAATAGGCAAACCTCAGCCTCAAAGCAGATAGTAATTTCAGATGTGTTTAAAGCTGGGTAAATTACAAATGAACAACAGCTAGCTCTTGGTCTCCAATTACTTGAATGGTCAATAATCAACTGCTGCTTTAAGATGGTCCTTAAAGGACCCCCTTCTTACACAGCAGAATGCTTCTTCGAGGTACCCATGAATCACAACAAAGTCACAAAATCACTAAAATTTACAGAAACCTGACCACCGAGAGCCATAATAAATGACTCACAGATAACAAGAATTTTTTAAAATAATAAGAAACAATTTCGCATTATTAAGTACACCAATTCTGATGAAGAGAATGAATGACACTATCTAGGCAACAGAATATCAAGAAATAAAGTCAGAGACAAATAAGTAGCAAAGAAACAAGGAAGAGTCCCAGCCCCATCTGGTATCCAGTTTGCATCCATTTCAGAGAGCAGCCTCCACTGGCTACAGGATTTTCTGATGGTTTGTAAAACAGAAACCAGGAAAGAAAACGTTCTATAAGCAACTGTAGTAGTAAATAAAAGCAGAACTCACCAGCTTGTATTTAGAAAGGATTTTTAAGGAAAAGAAAGTTTTTTTTTCAAAATAGAAACTCTACTGCCAAAGAATTTAAGAGTTTCTAGATAAAAACACATCAAAGTATATCTGCAAAGTACATCTAGAAAGGCTTCTGCCTTCAGTGGAATTATGTTTACCTTACTTCACATTTTTATAGGGAAATCTAATGAATTAAGGGTTAATGCTGCTTCAATCAATATTCCATAACTTTTCTGAAAAGCATAAATTTTGTCCTTCTTGAGAATACTCCAATTTAGACCATTGTTCAAAAAAACAAAAAAAATTAAAACTTTCTTTTTAGCAAAAGCAATACATGTCAAGCTATGATACAGTAAAATGCCTTTCCTCCCCAGAGCAGAGTATTTACTTCAGTGATAGTAACATCACCTCGTTACCACTGCAGATTCTGTTAAGTAATGGACAAAGCAAATGGCAGCAAAGGCAGAGAATTCAACTTCAATTTAACTGTCCTGTAAGGTACATAGTAATTAGCTGCAAAGCTCTGAAATCTTAGCTAGCATGTTAAGTCTGCTACATGACAGTATAATTTGACTTCTTAAAGGATTATGCAAATTACAACTCATCATTCCATTACAGGATTGAAAAAAAGTGACAGCTAATTTATACATAACACACCTTTCAAATCCCTAAGATGCACAGCACCTGTGCAATGTATTTTGCTGAGATTTTCTTGCATATAAGTACTTGTTTACTGCAATATAAAGAAGCTTACCTACGAGCTCTAATACAATCATTTTTTTAAATAACAATATCAAAAGAATTAACATTATTTCTGTCTTAATTTCAGAGGCAAATTTTTTGATTGTTTTATTTTGGTTTGTTTTTTTTTCCCCCACTAAATTAGAGAAATAAAAGGTTTCAATACAAGGATATATTTGAATAGCTGGCAACCACAAGCACTGATGCACGAGCCAGAAGGAAGACTCACAAAGATTTCAACATACTTCTGGTAGGTAGATTCACAGT